>NC_133616.1:59475377-59801488 GCF_964106895.1 Numenius arquata | reverse complement strand
GATTTGCCACAGTACTTCAATTTAAAGAGGGTCTGAGTATTTGGAAATTAGGACAAGGAGGTTTTTTGGTGTGGTTTTGGAAGGTTTTTTTGGTGTTGTTCCCCCTCCCCCCCCAACTACAGCACTAATAATGTGAATTTTTTTTTAGTTGTCACAGTTAAGGGCAAGTGTAGTTCAAAGCCTGCTGTCTGTACCTATGAATAGTTTGCTTTAACGCAAGTTAATTTCTTAAGTATAAACTGAATTTATTTCAGCCACAGAACCATAGAAAGCAGTAATGACAAAAACATTAATTTAGGACATAATTTCACAAAATCCATATTGGGACTAGAGGTAGGGCAATCCGTAAGACAAGCACTGAGCATGATTTCCAAGATAAATTTTAAAGGGGAATTAATAGAATATGCTCTACTTGATTGAATAACCATGATAGAAATACATAGGATCCTTGGTACAGCCCTATTTAGAGTTTAGAAGTTACCGGATTTGTCTCTTTAGATTGACAGGCAGTCATCAAGCATGTATCTCCAGCATCACCCTACCATGTTTGTGTGGTAAAAAGGGAAAAGTAAAATAAAAATAAGGATCTCAGCCTAAACCCTGTTTTCACTTTCATTTTGTCCTTACATATCCTGTCAGGGACAAGAATGAAATACCCAAGAATGAAATAACTGAAGTAGGTAAATCAGACAAGAACGGTATCTATCTGCTTTACATACTTTGGTTACTCCATAAGCCACTGCAAGACTATGACTATGAAATGGAATTAAGTACTGTGCATGTTAGCTACTTCAACAATAGGACGCTCGAATTAAAAATTTTCTCCCTCAAGTTGAAGTGTTTAAAAATGTACAGGGACAAAAAAAGAAAAAAAAAATAGTCAGAAATCCGCCCTCTGAAACCTCAGATATTATTTTAGTGAACTTTCCCTCTAGGGTTTTCATTGCTTCTAATTTAAAGGCATGCAGAGAAGCTTAAAGAAACAGACACAATCACTTTGACACTTTGGGGTAGTTTTGTAACTTAAGACTTCAAAAGTACACCCTTGTTTATCTTAATATACAGAAAGCTTCAAGTTAGGAATTTTAGATTTATCTGTAGAACGTGAATTAAATTTAGACAGCAACCTACTAAGGTAAAAGAGTAGGATTAAAAGACACATGCTGCCATTGCAGTGTCTGGAAATAATAATCCCCATAAAATATAATATAATCCCCCTAAAAATTCCATATTAGGTAAACTGGAAGTTACTACAAGCATTCAAAAAAATTATAATATCTATCCACATGCATAACACATATATTTCAATACCACTTACCAACACAGCCTCCTCTGCACTAGAAGACACAGTGCATATACCTATTTAACATATTAATAGTGTAGTCCCTTTAGATAAAATATTGCTTTTGAGATATAATCAGCTCCTTGAAGCTTAACAACAAATACAACCATGCTTAATCTGCAAACAGCATACAAGAGTATGAAGTAATCTCTATAATATGAACACAACAATACTGTTGTTAATTGTATAATACTGTTTGTTAATGAGGAGTAGCCATGTTATCATGTTCATTCTTAGTAAAAAAGTTACTTGATATTCCTGTAAATAAACACTTACAAAGAATATCATGTTAACTGGTCATCAAATACCTCAAAGCCGAAGTTCTAAGTTACAAGAGAAGTTAAAAGTTCTAGGAAAAACATCAAGGGAATTCCTGGATGTTATATGACAATTTCCTGTTACATAATAGGCATAATTTATACTAGAACAACACAAGTAACATGGGATAACTCTAAGTACCTCATGACTCTCTAACACAGGGGAGCGCGAAGTGGAGACACTCCAACTAGTTTCTTCTAACATATGGGGGAGAGAGAAAGGAAAGAGTGACTTTGATTTATGAAAAAAATTGAATCTGAAAGATTGCTTCTAAGGAGACAAAGCTAAATAAGACTGAATCTTTTGCTTCAAGTTCCAGAACTGCATCAAAAATTGTTTCCTGATAAACAGCAGAACATCTGACAGTACTCCAACATTTTTAATTAATTTGAGACATCATGTATTGCATTTGTTGAACTGTTTTGTTTGAGACTTTGATTCAGTTTCACATTAAGCAGTACTGAATCAATTACTCTCTGTGACTGGCAGAATTCATCATTTTATCTCTTCTGATACCTGACAGTAGTCCTCAATATGACAGTTCCATCAATTTTTTCACTATGCCTTTGCTTATGTAGTGTGATGGCATTACTCAATAAGGAAAAAAATTTTAAGCTGGCATTAAGTAACTTTAAGTTTGAATTGATCATAATGTTTAAGTGTAAGAACAAAAATGAAATATAAAAAAGTTTTCCTGTATCTACATAGTTTCAAAGAGTGACTTAAGAATATGAACCTTTCTATGCAGCAGTACCAAATCTAAGACTTGGTGCAGGATCAGACTGCTGACTAATTTAGCAATAAGAAAGCAGAATGAAGCTTCTGAAAGCACAATTCATAGAAGAGAATACACAGGAAAAATTAAGAATTCTTCAAAATAAAAAATATTAAAAAAAAAAAAGAAAAGAGAAAGGTAAAAGCTAGTTCTTGACTTAACATAAGCTTCAATAATGACACTGTATTTGTAACAAAAATATCATACCTTCCTCTCCATTTCTCTGGAACTCACATGCTGAAGACAAATGGTGTTTATCTTCTTGCCCACTAAATTCTTGCCCATTTAAAATTCAAGTGATCTTGACATCCCTTCTCCAACTACATGCATATGAAACACAGTAGTGAGCTTTCTCAGTGTCACTGCTTATCATCCATACTCCTTCACTTCTATTGCTAGAAGTACGTTTGGCTTCTATATACAAACCTTCGAGGATGATTGGCATCAAATAGTGTTGTATCATCATCATCATCATCTTGCTCTAATGGAGTCAGCTCCATGTTTTCTATGTTTGTATCCAAAACTCCGTATCTTCGGGTTTTTCTGTTTCGCCTTCTGAGCCTGAAATGTATTTTAACACGTTTAAGTTTCATAAATATTTCTCTGCTTTCTAGTCCATCAATGTAAAAAAACCTATGCTTTAAAGTACAGCTATACTGATACTTATCATACTAAGTTTTTTTTAAATTTGTATGTAAAGTGTACACACTTAGCTCAATGAAATTCAGAGGTCAGACTGTGTCAACAGTTTACATGAAGTGACTACAGCCAATAAAAATGTAATCTGTGGTTTTGAACAGAATTATTGTAGTGAATACAAAAAGCCTATACAGGCACTTGGTAGCCTCATGCAAGAGCCAGGTAAAAATACATGAAAAAGCATACTTCTATCAGATCCCCCAGTGAGAAAAAAATGTCTTGCTACATATTCTCCATGTGTTTTATATATCTCTACAGAACAGCAGATCAAATCAGAGAGAAACTCAACACTGCTAGAGCAAAGATGTAACACAAGTCATAGGTGCCATCAAAACCTTTTATTATAATTTGTGGCATCTTCTGTAGCTATCAAGTTAAAAAACACCGTTTATAATTACACTTTGGAATAAGAGAGAACTTGTAGAGTCAATGTCTTGCATGCTTCACAAAATGCGGAAGGAAGAGGCAGTGACTCACATTTCAGGATTAAGGCACAGTACTTATCACAGATGAACAGACTGCATCTGCTTTTGTCACTTCCCATGGCTTCTCTGTGTGAGCCTGGGCCCCACGTAAGCCCCACGCACACCGAATGGTTCTGTTTGGCTTTGCAGAACTACTCCTATACGCATCGAATATGCTTTGCTCAAGTCTTTGACGATGACGACCTCAGATCACTGGCCACTCAGCAACA
Source organism: Numenius arquata (assembly GCF_964106895.1). Taxonomy (NCBI): domain Eukaryota; kingdom Metazoa; phylum Chordata; class Aves; order Charadriiformes; family Scolopacidae; genus Numenius; species Numenius arquata. The sequence continues at coordinate 59,797,660 of NC_133616.1, read as the reverse complement.
CTATGCAACGGCATTTGTTTACAGAATATTGACAGTCGCTTTCAGCTACTGTATACTAGCAAACAGCAGCTACATGAAAGCTATTTGACTTAAAATATATATATATATATATATATATATCAATAAAAAAATCTTCTTTCTAGGTATTTAGTGCTGAACTCAAAGGTGATAGCAGCCCTTCATTTAGAAACTCCAGAATTTACAAACCCAAGCTAAGTGTTTAGGAAAAGTATTTACAACATTCAGGAACTTTAATGCTGGATATTTCAGAGATAATAATCAAAAAGATTAGTTATGTACAATGTATTACGCTACTATAGTACGTACTATCATACTATGTGTAAGATATTATACTGTGCATTATACCTCTCTGCCACACTAAGGTACCACTTCAACCACCTTCTAAGAATGAGTAAATACAATATTAAGACTCTCAGCTTCAGATTCTGTCCTGAACTCTGGTGTGCTTAAATAGTTTTTAAAAATACGCTTCTTGGAAAAGCATTCACCTTTTCACACCAGGACTACTTTGAAACAACACACAGCAGCATCCAGTCTTGGTTTAGGCTACACGCCAGTGAATCAGACCTCCTTTTGGAACTGAGAAGCAAATGTAACCTCGTTACAATGTATAAAATACAGACCTTTCTTCAAAGTGCTCCAACTTCTGATATTAAAAAAAAAGAAATAATCAGCATGATCATTTCCTCCACCCTCAACTATGATTTGAAACAGTAGCAACTGTTATGCCAGGCATTTAGGTGCTTTAGGACAAATCAAAGTACCTAACTTTATTGTTAGGTACTATTTTATTAGCTAAGGCTAATAACAAAGACATAAATTTCACCTTTCGATTCAAGACAAACTTCCTTCCACTTTCTTCTTTCTATGATGAGGACCTAAAGGCCAGATGAAATGAAGGAAGTTGTATACGTCAAAGCACCAAGTAGAAGAAAATTCCAAAACTTTTATCTTAAAGCATGACGAAAAATATATTTTATTCTTTCTATATATAGTTTAATAAATACTGCATCTTTCATTTTATTTTTACTAAAGCAGAAGCTAACCAATTGGCACCAGGATAAGCACTCCAGATACTCTAACAGACTAGAAATTATTTTGAACACAAATAAAATAGGAAATGAGGGAGAGGTAGTTCACACGATTTTTGTAGTTAATATTCCTGTCAATCTCACTATACACTTTACTTTTTATACTGAGTGGCGTAAAAAGAGAGTCAAGAATAACCAAAGACAGTCATAACAAATGTCCCAATTGCATATAATGAAAAAAAATCTTATCACAAGGCTGCCACAATTTTCTAGATTCAAACAAATGCGGTTGAAAAAGGGACAAAAGAATTACTTGTGACATGAAAGCTTTCTCTATATACAGATTAGTCAAAAGACTAAACCTAAAAGAATACTGGAGATGCTTATGCAACATGTATGTACAGTCATAACTATGACACTAGATAGAGCAACGTGATGAGTGTTAAGAAAAACTAAAAACCTTTTACCCTGTGACTGTTAGGAAGAAAGTCTAGGACAAAATCCCAATTTCAATAAAGTCAGTAGAGCTCTCTATGCTTCTCACAAACTTAACAAGGATAATTTTTATCTTTGTAGTTACTATGGATACCTTGGGGTCTAATAAGATAAAGTTATGAAAATGGATTTAAAAGTAAATAAAAAGTTAATGTTATACTCCTACAAGCTCAGTCCTAATCCTTCCTCAAATACAGCTAACAGCAATAGAAGAATCCACAAGAAAATATGAACTGATATTACCTAACGTCAGAGATGCCATAGATGATGCCATTTAACATTTTTATCAAAGACATAGACAGAGGGATTGAGAGCACCATCAGCAAGTTTGCAGATGACACCAAGCTGTGTGGTGTTGTCGATACACCGAAGGGACGGGATGTCATTCAGAGGGACCTGGCCAGGCTGGAGAGGTGGGCCCAGATGAACCTCATGAGGTTCAACAAAAGCAAGTGCAGGATTCTGCACCTGGGAAGAAACAATCCTCAGTATAAATACAGACTGGGGGATGAGGTATTAGAAAGCAGCCCTGAGGAAAGGGACTTGGGGGTGCTGATTGACGAGAAGCTGGACATGAGCAGGCAGTGTGCTCTCGCAGCCCAGAAGCCCAATCACATACTGGGCTGCATCAAAAGAAGTGCTGCCAGCAGATCCAGAGAGGTGATTCTGCCACTTTACTCTGCTCTGGTGAGACCTCACCTGGAGTACTGTGTGCAGGTCTGGAGCCCTCAATATAGAAAGGACATGGACCCGATGGAGCGGGTCCAGAGGAGGGCCACCAAAATGATCAGGGGGCTGGAGCACCTCTGCTATGAGGACAGACTGAGGGAGCTGGGGTGGTTTAGCTTGGAGAAAAGGAGGCTCCGGGGAGACCTCATAGCGGCCTTCCAGTACCTGAGGGGGGCCTACAGGAAGGCTGGGGAGGGTCTGTTTACAAAGGCCTGCAGCGACAGGACGAGGGGCAATGGTTTTAAGTTGGAGAAGGGGAGATTTAGATTGGATATTAGGAAAAAGTTCTTTACCATGAGGGTGGTGGAACACTGGAACAGGTTGCCCAGGGAGGTGGTTGAGGCCCCTTCCCTTGAGATATTCAAGGTGAAGCTCGACGAGGCCCTGGGCAACCTGGTCTAGTTGGGGTTGTCCCTGCTGACTGCGGGGAGGTCAGACTAGATGACCTTTGGAGGTCCCTTCCAGCCTGGACCAATCTATGAATCTGTGAATCTATGAGAGAGTATTATACCAAGAAGGGACCTAAACAAAAGAAACTAAGAAATGTTGGGGAAAAAAAAAGAAAAAAAAAAAAAAGAAAAAAAAAGGCAGAAAGTATGTTAAGAGAATGAGAATTGCAGCAAAACAACAGGTCAAGTCTAAAGAACATCCAGTGCCTAAAGAAACATAAAACTGCAAGGGACCTGGGAGTGTGGGAAGAGTTAAAAAGCCCTGCACAGTAAGTGAAAAGAGTCACTTCATAACATGTGACCACCTTTTGTGGGAGATACAATTTCAAACCTGACTGCTTACAGAAAACTCAAAATCTCAGTCACCTCAGGTAGTTAAAATGTTAGCTTAGACCGCAGAACTTCCTTGTACAAAAAGTTATTCTCAATTACATATCCATATGTTTTTTGAATGCTCACTCGGTCTGTCAAATACAAACCCCTCCAAAAACATCTGCACCAAACAGTGGCAGAAGAATCAATAATACCCAAAAAGCAACCAAAAGGGCAAGGTACCTTTCCCTGAAAGGATTTTATGTGCAAGCAAGACCTTCAGTCCAAGGCACTCTAGACAAAGGCTTTACTACAATGAAAACTTTTTTCACCACTGTGATTGAAGAAAACAAACAAACAAAAAGTAACTGCACCACCAAAAAAAAAAAAATACTTTCCTGTCATGAGAGTGGTAAAACACATGAACATGATGCCCAGAGAATCTACATCATTAGAGATATTAAAAACTCAACTGGACAAGTGCTGAGCAACCTGCTGTAGGTGACCCTACCGTGAGCAGGAAATTGGACTAGAGAATCTCAAGAGCTGCCTGCCAGCCTCTACCACTCTGTCAGTTTCAGTTGTCGCAACTATTGACAATACCTCCCAAAACAATCTTCTTAGTGTACCAGTAGAAGAAGAAGTGCAAGCACCTCATCCTTTATAATCAGGAGGTTAAGACAACTAGTCCCCATCTAAAGCTAGAAAGAAATTAAGATTTATTTGTTTTTCCTGACAGAGAAATTGCATCATCAGCAGTATCACTTAAGAAGGCTGACGGGAGATTGCTATAGTTTACATGACCATTCCCAACCAAAATTCATATCCTGCATGGAGCGAAATGTTAGCCACATTGGCAAAGTTTTAGCAGCTTGCACAAGATTTTCTTGAAAATGTATTTCCAGTGCACCACTTCAAAGAAGGTCACATGACTGAAATCAGAAAAGTTATATCTTTATCAGAATGTATAAACTTGATAAAGGAAGACATTGCAACCTTTCTGAATCAAGCAAAGCTTTGGCTAAAGGTATCTCAACAGAGAACGGTTGCATTGTCTGGGTAAAGTCTTTATCAGAACATGAAAAACATTATTTTCAATATTAAAATTACAGATCTTTCCTCTGAATAGATGAAGTTGAAGGGTGTGTATATATTAAGATAGATTAGGCTAGAATACTTCAGTTACAAGGGACCTACAACAACCATCCAGTCCAACTGCCTGACCAATTCAGGGCTGAACAAAAGTTAAAGCCTGTTATTAAGGGCATTTTCCAAATGCCTCTTAAACACTGACAGACTTGGGGTATCGACCACCTCTCTAGGAAGCCTCTTCCAGTATTTGGCCACCCTCTCAGTAAAGAAATGCTTCTTAACGTCCAGTCTAAACCTCCCCCGGAGCAGCTCTGAACGATTCCCACACGTCCTACCACTGGATGCCAGGGAGAAGTGATTATCACCTCCCTCTCCACTTCCCCTCCTCAGGAAGCTGTAGGGAGCAATGAGATCACCTCTCAAGCCCCTTTTCTCAAAACAAGACAAACTCAGAGTCCTCAGCCACTACTCACAGGACATGCCTTCCAGCCCTTCCACCAGCTACGCTGCCCTCCTCTGGATGCGTTAAAGTACCTTAGATTTGTTTTTAAATTGTGGGGCCCAGAGCTGCGCACAGTACTCAAGGTGAGGCTGCACCAGTGCTGAATACAGTGGGATAATCCCCTCTTGACCATCTGGCCATGCTGTGTTTGATGCACCCCAGGATGCGGTTTGCCCTCTTGGCTGCCAGGACACACCACTGACTCCTATTGAGCCTGCTGCCAACCAGCGCCCTCACACCCCTTTCTGCAGGGCTGCTCTCCAGCTACTCCTCTCCCTATTTATACTTGTGCCTGGCAACAAGCTGTCCCAGATTCAGAATCCAGCACTTGATAAAGTTCATTCCATTAATAATTTCCGATTGCTCCAATCTATTTGGCCTCTTGGCCCTCAAGAGAGTCAACAGCAGCTCTCAGTTTAGTAATAACAGCAAACTTACTAATGGTACATTCAACTCCTGCCTCCAGATCACTGATAAAAATAGTAAGCAGAACTGGATGTAGAACTGAGCCCTAGAGGAACACCGCTGGTGATTGGCTATCAGCCAAATGTAACACCATTCACTACAACACTTTGAGCCCTAATGTTCAGCGAGTTCATCACCCAAAGCACCAGGTACCTGCTCATCTCACAGTTGGACAACTTGTCCAGAAGGATGCTGTGAAGGGCAATATCAAAAGCCTTCCTAAAATCCAGAAAAGCTACATCCACTACCCTCCTTTCCTCACTAGGTGGGTCACCTTGTTGAAAGTTTCTGAAAAGCCCTGAAGCTTTTATGTCTGTTAACAATACATATGGATTCATCCTGAGAAAACCTTTTAAAAGGAAACTGAGAGATTTGTATCTAAACTGTAAATTTCTTACACGACCATGCCAAAAATATTTTAGCCACAAGTTCAAATCGAAAGCATGTGCTTCATCTATTCCAAATTTCAGAAGACGCAGCAGAAAGATGCAGCAAAATTACAAAAGAACATGAGGTTTAACCTTCCTGTTTACAGTAGTTTACAGTACTAGAAGACAGCGTTCCAGGTTCTAATGTAGAACAGCAGTCTTCCTATTGCCAAACCCAGGATAATAAATAAGTGCCACTTATCCAGAAAATAATTGCAGTAGATGAAAATTTCCTTCTCCTGCAATGAGAAGCTTTTATTTATTTATTTGGCCTTTCCATAGTACTACTGAGAACTCCAAATCCAACAGCTCTTGTTAGGAGGAACAGGAACACTGAGAAATGCTCTTCTCCATTTTCATTGGCTTAAAAGATTATGCCATTTCCTTTAAGATATGATATCATCAAGTATGCCTTCTAATGAAAATAAGACTGAAGGCCGCTCAAGAGTGATGTGTAAGAGCTATGGAGCAATCAGGATATCCTAGTTCACTTGGACTGCGTGTCTTAGCAAGTGCCCCACACAGACCACCATCTTTTAACTACCTTTCTGGAACAAATGATGAATGTACCGGACACAGTAACCACGAGTATATCCAACTACAATGACAAGTGAATAGAGAACTTGCTGCATAATGAATGTGCTTCATGCATAATCACACATCTGGGCCTTGCCCAGAAAAGTTCATGAGAGAGAACAAGTAAAACTGCTAGGACAACAAAACACAGTGAGAAACACTGTAATTAAACATCAAAGCACATAGAGTTATGCAGTCAGTGGTTTGCATGAGAAAATTAAAGGCAGCTGACTAGTAGTGCATACTTTTAAGGGCCCTTTCCATAAGAAAGCACAAAATAGAGAGAAGTTTACTGAATAAGAACGCACAGAAGTAAGATGTTTACTTCAAAGAAGGAGCAGTGAACAAATTCGGTAGCTCAGCGAGACAGAAGTTTGCAAACAGGAGAGAAACAACCCACAGAATGTGCAAAATTAAATTCAGGTGGACTGAGGGACGCCAGTAGTGACAAGCCCACTTGAAGACAACAGGAGGAGAGCCAGGAAATACCCGACCCCGACAAGTGACTGTAATGCTGCCGTGCCGACCCCAGGCCGCGGGGAGGGGGGAAGGCGGCACCCGGAGCTTCCCAGACACCTCAGTCGTCGTCGGCGGCGACAGGCCCTGCCCGCCCGCCCCCACCCAGGAACCGAGGGCACCCCGATAGCCACCATAACAGGCCGGCCCCGGCCCCCCGCCTCCAGCCAGCGCGTCCCCCCGCCCTCACCGCACGGTCCGGATCACGAAGTAGACGATGAGGGTGGCGCTGGCCAGCACCAGCACGGACAGGGCGCGCTGGGTCATGGGCTGGCCCTGCTCCGGCGGCGCCGACACCTCGGCCAGGCGGCTGCTGCTGCTGCTGCTGCTGCTGCTTCGCGTGGCGGCCCCGCCTGCCACCTCCGTGGGGCGCGGGAAGGCGGTGGCAGCACCTGGCGGAGCACGGGCGGCCAGCAGCAGCCCCGCCAGGAGCCAGGGCAGCAGCAGCAGCGCCAGCGGCCACATCTCGCCTTCCCCCCCTGCCGCCCGCCGCGGCCTAAGCGCGGCCGGGCCCTGACGCCGTGTGGCCGCCGGAAGCGGAAGCGTAGTACTCCGCCTCGCCCGCTGCCATGGAAGCGCCCGCCCCGCTGCCGGCGCCGAGCGGGGCCCAGTAGGAGGCGGGAGCTGGGCGAGCGAGGGTGGGGGTTCCCCACCGCTGCCCGGGACCTCGCCGCACCGCTTTCCGAGCACCCGCCGGCAGCGCTTGGGCTGCTGGGCCTGTCGCCGGGCCCGTCATCTGTCGGGCCCCCCGGGCGCCTGCGTGGGGCGGGCGGGCGGGTTGGAGTGGTGGCCCCCGCGACCGCGGGCTCTGCCTCCCGCTCGGTGGTCGGCGTTTTGGCTTTCAGAGCTTGGGGGTGGCTTCGGTAGGTCAGGCTGGTGTGGGACGTGGGTTTTCTCGGTCGTTATGACGGGACCTTGAGGGTCCGGTAGTGCAGGACCGGCTCTGTGGTCTGTTTGGCTTTGCTTTCATGCAAAGTAGTCAAGGAAAGGTAAGCAAAAGGAGGATATGGAAGACATTAGGGCCCGAAGGCTAATACAGTTTTTGCTTCAGTTAAGGTGGAATGGTGGAAAGCTCAGGAAAGTTGGTTATGTCTCAGTGGACCACCGTCAAAGGTGGTGTGTTAGGAGCTAGTGGACGGACATTCATGAACCTGGGAGACAGGACGCTGCCTTGGGCTAATGCTTTGTCCAGAGTGAATCTGCCATAATGTTTATTATGCTTGTGCCATATGTGTTCCTTAAGTAAATGCCGTTCCAGTAGGACAATCCTTTAATCATTAGAGTCCATTATTAAATTATTTTCTTTAGCTCCTTTTTTTATGAACAGCAAACTATAGCAAGGCTTTCAGGGGTCAGATGTGCATGTAGAAGAAGAGGAAATCCGCATTGGCAGTGAACTCTTTTTCATTTGTCGCAGCGTAGAAGGAAAGGGATAAAATGCCAGAGTAGCAAGGAGGCCTTGTACAGCAGTATTTCTGCCATTGAAGTAACATGGGCAACAGCTAGATTTTGTGTATGAGCAGACTTGTTTTGATATCCCAGAGGCCCTAAATTTTTCAGTTTATCAATCATATTGGGTCATTTAAAATCGCATATAGATAGTTTCGGCAGTTAATAAACTATTAACAAGTTAGTTAACTGGGAAAACAGGTTGAAGGTCTTGTGTCACACAAGCAATGAGACAGAATTTGGAAAGGGTGAAACTGATTTAAATAGCATGTGTGCCATTCAGCTGTCAGCTGTATGTCTTCCCCTTGAAAAATCATGGTCCTTTTTGTGGGAATATTGTTTTTTGATGCTTTGAACAACACTTTTTTGCTTAAGGAAGCGTGTGAGTAAACTTTCCTGGTAGCTTTTTTCATGGTTTAGAACTTTGATAGAGCTTGACTGATTCAGGTTCCCCTGACTGCAATATCTGTCAGGCTGTTTCTTCCCCATTAATTCCCTTGAGGTGTATTTCTTCCTGACAAGTCCAAGCAACTGCCTTCCAGCACAGTGACTTATGATGAGGAAAGTATTATATGCAAAAGTCAAGGAGGAAAACTTTTTAGGACATCAGTCGTTAATGTTAAACTGTCCTAAAGAAATGTCAATGACGTAAGGACTGTGTAAGATGTAACAGCGCTGGGATACTCATTCAGGGGAATGTGGCGACATTGCATGGCAAACTCTATGTCAGGTGCAAAGCATAAGAAAAATCAAAAAGGGGGATTGTCTCTCTCACTGAGGACTATGGCATGACCTAATATTGTCATTTTTTAGTGTCCCTAATTGCAAAACTACCCTCAAAACTGAGGGTTCTAATGCTGTATGGCCAGGGGAGGTTCTTTTTTGAAGTTTTTTCCAAAATGAGAAGCTGGTGCTCTTATTTCAGCAAGGTAAGATAGTCTTTGAATTTTCAGAACATAAAACAAAAGTACAGCAATTTGTGTTATTTATTTTGAAACAATCATTGAAGTCTTTCTAGATGTCTTTGGTGTTTTTTTAACCACTGAAATGCATGAATTTGTTTAGTATTCAAGTCAGGTATAAATAAACTTCAAGTTTGTATGCAAAAATTTGCTTTGAGAGAGCTATAAGATAATTCCTCGATGAAATGTAACATAATTTTTGAACCTGCATGTGGAAATTGATTTGACAGTCTTGTTTAAGTGTACCTGCTTGTTGGTAATTGTTGTCTAATTTATTGCTTGAAGCCAAAAACAGGAAAGAGATTAAAAACAAGTGGTGACATTCTGTGATCATCCCGGTACACAGCAGCATTTGAAAGAGGCATGTTAGGGTTATATTCCCCCATTCTGTGTGTAAATTGTAGAACTTTTCTCACTTATGAAAGAAAGAAAAAACTTTCACTTTCGTATCGTAAACCCGAAAGGTTAAAGAACTTGAGTGCCAGTGAAAGACCCTGAGACTGCTAAATTGTCCATTAAAATTAATGGAGCTTACTTGACTTTCACCTTTGAGAAAAACAAAATGGGCCAATTTTTTTTGAGTTCCTTAAGATAGGCCTTGTAGATGAAATGAAAGAGCAGAGAAATTACTTTGCAAGATTACGTGAGTGTCAAGGATGTCTGGGAAGGGGCCTTTTCATCAGGAAATGAAATGGTAATTCAGAGAAAGGCACTTAGGAGCTCTGTATATTCTTTCTTTTTCTCGTTTTGCTAGTTCAAGTAAAATGGGTTTTTTTGTGCTCCCTGATACTTGAAGCGACAAAGGGCACAGCACAAAACACATGTATTTCCTTTTCTTTCAGCCCTGTCAGTCTGTCGATGTCATCCTTTACGAAGTCCTTGTGGAACAACTTCCAGGTGATCTTGAAAAATGAAGAAAACAGAAGTGACCACGTTCCTCTGCTCTGATAGGAGGCTACCCAGGTGCCAGCTGTCCTCTACCCCTGTAAGCCTTAAAACCTGAATAGCACTATCCAATTCTACAGCTCTCCAAGCCACATTCTAATCACTATTGTTTATGCTGTCTGAGGACAACATTGTCCAAATATGTCTATACTTGCCCTTGCATAGGTAGAAAAGGCCAGAGGTTAATCTGTCCCTTTTCCTCTAATGATTCTTCCCCTGATGATATCCAAATTAAGTTATGACAAACTGTGGCAAAGGATTGCAGAAGAACATACTCTGCAAAGGATTTTCAGATACATTTTGTAAAAAAACCACATATATAACTTTTCTAAAAAAAGAAGAGGAGATGCATTTTACGTTTATGTACTGTAAGCTGCAGATTGGTCTCTGCTTTTTAGAATGCAGCTGAGTGCCTCTTTAGGTAGGTGCCTTTAAAAATCCTGCTCTTTGGGTCTACATAATTGTTATTTTAAATGTCTTCATTAGCTCTGGACCAAATTAATTCAACTATTGTATTTAAAGAAAACTTTGTGTGGTTTCCTGGATGTAAGAGTGGTATCTTGAATCTGAAGGTAAGGAATCTTTCCAAAGTTTGAGAAAATGCTGTCTAAAACCAGGTTTTGAACGGTATTTTTGTGATGCACACAGGCGTACCACAGAGGAGACGTGGAATGGCTCTTTCTGTACGTGTGCCCTTACAGAGCTAGAGACTACTCTGTCTGGTACCAGTGAAGTAAAACAATTCTATGATGTTCTTGTCATGATGCTCCTGCACAAAATGTTTATCATAATTAAAATAATTTCTTGTATTTCTGTGTAGTTTTTTGACAAAAATGCCTTGAAGGGACTGGGAAATCTCATCGTGTTTAGTATTATATTTTCATGTTTGTTACCTTTTGTCCTTGTAGTTCCAAAAGGCTCCGATAGTGCCAGGATCAGTTTCTTGTGCTCAAGAATGTGAAGTAAGCAAAGGGACAAAAGAATGCTGCAAAAAAAAAAAAAAAATCTCTTCTGCTTTTCATTGTAAATGATGAACATATACTTAGGAATATATCGCATAAGTTTAAATTATTTTTGGAATAAAATGTTTGGGGTGATACTTACTAATGAAATCACAGCATTTTATGCACTCTGTATTTTGCCTTCTTATTTTAAGCAGGAGAATAATAAATGTTGGCAATAAATGTTGCTCTTTTATAGTGCTTTTGTAAAATTGGGTTGCCAGATACAGTCTGCTTTTAGTATAATGGCAAATTGCTGAAGGTAGACAAGTTACTTTAATTTGTTTCAAAGAAGAAATCATTTTATATACAACTATAAAAAATTCAGTAGTTTATAGCAACAATAAATTGGCTTAAGGATTTTAAAATGAGTTCTTATTACTAGTCTGAACAAATGTTTCTTTGGAGAGTTTTCATCTATAGCAGTGTCTTCTAGTATTCTAGTGATCAGTATTATTTTTTTGCATTTATCTATCTTTAGATCCATCAGCTTACAGCGGAATCGAGGCTGTTCACCTATGGATGAAAGCCAGAAGGGGTCACAATTTGTGTCATGCGTTGTTATACGTGACCTTCTATTACAGTCCCCTCTTAATTTTTTCTTAACTGAACTGATCTAAATCTGTGGTTCCTACACGTTTTGAGCCTATGGACCACTACAGCCTCTTCCTTTGTCACAGAGACATTGTAAACTTCCTGGAGGCCACTGTGACTTGGTTGAAGTCAAAAAGTGTTGCTACCAAACACCGTCAGCTGCAGTGCTTCCTGAAAATCTTCTGCTCTCTCCTCCATTAATCACAGCTGTGTCCTGGTGAAGTGATGAGCAAAAAAGACAAAAAGGCCCAAGTAGAGAGACCCATAGTGAATACAACATATGACTTGTTCTCATGACAGCATCTCACTTATTTTCTGGGTTGCTCTGTTGTATGCAGAGACTTGCCTGCACAGATATGCTACTCTTGGCAAAATCTGTCTGCATGATACGCATGCTTATTGCATCCACGGTAGTCCGGTCCCTCCTTGGAAGCACTGAATGTTTTCTAAAAGCATGAGCGGCATGTGGCTGTTTTCTGGTGCTGAAAACAAGTACGGTGTCTGCTGTTGAAAAGGGTTGGAGGCTGGGGCTTCTAAATAAGCAGTACTGCTTACCACTTTAATTACTTCTTAAAAATCTAATTTTAGAGATTGATGTTTATGACTGTGTCTTTAGATGCCAGAAATGTATCAGTAATTTCCACACGCATGAGTACTCTCTTGGCTTGTGTGATTATTTGCATTTTAAAGTTACATGTTTGCCTGGTTTTTGTGTTTTGCTTGCTTGCATTCTTCCTTGCAAAAAAATCAAGAATCCAGTATGTTACCTCAGTGGAGAAGTACACTGTTTAGGGCTTTAGTGCACTCCCAAAAGATGATTTTCATGAACTGGACAGGGGGTGGGTGGATGGAAAAAGCAAACCAAAAATAAAGTTGCTTCAGTTTTTCTTCTGTTGTAAACATTGCCAAAAAAAGGCTTGTTTTAGGAACAATAAAAATACAACAGTTAAATAAATCAGTTACAGAAATCCGTTTTATTTCCTCTGTCAGGCTGTGAAACAGTGCCGTGGTTTTCTGCTTATTGCTGCCTGGACTGTTCACAAGGTGAATTAAATCTCAAAGGCTGCGCGCACACCTAATTTACATTAAAACTCATAAGAATAGACACAACTGTACTTTGAAGATGTGCAACGTAGAGTTCATTATCAAATTTTACTGTAATCCTGGAAAAGATCTTGGTGGTAAAATAATAGTTTTGAGGTAACTATTGGAGAATAGTTAACAGGTTTGAGGTAAAACAGAACCAATTTTCTGTTCAGTAATTTTACTTTTTAGCTAAGTCTCTTCTAACTGTCTGAAATTAACAGCATATTGTGCAGAAACTGTTCATTCTCAGAATGATAATACATTGGTTTAATAACTAACATTTTCAAGATAAAAGTGAGTTAGAAATGTATTCAAATGCAGCCTACACCCATGAATCAGGGCATCAAAAAGCACAAATTAACAACTGAACTTATCTTTCCTTACTCTGTCTTCAAAGACATGCTTCATGAAAGTGGGGGATGAAGAGCAGACTGTATGGGTGTAACAGTTGAATTCTATTTAAAGAAAATTTGGAGAACGCTTACCTGTTTATAACACTGATTTGTTATTACTGTTAAATATTTGGAGGTGTTACCTGTCAACAATGAAATACAATACAGTCAGAAAAAGAATTTTTAATCAGTAACCTTTTGTTGAGAAAAAGAAGTTTAGCAAAAGAAAGTGAAGTCTGTCATATCCAAGCAAGATGCAGCTGGAAAATAGAGCCCTAAAGAGGGCAGAAATTTTCATAATGGGGCCTGTTTAGACAGTACATGAAGACTCAGATGTACTGTAAATCAGGGGTTTTATGGCGATCAACCAGCAAGAATGTCTTGCACATTTACATTGTCTTCTTTCACTAGATGATCATATTACAGCAGAAAATAGAAGCTATAATTGCCATAACTAATACCTACAAAAAATCAGTCTTAAATTGTGGGATTAAATGCTGTAATACTATACTAATTTGTTATGGGAAGTAATTTGTTTTAGTGAGTTTCCTTTTATATGTCGGCCCTTTTTATCATTAACAGCTTTTCCAATATGAAAGTTTCAAGAATGGCTTTGAGGATTTTTCTCGCCGTCTTTTATACACAGGTTCCTTACAGACAAATTTAAAGTGAGGCTGACGACAGATGACATTGCTAAACTAGGTTCTTAGAGTCTTAACACCCATCTTTTCCACCTAAAGCAGATTAGCACAGTACTTACAAAAAGGAAAAAAAGCACACATTCAAAATATACTCTCTTATGTACAATTTTATTCCAAAAAGAAGTGCCTCAGAGAAAGGTTGAAAATACCTTTAAAACTGTAATATCTTTGTAATCTTTATTGTCGAGGGAAAATACTGGTCCATGACAGAAAATAAAGCTTGAAAACTTTTAACAATTATCTGCCACATTTAAATGAATATTGCAATACCCAATTTTTCCTATGTAAGGGATCATGTTGTATCAGAAGAGATTTAGAAGGAAAGTGAGAGAACGTCTTAAATTAAGTTTTCTCTGTGGCTGGAGACAATGCAAAAGTATATTGATTTTATGTGATGCCTGTTGTAGAATTGCTTTTCAGACCACACTTCTCATGTAGTCAGAATTTCCATTTTACATCCATATTTTGTCAGATGGATGTCTGCCTCTCAGAAACTTGTGACTATATATCATTCATGATGCAAATTTAAAAATATAATTTTAAAACAGAAGTTTTTATTTCTTAATGAAAGCTTTGACTAACAAAAAATGAAAATATAGCATCCTAAATAGTAGTGTAGTCCTACAGTAAGCAGGAACCTACTAGAAGCTGTTGTAATGCACCATCAATATCTGCTAACATACAGGCTTGAAAAGTCTTTTTTGGGTTGGTATGAGAGGCAAATCCCCACTGCTGTTGCCTTTTTTGCCTGAGTTGCATCTGAGTAGATGGTGATGATGCTTATGTTTTTGGTCCTCCTTTCTTCTCCTTCACCTCCATTCATCATTCACTCTCCCTCCCTCAACATGGTGTGCATATTGCATACCTCATTTATCAGCTCTGCCTTTTCCCTTCTCTGATTGCCTCGGAGGGCTGGGAGCTGGTTCCTTGTGCCTGTCTCTGACAGAGAAGCCACAGAGGTGAATAAACAGCAGCCTGCTCCCAGACTCTGAGAGGCTCTGCAGAGGAAGACACTGGTGGTAGTACAGGTGGCATTGGTAAAGAAGGGACCTCCAAAGAGAAGAGCTTCCTCCCTTATGTCCTCATCCCCAGTCCCTGACTGACATCATGGGTATGAGGAGCCAAGCCAGGACTGAGGGACAAAGGGGTGCAGAAGGATAAGAAAGAAGAGTGTTGAGAGTACAGACTTGCCCGGGTGCTGTAATGCCTGTTATGACACAGTCTGTATTGGTTGTGTTTCCTCCTCATAAGCCTGGTAATTGCTGTTACGCAGTGACGGCCTGCCACCTTCACGGTTCAGTGTACTGAGAAAAGTGGAGCAAAGCCTTAGAGGAAAAGCTGTTAAAACCAGCCCACAGTCACCTCTAAAGAAATGTAAATTAATGTTTTATTTAAAGTTATAAAAGTAGCACTTGCCCTTTTGGGAGGCCTTAATAGCAGTAGCACTGATTTTTTTTCCTTTTCTTTGGTTTTCTTTTTTGTTGTTGTTGTTTTTTGTTTTTTTTTTTTTTTTGGTTGGTGTTTGTTTGCTTTTCTGGACCAGATCAGTGTAACTTAGGAAAGAAATCCCATGTGAGTGAAATTCAGGCCAGATGAAAAAAGAACCCCTTCTGAGTAGCTCATCTCAGTGCCCAGCATTATCTCAGTGAGACGTTTCTCCTTGCTTCTCTGGCAAAGGACTGTCCATAATGTTCGTGAATATTTAATGTCTCTCAAAAGTACCATGAAGCTTATCTTCTATGAAAGCACAAGGCAGTAACTGTAACAGAAGATAAAATAAAAAATAGGTATGCAAGGATACAGCTATCAGTCTGCTTTTGCTTTTGGCTTGACTCCTTAACTGCAGTCACAGAAGTTTTTGCATAAAGGGGCACCCATGGGCACCAGCAAATGAAATCCCAAAGGAAATCCCATCAAACCTTATTTTCCGACCTTCAGTTCCTCCCTTCCTCTGTCTTTCCTCTCCTGTCCTTAAAACCTCTCACTTCTGCTGAGGAGCAGAGTTTACTTTATCAATGGAACAGGCTACAGGAGATGTTAACTGTCCAGGCAATGGCTCACTTAATTGCTGATAGCACAGCGGTGGTTTTCTTACTCAAGCCAGATGGGATCACAGGATGTGCTGTGATAACCCCACGGAAACCATGGCCGGGAGAGAGCTTCATCTTCACAGGGGAGGTGAGGGACTGCCACTTAAAGCAAGGCACACATATGGGGGTTCAGGAAAGACATACTCTTCTGAAGGGAGTCCTTGCGGATGGGGAGTACAGGAACTTGGGACAATTAACACAAAATGAAAGAATGGAAGGGCTTTTCTGAAAGTGCTATGGCTAAAAGTGACTAAGGGAATGTAGGCCTGGACTAGGGGTCTAGGATTTAGGGAAAATGCTTAATAGGGCAGGGATGAGGATGGCTTTTCTAGATCTTATGGTGCAAGGGAGGTGGAGGTTAGGTAGTGTGGATTCCTACAGCTGAAGACTCAGGGCTGCAGTGTATTGATTTAGGCTAGGTCATTGTATGACTTGTATATACACGGGAAAGGAAGGAAATTTTGAAGTGTATATCTAATCTCCAAAATTTGCTACCTTCTGTGTTGGACTGTTCTCCATTTAAATTTAGAGCAATATCCAATTGCCTGTAGGTAAACTAAATGCAAAGTCTCTAGTTTTCTTGCAGATTAGTTTTTCCTAAAGCTGTTAATGTTTTGTAATATTTTTAAAGCTGTAATGTTTTGCTATTTTCTGCTTTTTAGAAACATTCAATAAATATACAAGAAAAGACAAAAGCCTTAACAATTTCTTTAATCTAATTCACTCAGTTACCATCCTTTCTGGCAGTCTGTCCAGTCATTTTCATTTTTTTGTGTTGAACTTATGGCCTTTCCTTTCTGTAAAATTAGAAAAATATTTTTTTACAAATTATTATGAGCCACAATTTTCAAGTGAATTTCTTCAGATTGAAAACATGCTGTTTCTAGTACACAGCTATTATGCCATAAAGTTCAATCTAAACAAATTACTAGTACCTGCACAGGTTCAGTGTCCCAGAATTTTAAGCTTGAATTCCAGAAATCCAGTTTTGAAAACAAATTTCTCAGTCACTAGCCTCTAGATTCAATAAGACTTTTGATGACATATTGCCTTAGAAAATCTAATCTAACAGTTTATGAATGAGCTAGCATCTGTTAATCCTCTTCATTTAAAACATCCCATTGTACTTTTAATGCCTAGATGCTCCATACTTCAGTGCAAGTGCCCTGGGCTAAATAGTGCAATTGTGTATCCTTGCATGTCCAGTCTTTCTTTTATTTGCTTTCCACTCACTTCCACTCTTCCAGTAGTTGATCTTTGTGGCTAGATTCAGAATATTTGTGACACACTGTTTTCTGTGATCATTTTTTCATACTGCTGGCATTTAATTGAAATACTTCTTTGTTCGCTTGTTTCTTGACGGTTTTCTTTTCATATAAAGTGAGTGTGCTACTTTGTGTAGCAGAACTTCATTGTAGCTGTGCAAATTTAAAGATGTGAATAAGACTGGTGGTCAGACGTTAAGACTTTTGGCTCAGACTCATACAGTTCACATGTGCGCTTCTTACTGGATTTTGTCAATGTGAATGCTTGCTAACTTATTAAGGAGAGCTTTCAGTTAAATTCATCGGTGGGGTGGCGGTGGGTGAAGGGGGTGGATGGTGGTGTGACAATGCCAGATTAGAAATGGGGAAACTAAGTGTACTTGGATAGTTCAGTCACAGATAGATGAGAAGTGCCACTAATTATATGAGTTTTCTGTCTGATGGGACAACACAGACCAGGGCAGGCTGGAGCAGGCCAGGGAGGCAGTTCCAGTGCTGCAGTGCATCGCCTCAGGGCAGGGCTGCGGTGTCCCCTTTGTTCCCTCTCAGGTGCTTGTGACGTCTCTCCTCTCCATCTGGAGCGTGTCTTGAGGGGTCTCGTCCAGATGTCTCCCTGGGGTTACAGGCAACTTCAGTCAGGAGACTGGGCAGAGGATATGCAATCTTGATTGGCGTTTTCAGATTCCTACAGCACCTAACCACTGGCTGGCACTGCTGCTGGCGTTCTCAACCTGCACCCTCAGAGGTTCTCCACGTGTCACAATGAAAGGTTCACAGCTTTCACAGTGAATAACAGGTTGCTGTTCAGAAAGAATAGGGAGCGAAGAAGAGGAGAGAGTATCGTGCTGTATGTAAATGGGCTCTGTGTCTTCACACCAACTAATAGGTCGTTCTCTCATTTCTGCTTACCTTCTTGCTCTTATTTCCATGCAGATGCTAGCTCCTACAAACAAGAAAGTGGAAAGGAATATATGAAGTCCAAATTTGTAATGTGTTTCAAATATAATAATGATTTTTTATGCATGAAATTCTAACACATATGAAAAGGAATCCAATGCTTTGTGTTGGCTATATGATGGTTACAAGGCTGGTTGATATTTTTTTTAAAAGTCAGGACTTAAGTTTTTCGTTACAGCAGGGAGCTCCATGCTGCAATACCTTAAAGAATTGCACATGCCAAATAAAGAAGAGCCCTTTAGATGTCAGTCAAATGTAGCAGCATAGAATATCTCTTTAAGAGCATCCTTTTCAAAAAATGCATTCCAATGTAAAAAAAAACCCAGCACACGAAGCATGTTAGAAAGGCACACACACACACAAAAAATCTCTAACCCTTAATGTTATATTAAATAAGTAGCAAATAATCAGATAACTACAACAGTAGTTCTGGCTGCAATGCTACCAGGCATTCTGTGTTCACAAGTGCAAAACTCTGCTTAGCTTTTGGCAGAGTAATTTTTTTCTAAAGATTATTAGCTTTTTATGGGCGCCCAAATACCTTTTATCCCCATGGCAGCCAGCCTGCTGAGAGGCAGGCATATTTCACAGAGATGAGCGTGCAAACAGAATGCCATTCCTGTACCAGCAAAGCCTAAGAACCTTATGGGAAAATTCAACCAACACAAGGTCATCGGCAATACAGATCTTTATAATCTGTGTGATTTCAATTTGTTGTTCTGATAAGTGCTTTAAGAAAGGAAAGGACAAAAAGAAAAGAGATGTAAATGAGACACCACAGGAAATTGGGTAGGAAGGAATTGTTCATCATGAAGTAAGTGGTCATAGATTAATCTGTTAAATAAATAAACAGTGAAGAAGTAATAAAACTACTGTTATATGTTGTTGATGCCCACGGCAGTTTGAGGGAGATAGAAGCAGGGTGTTCTTACTGCCCTTTGTCATCAATATGTTTCTTTGCTAGCATGATCTGTGGGAGGTTCTGCTCAAAGCTAGTGTTATTCATGGAGGAACAGTGGAGGAGATCTCTGTAAAATTGTAGCATCTTTGTGTATTAATCAAAGGCCAGGGGGTGATTTCCAGTGGAAACTCCCTGTCATGGCTATTTTATCCAGCTCTCTGAAATATAAAGGGTCTTAAGAGTTTTGCTTTTTCTACTTTTCTCCCCAAATCTCCCCCAAACAGAAAAGTGACTACAAACCACATTACATAATTTTTTTTTAAATGTTTTTGTTTTACTATTTGTCATTGGTCTTTCTGAAAAAAGAAGCTCTGAGCTAGTGGATCCAAAACAAGGAAACACTTAACAGGAATTAGAATTTCTCATGCCTACATGTTAGAGAGGTCCTATAAAAAGCTGACTTTTTATTTCCTTTTCAATTTATGATGCACTAAAACCTGTAGTTTTAACAGGAAGTTGAAAGTGCTGCATAAATGGCAGTGGGAAGTATACAATATCAATTACCCATTAAAGAAGCTTTGCAGCTATCTCTGAACTGTTTTCTGGGGTTGCATAGATCATGTGATATCCTTGTATTCTGACAAAGTTGAAAAAAAAAGAAAGATTTGACAATATAGCAGGTTGTTCAGTCACATTTCTACAGGTTTTAATTTTAAAAAAAAATTGGATACATTTCTGCTATTTAAAAGAAAGTACCAAAATGTCTAGATTATAGAATCATAGAATCATAGAATCGTCTAGGTTGGAAGGGACTTTTAAGATCATCTAGTCCAACCATCAACCTAACTCTGATAAAAAAAACCAAACCAAAAACCAAACCAAACCAACCAACCAAACAAACAAAACACAAAACACAAAACCCCAAAACCAAAAGAAAACCATACAAAAGAACCCCCCACATTACTAAACTATGTCTCTAAGCACTATGCCAACCTGTCTTTTGAAAACCTCCAGGGATGGTGCCTCAACCACTTTCCTGGGAAGCTCATTCCAATGCTTAATAACCCTTTCAGTGTAAAAATTTTTCCTAAGATCCAATCTGAACTTCCCCTGGCGCAACTTGAGGCCATTTCCTCTTGTCCTATCGCCTGTGCCTTGGGATCAGAGACCAATCCCCGCCTCTCTACAACCTCCTTTCAGGTAGTTGTAGACAGCAATAAGGTCTCCCCTCAGCCTCCTTTTCTCCAAGCTAAAGTGCTCTGTTTTAAAGTGTTCTCTTTTCATTTGGTAAAAAAAAAAAGAAAAAAAAGAAAAAAAAAAGCATGTTTTATTTCCATTTAAACCATCATATTAAAATATACTGTTTAAAACATTCTGGCATGAAATCTTGCCAATTCCAAACACTTCATAATTATCACATTCTGTGTTGCTGAGTGTCATTAAAAAGCACTGTCTTCTGCATGCATATGGATTTTCATGGTTATGCTGATCATAAAAAGATCATTAGCAGGGACTGCAAATAACATAGGTTTTTTTAGCACATCACTTTGATAGACGTGATCTACCTTCTTTATGAAAAGAATTGAAATCACTCAGCAGAAAAAAGAACTAAAGCTTGGCTTTATTGACAAAAGGAGATAGCTAATCATATCAAAAGCATTATACAAATAAACAGTACTATCCTTTTCCAGACTTAATGCTTGTCATCTCTAAGTTTAAACAAAGCAATATATGTTGAAGAAATTAATTATGACTGTAATGTTTCACTATTGCAAACAATTCTTTAAAATTATATCTAGAATTTCAATTTTCTGAATTTTCAAAAATCACAGTAATATTGGTTGCTCTCCAATACTTTAAATTGAGATTGTTCTCCTTAGTCTCTTATTTTGGGTATGTAACCAGATTTAAAGTGTGATTCATTATTTTAGTTTCTTACTCTGTAGCTTATTATTAAAGTTTACTTTTATGCATGATTCTCTTATTAAATCCCTAAGATACAGACACACAATCTGTGATGCCCAGAGGCCACTTTAACAAATAATCCTTGAAGCAAGTTTAATTTAATGTAACTTAAATGTAAAGAAGATCAGAAATACACAAAATTTATCATAACTGTAAAAATTCTGCAGTCATTATAGCACAGAAAAAAATTGACATTAGGACTGTTTAGAAGAACTAAACTATCCTATATTGCATACAACTTCTTGCCTGCTTGATAAAGGCAGCACAATCCCATTGTTATCCCAAATGTTATATTATTGGATTATTTTTCCTCCTGCCAGCGTTCAGGTGTCTGTAGTCTGGTTCTTCCTCCGTTCTTAGTCACTTTTGGACCGTCCATGATTGTGTGACCTTGCATGAAGGAGAATTGAAAGGGCTTCAATATTTGACTTTCCTCTCACTCAGCTTTCATGTACAAGCAACATTTAGATATGATTTTCTCCTTCAGAATATCTAGAAATAGATCTGCTGTGCATAATTATATTGTGGACCTCATCACTGCAGTATATTCTAAACACCCAAAATATGAAAGTTGCAAAGAATGTTAGAAAAATTCATGGAGTTTCACTCACTATTAAACATAATCATAAAGGTGCATTCTGTAGTCTGATACAGGAGCTCCTGATACGTGATGAGTACTGGGAAGACATACATAGAAAAAGTATATTCTGTAGTTCTGTCTCATGCAGTTTTTCCTAAACTGATGACCACAATTAGGGACAGGATACTTTACTGAGATCATTAGTCTGGTTTAAAATCTGACAAAGAAATACAAAAATATCAGAGGTGACATTAGAGAAGCTGGATCAATGGCTGGAGAACAAGTGTCTTTCTTGCTGAGAACATCTATTTTAGATGCCATGCCATGCTATGCAGTGCGGTTATGCTGCTCTATTCAGCTCTCTCTTTGCTCTACCAGAAATACCTAATGAAGGCATTTGTTATTTTTCCTTTCCACTAGGGCAAGGATTCCAGAAATCGTACTTCATACCACTTTAACACATATTATTCCTTTTACATTTCTTTCATATTCTCACTGATGCTTTATTTTATGAATGAATAGATACAGCTGTGAAGCACACCTCCCTCACAGGCTAGACATAGTTTAAGTCGTGTGCTAATATAGAGTAGGGATGCAGCCTGATTGCATCCAGACCTGCATAGCTAAATGCAGCAGAGACATGGCTCTACCCACCTGGACTTTCAACCAGCTCTATTATGTATTATCTGAATCCCTTGGCTAGAAATACCTTCTTCCTTGTAATGCACTAAATCTTCCCATTGCCTTGAAAATTCTTGATGCCTGTGCCCACTCCCTACTTGCTATTTTTCTCATTTCTATTTTTCCCTCTTACTATGCCAGTCCTTGTCCATCACACTGGGCCTTGTCATCGTTTTTCATTCATTTCTGGTAAATTAAACTCTCTGTATTTATCCAGACTCTAAACTTACTTTTTATACATAGCTACATACATACTACGTTCTCTCCTCAGTGAATTGTTCCACAAGGCTCATTTAAACCATGCTACAGAACAGAAATAAAAGGAAAAAAAAAAAAACAACACAAAAACAAACAAGAATAATAAAGGCTAAAAATTAAACCCAGAGAAATTGAAATAATTTGTAAAAGACAAATATTAGGTATTAATAATTTTAATATATTTAATATATATTTATATTTATATATTTAATTCATTAATAATAAATTTAATTTCTTTATTAAGAAACAGGAGAGAATAAAAATACCAAAGAAAGAGCAGTATAGCAGGATTAATTACAGCGTGCAGCCCCAGTTCAGCATCAGTCTGCTTGCAATGATCACTGGAGACATGCAGTCTTTTAAAGGTCAAATATATTTATGTAAATTAATTTCAATGGAAGTTATAAACTTTAAGAGTTAAAGGCAGTAGCTGCTGTAGATAGGAATGGTAATAAAAGTAGAAAATCAAGATAAGAAAAGAGATAATAGAAGCTGAAGCTAACCAAAAGAGAGAAAGTTATATTAAACATTCGCTAATAATATTTGCACTGCAAATGCTTCCATTCTCTAATGCAAGAGGTCAGTTGTTGAGAAGGAACGATGATCCTCTTAAAAAGGAAAAGTTGGCCACTGGAAGATTGATAGAAACCCATCAGAAAGGAACATTTGAGCTAAGCAAGGAATTTGGGGACATTCAATATACCACCAGTCACTGAAATTGTGATCAGCTATTGTATATTTTTATGAAATAATGGAAAGAAGGCATTTTAATAGTTAGATTACTTTTAATAATAAGGTTAGTACATGGCTGTGAGTGACAAGTTATCTTGGAATCAAGGCTAGATTTACCAATTAAACTTTTGTCTCTGCCAGATAAAGGGGCAGACTGTTACCTAACTTCAGGAAGAAACCATAGGCTATCAGAATTAAACATGAGTATTTGATCTAAAGCACCTTAATTGGCTCATTGTATTTGCTATGCCAGAAAGTTCCTTGTCTCTTTTACTGTTAGCTTTTGAAAATCATCATTATTAATACAAAGCCTCAGTATTTTGTTAAGTTCTCCAGATCATACTCATGTCTTATATTTTGCAAAGCATCAAAACTAAATTCTGGTGCATGCTGTGGCAGACTGGAGAGATTGGGACAATTTAATACACAGTAAAGTAGAAATCGATTGCATTTTCATTTTCTTCTGTATTTAATCCTGTGTTATTTTCTTGGAGATTAAACTCAGTTTATCTTAAGCCATCACCGTACTTCCATTTTTTGTATGCTGGAGGTTTCTGGACTGGTAACGTAAGCTGCACTGATAAGGACCACAGGTCTGCAGGCTTTAATGGCTATTTAAGGGAGAGTTGGGCCATAACAGAGCTGATGTCAGAGAGCTTTTGAGTTGTAATATAAATATCTTAGGTGGACAGTTTGACTAAATTCTCACCAACTATATCATTAAGGCAGGCATTGCATTGTAATTTTTATTTTCCTCTAAACGCTCCATTTAGAGGGTAGGGCGTGTAAGTCTTCTTCATACCTCTTGTTTCAGGCTGACTGTAGATTTACAGAGAAAATACTGAACTGATTATGAATTCTCTGTGCTCTCCATAACAGCATTTGTGTGGAGGCCGCAGGAAAGACTTTCTTTTCTGTACACATTTTTCAGTTCCTAGGGTTGTTGCTTCCTTTAACAAAAGCCTCAGGTTTTGCATAAGTATCCACAAAAGGTCCTGATGACAAAATATTACTCAGCACAACCTCGTATTCAGGGGTAAACCACTCCCTACCACTATAAACTCTTTGTCATTCAGTTGAGTGCCGAAGTCTCTCAGGAACTGGATTGCACTGTACCAGTACTTCTAGTCTGCATGATGGGGACAAGGTAAAAGATGTTGTGGATACTGTGCACTGTACCCTAAATGCAGATTGTAGACAAAGACCTTTGCCAGTTAAGTACAATTTAGAGCAATCCTGAAGCCTCTCTGAAGTGTGCTGCAGCTGCGTTCACAGAGCTAGGTCCTCAGAGACCCTGCTGTTCAAGTCATCACAGAGCACATCTTAGGGAGTTGCCAACTGTAACATTTCAGTTTTCATACAAATATCCAATTTATTCCCATCATCAAGACCCATTTATGTCTATAGTAACAACAGAATACAGTTTTGTTTATTTTAAACATTACCCTCTAGTAAGTAAAACTAACTGTATTTCTAAGATAGTTTACCGTCCTGGAAAATATTGTATTCATGCCATTAGATAGTGGATCATTCTCTGCTAACTGCATCATAATATACTTCCTTGATTTTAACTATCATTTCAGTATTGATCTTTACTGTGATAACACTGTACATAAAAAAAAATTTAAATGGTTCTGCTATTATTTTCAGTCTGGAAATCAATGAAGGTGTGGCTAATCTGTGGTCTCACCTATTTTCCATGGTCATTTACACATTTCTTGGGACTTTTCCGTCTGTTAAAACCTGATGGTGAAAGAGCACAGGTTCTTTTCTTAGCAATGCTTAGAGACATAGCAAAACACAGCGCATTTGATGGAGCATAAATCAACCACTCTCTCCATCTACATTTCACTTTACCCATTTTTCAAAATGAGAGGTACTTTAATAAATAGCAGCTCTTGCCACTATCACAGACACAGTGATGTTGAAAAATCACCCTCATTCTGGTCAGCTAGATTTGCAGTTTTAAAAAAAAATAATCAAACTGCAGTTAACTGTATCACTGCTGTATATTTGCATTTGAAATATTTTTTTCAGAAAGGTTTTGTCAATAGGTCTATCAATACAATCAATACAGCATTAATTTAATTCTTTTTACTTTTTCTTTCCTTCTAGTTACAATGTCAATGCGTATTTCATTGTTTCCCAAAGATATCCTATGTGAAGCAAGCGCTAAAGAAAACAAGCGAAGGAAAAAATAAGCACATATTTGTGTGAGTGAAACAGAAGAAAAATAAATTAAATACAAATCAAGTAGATGAATAAGATTCAGAAGGAAGCAAATTTGGAGAAATAGCTAGCACCAGACTTGGAAGCTGATTAACAAACGTGAATCTTTGATGTGTGATATGAAAAAGGACGATGTATTCAGGACAGTCAGACCCATCCAAAATCCAGAGGTCAGCATGAGGAAGCATACAAGGAAGAGTGGGAAGGAGTAGCAAAGTGAAAATAATAGGGGAAATGCTGCGGCTAGAAACAGGGCAGTTGTAAGAGTGATTAGATGACCTAATCTTAGAAAAATAGACTAAGATCCTATCACCATACTAGACAGAGAGATAGGGTTCGCAGCAGATTTTCAAGGGTGATTTTAGTATATACCCCCATCTGCCTAACCTGGATAATATCTAAATTACACTTAGACCACTAAACTTCCTAAGCACCTTTTATTTCTGTTTTCTCATATACAGTACTGGCAATGTCAGAAAGGCACGTCTCAATGCCTATCATGAGTAGGTGCTATCAGGATTCAGTCAGGTCAACCACCTGGGGGCTAACTGAATAGACCTGTTCATTGCATGGTCCAGAAAACAAAGGAGCAGTACACTGAGAAGACCGCAGCTCAAATTCTGTTTTATAAAAACTTTTTTAGGAAAGGACAGATCTGTTTTGAAAAAAACAAAACCAATAAACCCACAAAACAAAACATTTTTTGCCAAGTTGGAAAAGCAAAGTTTTTGAAAGTGAAGAACCAACCTGTGTTGGTGAAAAGTGAAGCACCAACCTGTGCTTCACATTTCCTATAAGAAGCTTAGGAAACTCACTTTCAAGTTTCCTGGCTTTTATTGTTCCCATTCCTGCTAAGCCATTCCTGAACTGTGAATTCCAGTAGCTGAGAGAGCATTTGGCTAGAAGTCCAAGCCTCAGACTCATTTGTGAAGCCAGTCCAACAGAGGGAATGACATGTACCTCATAGAGTCCAGGTCCTCTCAACCATGCAAAGCAGAACTAACTGTTGTTCAGCAGCGATACAGTTCTCTTACTGTACCATTATTACTTGTTTTGCTGTTGTTCAGAAGTGATGCAGTTTTCATACTGCATAATTATTACTTGTTTTATGGTTTTTCAAGAAATTTGTTGATTTAAGAACTTACATGTAATTGTCTTTTTCTTTCATTTTGATTTCCTTTCGTAATTTGCTTTTCGTCACTTTCTCTGACTCTATCCCAGACACTCCATTGACCCAATAGTGAGAAATTAAGGGGTGGAGGCAGTATTGACTGTTTACAATGGAAATGCAATTTAGACTTTGAGACTCTTCTTGAAGATCTTCCTTGCAGATGGACTTGTACTTCACATATAAATATACAAAACCACTCCCTTTATTGAACCTGGCAATTGTAGTAGCATAAAACCAGGAAGAAAGAGAAATACATCAGCTGTTCACCTAATAGGGACTGAAAGCTGAATTCACTGCTAAATCATATTAGTAATTCTTCCCTGACCAAAGATATGTGTATGTACCCGCTCATGTGTGTGTATAGATCCTGCAGGCTATCTAGGTGTTGCTTACCAGTCTATGTTAAATACAGGAAGATACTGAATGCACTTAGTTTTACGCCCTTAAATTCAAAATCTGGCAGCATCTTTGAAGAAGCCACTAGAAAGATGACTAGATTAGCTCACCGACTTCCCCATCCTCCTCACCTTCTCTTGCAGAGAATCTATGGTTTGAAATATTAATTTGAAGAAGATGCAAGAATTCTGCTTAGAGACTACTGGCACTTGTGGAGTTTGTTTCACTGCAGTGGTGGTTATTTGAACACAGCAGCTGTACCAATCACTGCATTGCACAGCAGGGTGAGTTTCTTCTAATTGCATACTTATGTAGGTCTTGGTGAGAAGGAGGAGAATACGCACAAGCCCCTTTTCTCTCTAGCACTGAATGGGGTCCATAGCTGAAAGTAATTTTCCCCTCGGTTCAGTCTGTGTCCCAGACTGTTTTTCTGTAATTCCAAAAGGCTTATACTATTCCTTTCTCATCTTTGTTTCTACATAGTCCCTGGAGGAAAATCAAGGAAGGTGAAGAAAGCCAAGCATCCAGAAATATATTTTAGTTGGAGTAGGATTTGAGAAATATGCAGCCTTACATGAGGAGATATATGCTATTTCTACAAACTGCTATAAATGTTGACATGTTGCAGCTCATAAATTATACTGCTTCTTGATCCCTGATGCATTAAGTGGTACCTGACTATCTGAGACTACAGTAATTCTATTTCTGACATGATGCCTCTTACTTTCATAACTTTTCTGCTTCACTACTCTTGTCTCAGTCTGAAATTGTTATAAATTGCAATGCCCATTATTATTTTTGTGTGCTATTAATATATTTGCTGTAAAAAATTGACATCTTTCCATAGACTTCAAGACTGTCTCACAGGAAAGCATTTTCATGCCTTGACAAGTAATTTGTAAAAATTCTATTCACTTCTTCACTATTCTAAAGGATGGTTAGATGAGCTGAAAAACATTTGGATGTGCTTTTATTGAAAAGATATACAGTTATTCAGTGAATGCTTTTTAGCTGTTCATTACAAACATTTGCCTTTTTCACTACACAAATTATAGAAATTTTCTGGTATTGTTGCTATGGTCTGATTGATTTATGCCACTAAGCAACAGAAAATACACTGGGAACTCAACAGCAAAGTATTTGTGCTTTGTTCATTGGTTAAATACTAGTAAACTCCTACTTTATTGTTTCTATGTCTTGTTGGCAAAGTCAAGGAACCTCTATTTAAAACTGGGACAGAAACACTCAATGCTTCTAACATCTCAGTGGCACTAGGTTAGGAAGGGCCATTAAAAACAGCCAAATTAATTTGCATTAATTTTTTAATGAATATTCATGGATATGTTTTTCTGGTATTTGGTGTTGTATTTTTCTATTTAAGGCAGATTAATTTGTAGTTAAGACCTGAGTCTGCTGCCATCCACCACAACAGATACAAAGAAATAGAGCTGACTTAGCAGGGAAGCTTAAGCTAACAGCATAAGGAGCTCTACAGCATATTCTGGCTCATTTAAATGTGGCTATTCTCTCCCCAAATTTAAGAGCTACCACTTTGTCCTTGCTGAAAGGGGTTAAATTGCTTCAACTGAGGAAACACCTGATTTTTTTCATGAGTTTTCTATTACATGGCTCAGTACACAGACTTTAATATAACACTTTTCTAAAGTGCAGGGACTTTAAAGATTTTTTTTATGAAGAAAACAGGAGATTGTTACTATAGACTAGAAAGAAGTGTTAGAAAACTATGCTCAGAAACACTGAAGATGTCATGCATTTTTATAATTGAAGTCAGACTGTTGAGTTAATATACAGATTCTGTATAAAATAGCTATACATACCTTTCTTGACTTCAGAAATAATATTTACACTATAGAACTCATGAAAAGAATACATGATATATAAATATATATGAATATTTATATTTATAAATACAAATTTCACTTGCATTTCTCCTGCCAAACACTTAGCCGTATAAAGCCATATAACCTTATGGTCCATTGCATTAAGATGTTAGTATATTGTTCTTTGTCACAAGTATATATTCAATTTGTCTTTGGAAAATGCAATATAAATTCTAAAGATTAAATCAATTATTTGATTTTTCTCCAAAAAGTTTTTTATTTTTGTCACTTCTTTCATTTCCTGTAATAAGAAGGTTAAGTCTTGAAGATTTTATACTTGTATTTTGGATGAAATTATTTAAACATATTTGCAATTATTTCTTTCTTTGTTAACACTCTAAAAGTTGATTGTTAGTAAATAACTGAACAATATTAAGAACAAGTATTATTAAATATACTATTATATTTGTGATTTCAATCTCATACTCAGAGTTGTTTTAGTTACTGAGATCTGTCTGTTGCCTTACAGGTTCCACAGGTCTGAAAGATGGCCCTTTCTTTTATTCCTTGCTACCATTTACTGTCCCTGGCACCTTCAGGATTTATTCATTACACCCACGTCTTCCAAACACCATGTGAGTGCACCAAAGTAGTCAGGGCTCTAACAAAGTGGGAAAGGAAGTCATCACAGAAAACTACCTGGACCTGCAAATTTTGCCTTGCAGGGAGTTAGTGACTGTTTGTATAATGCTGCTCATGAAATCTCAAAAAACTGCAGAAGCCTCTCAGATTTAGCAGAGCTCCCCATCAAGCCAAGGACTAGTTACTCCATAGACCCTGTCATTTCTATATCCTCCCCCTGCATGGGCTATTCTTAGAAACCCTTGCTATTAAAACTTTTACACTCCTTTTGATAAAACTTTTGCTACTTTTTTTTGTAACATCTGAACACCATAAAATCATTTTTACTTATTTATTTCCCAGTGACTGAGGGGAACAGCCTTACACTCTGGTATAGAAGATGCCACAGCAGAAAGGACTAGATTCACAAAGGAGTTTTGCTGCAATATAGCACAGCCTTGAATAAGATACCCATCTTAGTAATATATAATGACCTGCTAAGGACATGTCAGTCTTCTCCTGCATAAAACATTTGGGAAGAGGAGGAAGAACACTTAGAGCAAGTCTCCCAGATGCGGAGCAGTCCATCAACACTAACATGAGAAATGGATTTGAAAATTAATTAGACCGGGGAAAATTAAACTCTCAAGGGATATTCAGACACCTATGGATATAGGTAGCATCTGCATGAAGTATAACAACTTGATTTTGGAGTAAATGGTCCAAAGTTGTCCAATTAGGGACCTCAATTCATGTGAAGTTAGGCCGGGAAATTTGACCCAGGATCTCTTACTTCCAGGCCAGTAGTTTTATCATGTTTTTCCTGTCCAGAATCAAAAACCACTCAATGTGGATGTTTTAGCTTACCATAGCTAAATAGTCTGCTTTTTAAAACTTCATGACATACCTATTTCTAAAGTTATTAGAAATAAATATGGAAACCAGATTACTCCTTTTCTATTTACAGCTCCCTTTTAGTGTATAAGTAAAGGTGTGGTATTATTTTCTCCCAGCTAAACTATTCATTCAACCCTCCTACTTTGATTTTGCTTTCTAGATTTCTGATCATCTACATTGCTTTCCTGTAGACTAGCGTCATCTGACTTAAATAATTCCTTAAAAGCTAATATCCTTAAAAGCATTATAATATTCCTTAAAAGCTAATCCTTCTTGCATAGATGTAGTATCTTATGCTTGCTTATGTTAAATTTTATTGTTTTCAGGTTATTTCTTCAGTTGCTCAGGATCATTTTCCAATGGGAACTCTTAATTCTGTTCTTCACTGTACAGTTTGTGTCTTTGACATCTTTCTGTCACTCAAGTAAGCATACTACTTGAGTACATTGCGAAGCTTCTTAATGGATAGTACAGACTTCCCTGAGAGCCATGTTATGTTTCTTTTCCATTTGACAGACAATTACACAGGCTTATTTTCCAGTCAGTCTTGGATCCGTGCTATGATACTTTCATCTAACATTGCTTTCTCTTTCCACATGGAGTAGTACCAGGAGTATAATAAAATCAAGTAAAGATGTCTACTAGTTCTTATGTATTCATCAGACTTCTTGCTCTGCACAGGACATTAATCAGTCATAACTTTTTCTCAACAAATCATCTTAACTGTTACTCATCTCTCCTATTGTACTAATGCAAGTATCTTCTTCCTGAACTCAACTTCACTCACTACTTCTTTACCTTCTTCCCTTCAGCGGTGCAGGGGTACGGGGAATGGGGGTTGTGGTCGGTTCATCACACATTGTCTCTGCCGCTCCTTCCTCCTGTGAGCAGGATGACTCCTCACACTCTTCCCCTGCTCCAGCAGAGGGTCTTTCCCATGGGAGACAGTCCTCTGTAAATTTCTCCCATGTGAGTCCTTCCCATGGGAGACAGTTCAAAAACTGCTCCAGCGTGGGTCCTTTCCACACTGGAGGAAACAGAATGCTCCAGTGTGAGTCCCCCATGGAGTCATAAGTCCTGCCAGAAAACCTGGTCCAGCATGGCCCCCTCTCTCCTTGGAGGTCTTGCCAGGAACCTGCTCCAACATGGGCTTTGCACAGGGCCACCACCTCCTTCAGGTCCATCCGTCTCCTCCGGTATGGGTTCTCCACAGACTCAGGTAGATATCTGCTCCACTGTTAACCTTCATGGGCTGCAGAGGGACAACGTTCTTCACCATGGTCTTCACCACAGGCTGCAGAGGAATCTCTGCTCTGGCGCCTGGAGCACTGCCTCCCCCTCCTACTTCAGTGATCTTGATGTCTCCAGGGTGGATGCTTTCACATATTCTCACTCCTCTCTTCAGCTGCAGTTGTGCAACAGTTATTTCCCCTTCTTAAACATGGTGTTACAGAAGTGCTACCGCTGTCGCTGATGGGCTCAGCCTTGGCCAGCTGCGGGTCTGTCGTGGAGATGGCTGGTATTGCCTGTATCAGACACGGGGGAAGCTTCTAGCAGCTTCTCACAGAAGCCACCCCTGTAGCTTCCTCACTACCATAATGTTGCCATGCAAACTCAATAAAACATCACAAGTAGAACTCCAAATAATTTGGAAGCTTTTTGTACTTTGCTAAGAACAAAAGGCTTAACATCTACAATATCCAACACAAAATAACATTAAGGAGAGGATAGAGAGTGTCTGTCTATGTCTGGTGACTTCGTTAAAATTAACAGACTGGTAAAAATTTCCAAGAGAAATGTAAGTGAGCAGAATCAAGGAATGTTAAAGAAATAAGTTTGCAATATTTGCCCATGAGATTGGTTGGCATTAAAGTTGCAGAGTCAAATTTAACAATACTAAGTTGTAAAGAGCTAAGAAAGTATTCTGCTAAGGCTATTGCTCTTGCAATCCTTAAAACGCTGGGCTAAGCAAAGGACCTCCTATCTATCTTCTTATCTAGCTCAAAATAACAGGTATAAGAGATACACAGGTATTCCTTCTTAACTGAAGTGTAGTTGCTGTAGCAGCTGACATTTTCTCATTTGTTTTTACTGCAACATTAGCAGCTGAACATATTTAGTATGCCACAGAAGAAATAAACATTAAAGAAAATCTGAATTTTGTTCTGGGGAACGATTTTGACATAGTGAGGAATACCTATTGTCAGTGATTCCTTAAGCTCCTAAAACATTTTGTTCACATTTAGTTAAGAATAAAAACATACACTAAAGAACACTGAAATAAAATTATCCTTCTGATTTGGAAAGCTTTTTCATGGTTCTGCTGAGGAGATTCTTTGAATTTTGTAAACACAATTTGTTTTCTGAGAGGTACAAGTGAATTGTAACTGTATTGTGAAAGGCAGGGCATAAATGTAGATAATGTTGTGGCTGGAAAGGGCAGTTTGCACTCTCACTTGCTAAGAGGCTCATAAACCCTCAGAAGTACTGAGTCACCCAAATTTGTCAAACTGGTACTCAGTTGCTTGCAGGTGATCCAAACTGATGTGACACTTCTTAAGTTTGAAAAATTAGCTAGCTGTTAAGAGCATTCATTGTAGAGAATAGATTCTGTGCAAAAGAGAAACCTTTTTCAAGTCATTACAGGGTTGCAGTGTTAGATCTAGTTAGGCTAACAAGCCTCTTTGTGCTTAGCTCATATATATTTCTTCTTATAACAAGTTTACAAAGCAGAAACAACCACTCAATATTTCCAGACATTTCTTTGAAGAAGCAGCAGGTGGGTATTTCCATGACCATCCCACACTCTCCATCTTTTCATACTCCTTCAGAATAATATAGTTGCTGACACTAAATAATCAATATTTTGACTTTCCAGGTTATTTCTTTCACTAGAAATGTAATACCATAATGTACTGACCATGGTATATTTTCTGTAAACATTCCTCCAGTTCAAAAGTAAAGGTTAATTTAACTGTATTCATAACCCTTTTGTGTTCACTAGCTATGAAATACTGAAATGCTTGAGATCTAACTGCATAAATACCCATAAAAGAAATTGTTAAGCTTGGCTGCTTGAAGATACCCTTACAACGAATTACAATGAATTTTATATTATATTTTTGATTTTAAAGGTTTGCTCTTTGTGCTGTGCTTATGTGCTGTGGTTATAGCGTTCAGTCCTAGAACTGACAAGATAACATGACATGTTGAGCTCACCCATTCCATATTAATTATTAATTTTAGTTCAGGGCCTGTACCACGTAAATTATTCTCTGAAGAACTGTGTGCACTAAAATTACAGGAGCAACCAACCTGAATGTTCTTCAGTCTCTTTCTGAGCAATCTGCAAATCCAAAAGGAAAAACCACAGTTAATTGGTAGTTCAGCTGCCAAGTAGACAATTAGAACATTTGGCCTTTCCTCTGCTGATTTAGGTAGTGCTGTGCTTGTTGGCCAGTCTAAGGTGGAGTAAGCAACAGTTTTCAATCACAAGCATACCGAGGGTATAGGCCATTCATAATTTAAGCTAATGTGGCAACTGGGTGTTGTAGTCCTTCCTTTTCCCTTAGTGTTGGATTCTTGCCACCTTCTCTGTGCTGTCTCTAGCACTTGTCTAACTATTCACTCAGCAGTACTCTGTCAGAAAACCAACCTGCCAAAAAAAGCAAATAGTTTTCTGTTGAATTTGTGTGCTAAAATAGGTCAGTGAAGAGCCATACAAGCACTGATACTTTCAGGAACATGAGGCCAAAAATGACATATTACCTTTGGCTGCCAGGAAACAGCTGCCTGCATTGTGACAGAAAAACCTGACAAGAGTAAGCCAAAACATCTGTCTGCTTTATTGTGGTGGTCTTTCAAGGTTGTTGATGTAAAATATGAGTCAGAACTCTTAACTGTAAGGTCTCTTCAGTATAACAAGGGGGACAGGTCTTTTAAGAGAAAAATTGCCATGCTTTTCAGTAAGCTGGTATTACAAACAGAAAACTGATCCAACCATGATGCTCAAAGTTTAAAAAGCCAAAACCTAATATGGTGTGTCAGATGGTCAGTCCGTTTTTCTTCACGCTGTGGCAAATGCACAGCACCTGGAAATCAGGCAAAAGGAAAAGTGTGTCACGTGAAATTTTTTGAAAATTCGGTTTGATGTCATTATTAAAATCAATAACAATTTGTTCCCTCTTCTAAAAGAAGACATTAATTTTAAAACCAGATATAGAATGGTTATCCTTTCAATTTCTTTTTTTTTTTTTTCTTCTTCCCTTTGGAGGCTATCGGTCACTGTATTATGCGGGTCTGAATATAGGGATTCCAACACGTGACATTAGCTCCAACTCTAGGGTAACCTCTCACCCTCTGACCATGATGTAATCCTGTAAATCATTGGTACAGTAATCAGCTGTAAAATTATCATGTCCAGGGGGTGCACCTAAAACTTGGAGGCTTCATGGCTGATAACAAAATATATGTGCCCATCAATGGGAGAATCTCATGCAAAAGACAGCCGCATGGGGTTCAGGACTGAACCTCCATAAAAAGTTTGTCAGCTGCATGCTCAAACTTTCTTTCTGTAGAAAATTGACATGGACAATGGCGTGATTTTGAAGATGTGTTCTCACAGACCTAGGTACCAAGAGAGATTACTTCTTATTTTACTTTATGTTCCATTTTCCATTTTTTCATGCTTTAGAAGATAGTCAAAAAAAAAGCATTGATTACTACAAGAAAACTAGGGAACTGACTGGCCCGCAACTGCGAAGCAGAATTAGTTAGAGATTGCAGCATATACAACTGACACGACGATCTTGAGGCTGTTTTCCACATGAAACAGAGAAGTAATACTACAGTGCTATTTATTTCTAGGTAAAACTCTTATTTCGCCTCCTACTTATCTTTTCCAAATAGGTCAAAACCCCAAACCTGATAGCTGGATTCCCCTCTCAAATCAGTGGGAACCTAATCCCATTACCTACCTCAATAGTATCATTCTTGATTTCCTTAGGAGAAAGAAGTAAATGCTTCAGTTTGGTATTTGATTTCAAAGATTGCTTGTCAGCCAAGGACCCTTGAATCAGAGGGACCTTTTCCAGACACTTGAACCAAGATAGTGCATTCTGAATCCTCTTCCATTTCTGTTTTCCTTTTAGCAAGCATATACCTTCTCTTCACTGGAAAGAAACGACCCCCTCTCTCTTGATTTTGTTGTTCTCTACTCTTAGGACCTAAGTGTGATTCTACTGTAAAAAGGAGGACAAAAGACTTTTTAGTAAGATAGTTTATTTGAACACTTACGAGACTCTATTTCCTTGGTCTATGCAACTTCTGAAACAGCTATTGGAGGTATCTGGTATACCCTGGGTTGGGGTCCAAGGCCATCTACTTGCAGGTCCGCTACTTGGGCCATGGCTGCTGTGCTGTGGTAAAAGAGACAGGGTGGAGGGGGCGTAACAGAGGATTTAACTTCTCCCCACCAATTACTACAGCAGGGTCTGAAAATATTGGGTGAGCTGTCTGTGAATTTGTAAAGGCACTTCTGACTCAGGTGGTCACATTAGCATGTCTCTTGGCAAGGTGGAACCGGCTGGGTGCAGAGGTCTGTGTGTTCTCTGGTGCTGCTGTGAACAGATCATTCTCCTCAGAAGCAGTTCACCATGGAGGCTGGGGAATTCTTTGGGAATTCTTCTCAGGTGGTGTTTGTTCAAAATCAGGTCCAGTGAAAAGGCTACCAGTATTCTCTTTTTCACCCCAAAGCTTCTTTTGCACTTTATTAGCAGGTGGGGAGAATCTCTTCTAAAATTTGAGTTATAGTAGAAGACAACTAAAAAATGCAAAGGAAAATTAGTTGCCACCACCTCAAGACTGAAAAACACGAACATATGACAACTAAGAATTTTAATTGCAATTAACATACGTGGATATGAAAAAAGAAAAAAGACTATTGGGGCATTCTAAACCTGAAGTTTAGGCTAAAGAAAATGTTATGATACAGTTCAGTTAGGAAGTAACCCACCTGTGATTTCACCACTTGGGAGCAATGAAGTGTGGAATTTTCAAAAGCGTACAAACTGATTTAAAAACCCAAACACCACTAATTTTTAGTACCTTCAGTATGAATGAACTTGTAGGTAATCATATGGTGCTGATGTGTACCTTCTCAGCATTCAGCAGATGCTACAAGAAAATGGCATGGACATAGCAAGATAAATCTCAAAGGCCAAAATGACTCATGGTGTGATCCTTCTGTTCATGGTTTGAAAGTAACTGGAAATAATCAACCTATATTTTGTCAGCATTTTTACTATTAAAAAAAAATAATCCTCAAAAACTTCTGAGCATGAGCTGAGAAACAGATAACAATTGGAACACTTACTACCATGCTCATCTCCCATATTGCAAAGGCTTATTCCACTGGAGCAAAAATGTATCCCACGAGAATATTCTGAGAGTTAGTTTGCATGTAGAGAATTCAACAGTCTTCCCTAGCTGCTGCTTCTTCTAGCAAGCCAGATCTTGGAAAATCCCGTTGTTTTCTGGTGAATCCATGGAGATGGAAGTGAAAAGTGAAACTTTTCATGCACTCAGTTTCAAAAATTTTGAAAGGTTCTCTCCTTCCTAGCACTTCCTTCTGAATAGTTCTTCATAAATCTCTATGCACTTTCCATGCTCGTCCCACCAAACTGACTTTCAACAATGTCCCAGAGCTTCTCCAGAAAGCTGAGGGGTGAAAAGCCACTACTTTCACAAGAGATCTCTTCAGAAGAATTGAGACACCTTCTTCTTGTCCAGGGTGGATTACTCGAAGTTTGGAAGGCCTTTTCTTCTCTTAAGGCAGTGTCACATACGTTATTTTCATTTTCTTGGTGGTATAAGTATATTCAGTCAATATACATGCTTATCAAAAAGCAGGCTTCTGCTGTATTTCTGTACAGAAAATTAAGACACATGAACCTTGGAAGATAAAAATGTCATCTTTCCAAACTGTTGAAATGCATCTTTGGTACTTTTCTTTGTCGTGTTAATGACAACCAAAAAGTGATAGAAAAAAAAGTCAGAACTGATTTAGGTTCTCTAAAGTATTCAGACACATAAGTGTATTCACCAATAATTAAATCCACTAAAATATTCCCAAATTTCCTTGATGTGTAATTCTCATTTCCTTCAAAAGAAGTTGGGATATAGTTTCTCTGGAAAATTTACTAGCCAGTGATTTGCATCACTAAGTGATATAAAAGGAAGAAAGTCCATAATTTGCAGAATTGGTTCCATTTTACATTTTTCAACAGTGATTGAAATTTCAGACCAGTATTTAGGGTCTAGTCAATGACAACAGCATGTTACATAAACTTGCATATTTAAAGAATGCTTCAGGCATTGTTTTTTTCTTACATTTTTAATCTTCTCAATCCTTACTTAAGATGAATATCATGCTGAATGAACATAATGTTTCAGTAATCACTTAGTAACTAATTAAAGTAAATGAAAAGCTGACATGCTGACTATCCCTTTTAAAAGATGTAATTAATATGTTTCTTGCAAATAAACAAATTTTGAAGTGATTAAAGCATAACAGATAAAATCTCTCTCTGCAAATCCACAGTTCATATCTGTATGGTTTTCTGGGCATCCTATAAACTGTGCAGTCTGAATATGTCCCTGTGCCTATAGGAAAATAGGTAAGTCATCTGTACATTCAAAAAATGAAGTTTCTACAAATATGGCTGTATCCTATTCACTCAAGTGCACCATGAGGATATTTTTAAAACCTCAACAGCTCCACATGTTTGTAGGAGAAAGAGTGCATAGCTATTTGATCAAATAATCTCTACTCGTCTTTTTGATGCTGTAGCACTGCCAATACCCTCTGCTGGTTTTCAAGAACTTTGTTTAGTGCGATCTCTTTCTATTTGCAGTTCTGTGACAATATTTCCCTCTGCAAGTAAAAATCAGATGTAGCATTTTGTAAATTAATTCTTCCAAGTCTGTGTCATTAAACATTCTACTGTCAGGGTGATCTGATTTTTCTTTATTTGCATATATGAAGAGTTTCAGACATCTAAGTAAAGATCATGAGGTGCCTTGTGGGATTTGTCAAAAAACTTAGGTATGAAAATCCCATCAAAACCTGGAGAATGAGGCACTTAATTGGTGCAGAGACCTTCAAAATTTCACAGAGCAACAGTTCAGTCTTTGAAATTCTGACCCTTTCATTTTGTCGGAAGAAAGATGCATGGCTTGATTCAGTTACTCATTCTTGATCTGAGAAATATAGTGCTGGGGGAGAGACAATCCCACTGAGGCAAGACATTACAATTGCAAAGCTATATGGATGATAAATCTCTCCTCATACCTTTGGAAACCCTTGTGAAATATTCTTTTGTATATCCTGTGTTTCTCTATCTATAGAAAATCAACAGGGAGAGAAAATAATTTGTGAAAAAGAGCTTCATAAACCCTTCTTATTACGTACTGGAGATTAATTTTAATAACAGAAGGTAGCAGTGAAAATGTGCTGGAACAGGCTTTAATATACCAAAGGTAGATATTTTGCTTTTTTATTCCCTGAACTGCACCTGAAAGAAGGCTGTGCTGCTGGGTAAAAATAAATTGTATGGCATATTTTCCAACAACAAGAACCTGATATGTCACCCTCATGCATTTCAAGAGATACTTATTCTATAATCCTTTATTTAAACCCCACTGCTAAGAAAAGTTTTATACTGAGAAGTGAGGGAAAAAAGATATTTCACAGTTGTATGCTGTAAGTTCAGTTTTCGTGGAGACCTCTGAAGCCTTATTTCTGTCTTAAAAGCTCAAATCAAAAGAGTCACTTGCTCCTGAAACTGTCCACAAATGAACATGAACTTTCTATGAGTTTTCATTTACGCTTGTTTTAGGCTGTAGATTTTTTTTCTGACT
This sequence comes from Numenius arquata, assembly GCF_964106895.1. NCBI lineage: Eukaryota > Metazoa > Chordata > Aves > Charadriiformes > Scolopacidae > Numenius > Numenius arquata. The sequence goes on along the minus strand of NC_133616.1, from coordinate 59,758,411 downwards.
AGCTGATTAACAAGCGATGAAGAAAAGTATGAGTCTTTAATGAAACACATGTGATGTAGTCTGGTTGTGATTACCACTTTGCTACACTGACAGAGTATTTTTCAATGAATTGCTATCTGATATTAAAAAAAAAAAAAAAAATCAACCCTCCAAAAAACCGAACCAGGAAGAAATTCTTACAAGTTCTGTCTTCAAGAACTTCATTTTACCAAATAAAATTATAGTTATACTTTTGGAAGGTTGATCGTTTCTAGAATAAGGGTTAGTTATAGCTGAAGTCGAAATGAGTAGTTTACAGAGATACATGCACATATCTGGTGTACTGCAGCAGGAGGTGCTAGTCCATTATGATCCCAATAGGAAAGGCTCTCAGACTCTGTAACATATAGTTTAAAATGCTATTTGTTAGACCTGACACTATAAGGAGAGAACAGTACAGATAAACTACGTACCCTTAGATGCGGGGTACCCTGGGTGGTGTACCCTCACAATAGTCTCTGATCCATTCAGGGCAGACCCCATCCATAGAAGAGATTCTCCCATTTTGGCTGTTTGACTTATTATGGGATTTTCTTAGAAGGAAAGAACTTTATTCGTCATTTCTAATATCAAACTGAAAGATGGTTCACATGGGAATTTCCTGCTGCTCTGTTTGATAAAGGCAAGGGCACACCAGAGGCATTACCGCTGGTACCCAGTGGGAGCTGCCTGCAGATTCCTCTGCTACAGTGAGCTGAGCTTACTCTGGAGCCAAGTGATTTGTGCAGCACAACACAATCCTGAAGCCCAGGTACACGCAGTACAGCACGGCACAGGCCTGGGCTCACTCAAGTTAACTGTAGTGGCTTTGGTTCATTTAACGCCTGTATTATCAAGATGAACTAACAATACTAAATTGGCGTAACGTGTAAGAGCTAGGGGAGGCAAATAAACACAATACATCTGGAAAGGTTAGGTTAGACAGAGGAGACAGGAGCTTCTGTGGCTTTATGGTCCTTGCAGAGATAGTTGTGGCTTTCAGGATTTTTAATATACTATCTACATCTAACACAACACTCATAACAATTTCTCCCTAATGGGTCATAATAGTGTTTGATGGATCCAGTCGTCATAGGCCACAGCTTGTAGCATATACCCCCATCAATGTTATGTGTGAGTTACCTCTGGTGAGATAATATAATTCTTCCTAGTATAGATCACTACACTTAATGATGATAGTTCTTATCTCCAGCAAATCTCCACTTTATATTCACTGCATCTTTCTGCAGGAATTCCAGGAGAGATCAACAGATTCCACCTTTAATTCCAGGACACAGGCTTCAAATACCTATATAGAGAGCTTTAGGTATATAAACAGATTTATACATACATATATATATATATATACACACACACATATATAACTTGTAATAACTTATAACAACAAAATCATGATTTTATGAAAATAACATGCATTTTCCAAAGAGCCCAAAAAGTTTACATCTCCTGGCCCTGATGGTGTCCCTTTGGCATAAGCATTAAAGGGTGAAGTAAACCTTCGCCAGGTAAAATTGAAAGTGTAGTTAAAAGAATCCATCGTGTGATACCCAAGATATGCAGGTAGAAGTCTTATCCAAGTAATTATATTATACATCTGAATTCCTAAACACACCAAAATAGCACATTTAGACTACTGCATACAAACACAAAGAGCAAATAAAACACAGAACACATTTGGCAGGTTAAGCAGTGTTATATCAATTTTTTTTTTCTTTAAAAACATGGGAATGACTAACAGCTTGAGAAAAGGCAGCTTCAAAACTTGGAACTCTCCAGGAAATCACCATAGAGACAAGTTTAAGCCCTAAAGGAGATACAAATTCAATCTGAGCTAATAATTCATAAACAATAATATATCTAATCAATATAGGCTTTATTTTGCAATTCACCCCTGGAATATTTTCTGATTATATCAATTGTAATTTATTGCTTGATTTGGTTAATTTATTTTCAGGATAATTTATGAAATAATTAATGGATGATGGATTATAGAAGTAATTGACTGGAAGTATTTAATATTCAAAAGTCAAGTGGCTTTGGTTACTTTTAATTGGAAACAAGACTGGAGCTGTTTCAATTCTTTATCTCAATAAGTAATACCTAGAATTCATTACTCATGTAAATATTTGCACTTTTAAATTGTTTCCTTCATGTAATTCTGGAGATTTTCCTGAAATTTACTTTTCCACTTAAAACTCTTCAAAACTATATGCACATATTATTTAAATAAAATGAATTAACATGGTGCCAACTACAATAGAATGTTAATTTGTTTGGGAGTGCAGACAATGTTCTCAGTGATTAATATATCATTAGTGGTATTCTTCTAGTATTATCAAACGTTCATCTGCAAAAATGCTTATTAACATGCTTAAAGGGGTAAGTACAAAATAGGTATAAAAAGAAAAAGAAATGCCACCACCAATTAACAACCACGCTAAATCAAGTACAGGAACACAGGGATAAATGCCATAGCTTTTTTTCCTATAAATAATCATATATTTTATTGTTGTCCTTCTATGATTGAAGAGAAATGAATAATGTAGAACATCAATGTTTTGGCACTGAACAACTTTGGAACTGACAACTTCTCACAGGCAACTAAGCTGCCATTTAACTGCAACATTACTTCTCAGGCTTAACCACAGTTGTGCATAATACCACAGCAGTGTCCTTAACCTGTTGGTTAATTGCCTGCTGCACTGTCATAACATGTCAGACAAATTCTAAAGTTGAAAGACTTCAGAATTTAATGGAATTCAAATGGCATTACTGTTGTTTTGATTTTTCAGAGTATTATTTTGTGACAAGGTCACTGACTTTGCACAGTATCTTAAATCTACTTCTCAACATACATTTTTCAAAAGGAAAACCATCTGGTCCTCACCTGACAGCCACATTAGAACCTCATCTGCACATGTCACAATACTGTCACCATCCCAGAGATTTACTGAATGATTTTCACCTTCATTTCTGATCATTTAGATCCATAACTTCATTAAAGAGTCTTCGATATTTTTAACCCAGCTCTTGGTGGTAGAAGGGAGAAGCTTTAATATATAAGCTTCACATTTCATTGGAATTCATCCAGAACAGGGAGATGTTAAGTCTGACTTGCTCTGGAAAAAATCTTTTTTTTTTCCTTAAAAAACCAGACAAAATCAAAACCATCCACCCCCCCTGCCCCTCCAAAACCCAAACAACAACAACAACAAAAACAAAACAAAAACAAAAAACCAAAACAAAATAACTCTGTCTTGATGTTTCATATCAGCAGATGAACAGAGTTTCAGGATTTTCCAGATAAATAACAATTACACTTGCATAGATAGGCAGTTCATACAGTCCACAGCCCATAAATTTGATCCATCTGCCAGATTTACTAAGTCTGCATACCTCGACTGTACACTGCATGCAAGCATATTTCTATCTGGAAAATCATGGATAAACATATGTTATCCTACTCATAAAAATTTCAGGTTCACCTGGAACCTTCTTTTTGTCTTTGTATAAGAAGAAATTTCACCTCTTACATCTGCTGATAAAACAGATAGTTGCCTGTTGCAAGTATAGCAAAGCCTAAATATACAACAATTTTACATTTCTTTAATTGGTGGATGAGTTTCAATATATGAGAAGGTATGTCTTCAGAGTTTCAGCTGATGCTGAAAGCACGTTTGTGAAAGCATTGCTGAATAGCAACGTTTTGTCACACTTGTGTAATCTAGGTCACTGACAGAAACTCCTACTTAAGTATATTGCCCTGTAGTCAATTTATACAAGTGAATCAAAAGGATTACATTGATAGTCTTTTCATCACCCCGTCACCAGATGCAAAGAAGTCAAGCCATTATTTTCATTGCTTTATTACATATACCGATTCTGGTTGCTCCACTTTATCACAACCTCATAATCCTAAAACTGAGACAACTCAAGAAGTGAAAATTATAAAACACAACTGTTTTTTCAGTCACACAAGGATATTATCATAGAAACATAGAACGGTTAGATAATGTGGCTTAACAGAGATATGAAGCATTTAAACTTTTACCATCAATTTAGGATGACACATATTTTGAGTGGTTCCTGTTCCATAGAGTTTTGCTAAATATTTTTAACAAATTAGACCATTATTGTTATTCTTTGCATTTAGCAATACACACAATGTCTGTTAACTAAGAATCCTGAATTATGAATACATCTTAAATGTTGTTACTGAAGGATTTTCTTGTGGATTTGACCAGGGTTTATTCAGAAAGTAGACTTGAACAAGATAGGAAACAATATTCATATACTCTCATAATAGTAACAATTAATACTTCACAAGTGAAAATTCAAACACAGAGAATTGTCAGAGAGAAAATTTTCTGTGCAACAGCAAGTTGGCCTCCATTTTATGCTCAGCACATTCTTCTTTACAGTGTGACTGTAATGTGACTGATATGAAATGATTACTGGGCTGCTTTCAGAGGGGTTTTGATATTTCTTTTTTTTGTCCTTTAATGGTTTTAGGCCTTCATTAAGGCAAACTACTAGAATACCCTCATTGTACATTGAAATATTCAACTATTTTCATGAACTCTTTAATAGGTTATTTACATGTTACTTTTGTACTTCACATATATTAATTGATCTTCACAAAAGTTCTGTGAGAGGAAGGCATACTATTATACTTATTTTCTGTTGGCAATCTGAGATGCAGAGATGAGGGTGAAAAGTGCTATATCATTCAGAATACCCTATCAGAGATGTAGGACCTGATTTTATGAAACACTTAGCATTTTATAGACCTTAAAAGTTCAAAGAAAAGTTCAAAGTAAAGTTGGTGGTATAAATGACTTGCCCATCTTCACGCAGCTCATTCAAGAGGAAAACGTAGAATATGATCCTGTAAGGGTGTTTAATTCCTGTGTATTTAAGTTACAAGGCAATATCCGTTTGTCATTTCCTAATTTCACATACTTGATCTAATGTGTAAATATGTGCGCGCACACCTATGCATGGGGTTTTAAGAAGTAAACTGATTTCCATGTTGTACAGTATGCGATAGAAAACAAAAGATCGATGAAATGTAAATATCTTCAGCTGTTTTCAAGACTGTGGAAGGGGGACAGTTCAAGACTGCTTGTTGCCATGCTCACTGCTAGCTCTCCATTCATTCATTCTTACCACCTTTAACATCTTGTCTCAACATCTTTGCTTGCCCAGTTCAGCTCTTCATTTGCCAATCTTAGATCTGCATCTCTGCTTCCCACATATTTTAGTCAGTCATAGTTGCAGTCACTATCAACCTTATATAGCAAACCCACTGTTGTGACTTGTCTTAACCAACTGTCCTCCAGTATCCTTAAATTATCAGTTCCCCTTTACCTTTCTCCTTTAACGTGATCTTTTTAAGCTTCTTGTTCAACTGGTAAAGATAAATTATCCTGAGATTTAACAGCCAAAGCCTAAGTGACATCCGAGGATTTCTGTCTTCCCAGTATTTTAGTCTTATAAATCCATCAAATTTATGAAAATTTTCACAAAGATGGCAAAGCATGGCCCACACAAAGACCAGCTACCCTAAATTTTAAGACTTATAAATGAAGGTACTACATTATTTCATTATTTCAGGAGAAATTTTATAGTTTTTTAAATGGAAGAAACTTCTTGCCTCTAATCTCATTTTCACAAATAACTGCGTTAATAAGATTTAGTCTATAGTTCCCAGACCCAGCTGAGTAGAAGTCTACAGTTCCAAGATTCTACTGAGTAGACTGATTGTACAGATGTGATTTGGTTTTGGTTGGGACATGTGATGATATTTTTGTTCCATCAGAGCATGAAATAATGGAATTTATGTTCACTTTATAGTTTTTATACTGCTCTAAATCAGTTCCAGGTAGACAGATGACACCTATTTTAACACGTCTGGCAGTATAGAAGTAATTTTTTTATGGTGCTGTAAAAAAACCAGTCAATCAGTAGTGAGTTTATTCTCCCTTAATTGACAAAAAGTCATAGTGGTTTTGGTCTGATACTCTGAGCTTAACAGTGTTTTTAACCTCATGTTACATTTTGGTTACATACATATTCAGCACGAAAATTCTCAGCTCCAGTGATTACAGTTTGGCAAGGTTTGGCAAGTGAAAACAGGGTCTTCTAATATGAAATGTCAGTTACTCATATTATTAACAATGCCAAGAGTTCAATGTGTAATAAAGAAGGTATTAAAAGCTGAGAATGTTCAAAGTAAAATCAAGAATCTAATGTAATATGTCTGAAAATGTCTCTGAAGTGAAGAATCTAGTATTTAGTAAAGAACTGTTATAAAAAAAAATATGTATACATAGCTGTTTCTAAGATTGCAGTGTAAAGTATATATGTAGTAAAGTCTGCACATATAAAAAATGAGAGTTAGTTACAGGGCAAGAGTTACTTACTAGCAGATTTTAGGGAAAAAACATTAAAGGTATTTTTTAACCATTTTCTTTTTTTTCCACTTTTGTATTGCCACAATTGGAGCAGGGAAGTAGATTAGATGGAAGAATGGTTGACACCTGAATTGTATTTCCCATGCTCCTAGGTAACAACACAAGAGCAAGTCGCTCACAGCAACTTTCTTTTTCCCCATTTCCTCCTCTCCCACACCCCAAAAATAAACCAGAGAGTACTTTTAGAAAACAGTAATAAATAAGAAAAAGTCAATTATTGCATGTGTAGAAGAGAAGAGACAACACAGAGACAAATTTGACAATGAGATTTCCCAACAGTGAGAAAGGAGAATGACTCAAAGGCAAAATTCCAACTGACATCAGTAAAACTATGCTCTCATTGTTGGTTGGCATAGAATCATAGAATCATAGAATGGTTAGAGTTGGAAGGGACCTTAAAGATCATCGAGTTCCAACCCCCCTGCCATGGGCAGAGACACCTCCCACTAGAGCAGGTTGCTCAAAGCCCCATCCAGCCTGGCCTTGAACACTTCCAGGGATCGGGCATCCACAACTTCTCTGGGCAACCTGTTCCAGTGCTTCACCACCCTCACAGTAAAGAATTTCTTCCTAATACCTGATCTAAATCTGCCCTCTTCCAATCTAAAACCATTACCCCTTGTCCTGTCACTACACTTCCTGACAAAGAGTCCCTCTCCAGCTCTCCTGTAGGCTCCCTTCAGATATTGGAAGGCTGCTATAAGGTCTCCCCGGAGCCTTCTCTTCTCCAGGCTGAACAACCCCAACTCTCTCAGCCTGTCTTCATAGGAGAGGTGCTCCATTCCTCTGATCATCTTCGTGGCATGATCAATATATGTTGGTTTAGAGGGTTTAGAGGGAATGGAATGATAAAAAAGGCAAAATTATAGAATCATAGGATGTTTTGGGTTGGAAGGGACCTTAAAGATTATTTCCAACCCCCCTGCCATGGGCAGGGACCCCTCCCACTAGAGCAGGTTGCTCAAAGCCCCATCCAGCCTGGCCTTGAACACTTCCAGAGACAAGGCATCCACAACTTCTCTGGGCAACATTTTCCAGCATCTCACCACCCTCACAGTAAATAATTTCTTCCTAGTATCTACTCTAAATGTACCCTCTTCCACTTTGAAGCCATTACCCCTCACCCTATCACTATGTGCCCTTGTAAAAAGTTCCTCTCCAGCTTTCTTTTAGGCCCCCTTCAGATACTGGGAGGCCACTATAAGGTCTCCCCAGAGTCTTCTCTTCTCCGGGATAAACAACCCCAACTGTCTCAGCCTGTCTTCATAGGACAGGTGCTCCAGCTCACTGATCATTTTATGGCCCTCCTCTGGACTCGTTCTAACAGGTCCATGTCCTTCTTATTTTGGGGACTCCAAAGCTGGATACAGTACTCCAGGTGGGTTCTCACGAGAGTGGAGTAAAGGGGTAGAATCACCTCCCTCACCCTGATGGCCACCTTTCTTTTGATGGACATCAGGATGCAGTTAGCTTTCTGGGCTGCAAGCACACACTGCTGGCTCATGTTGAGCTTCTCATCCACCAAAACCCCAAGTCCTTCTTCTCAGGACTTCTCTCAGTCCGTTCTCTGCCCAGCCTGTATTTGTGCTTGGGATTGCCATGACCCAGGTGCAGGACCTTACACTTGGCCCGGTTAAACTTCATGAGGTTTGCATAGACCCACCTCTCAAACCTGTCCAGGTCCCTCTGGATGGCATCCCTTCCCTCGTGCGTGCTGACAGCACCACACAGCTTTGTGTCATTGGCAAACTAGCTGAGGATGCACTTAATCCCACTGTCCATGTTTCTGACAAAGATGTTAAACAGCACTGGTCCCAGTACCGACCCCTGAGGAATGCCACTCATCACTGGTTTCCACTTGGACATCGAGCTGTTGACCGCAACCCCTTGAATGTGGCCATCCAGGCACTTCTTTATCCATTGAGTGGTCCACCCATCAAATCCATGCCTACCCAATTTAGAGACAAGGATGTTATATGGGACAGTGTCAAATGCTTTTCATAAGTCCAGGTAGATGACATCTGTTGCTCTTCCCATATCTACCAACACCTACCATCGTAGAAGGTCACCAGATTTGTCAGGCTTGACTTGCTCTTAGTGAAGCCATGTTGGCTGTCACCAATCACATTCTTATTTTCCATATGTCTTAGCAGAGATTCCAGGAGGATCTGGATGATGATACTCAGAACATGTCTTCCAGCTGTGGTCTAGACCGCAAATGCAACTCCTACACAAGTCAATAGAAGTTCTTGGACTCACATGGATGAGGTGTCTGAAGCTATGAAGCTTCAGGTAAGGATATTGGGAAATCCTAGAAGCTTAAGTATTTTAAAAATAGACTGGACAAAGCACTGGAGAATATCAAGTAAGGAGTAAATCTCAATGATAAGGAAAAGCAAGGACTGTTTGGCCTCTAGCCATACTCTGGACTGCCTCATTATCACTCACATGTAAACTACTGAAGTCTATGTGTTGAGAAGGAGTTCTGTCAAAGGTGTATTGTGTGCAATGTGCTCTGCGATGGGAAAGATCTGTACTACAGGAAGGGCTGAACACAAAGTATTGCTGAGCATACTGTAGAAGACTAGGGGGAGTTGCTGCGCTGGGGCAAAGAGTAATGAGCTAGGCAAGTTCCCTGTGACACGGTGTCCTTAGAAGTGGTGTGGGTGTGTTGTGAATATGAAAACATTGCACTGCACTAGGAAGCATGGAAATAGTAGGTAACCTGAGAACACAGAGAGATGTTCTGGATGTGGACATAAGATGTTCAGTGGGAATCCATTGATTTTAGAAGCTTGAAATGATGACAGAGACACCTCATCTCTTCCAGAGAAGGGCAATGAAGCTGGTGAGGGATCTGAAGAACAAGTCTTATGAGAAGCAGCTGAGGGAGCTGGATTGTTTAGCCTGAAGAAAAGGAGGCTGAGGGGAGACCTTATGGCTCTCTACAACTCCCTGAAAGGAGGTTGTATAGAGGTTGAGGTCAATCTCTTCTCCCAAGTAACAGGTGATAGGACAAGAGGAAATGGCCCCAAGTTACACCAGGGGAAGTTTAGATTGGATATTAAGAAAGGTTTTTACACTGAAAACATTGGAACAGGCTGCCCAGGAAAGTGGTTGAGTCACCGTCCTTGGAGGTATTTAAAAGACAGGTAGACGTAGTGCTTAGTGATATAGTTTAGTGATGGTTTTTGTCAGTGTTAGGTTGATGGTTGGACTAGATGGTCTGAAAGGTCCCTTCCAACCTAGGCAATTCTATGATTCTATGACATGACATTTTGCTATGTGGCATGTCAGTGTTGGCCATTAAGAAGTCCTTAGTCAAATGGCATACTGGCATTGTAAGGTTGGTAATGGCTGGATCGAGGTACAAATTTCTGTCATGAGACTGATGGAGAACAATATCATGCAGAATCACAGGCAATTCTCTGGGTTACAAGATACTGTCAGAATCTATAAAATATATATATCTTAAAATGCAGGATGTAGGGAACATTTTACAAGTCCTATTTGACCTTTTATAAGAAACTAAACCCTATGAAAATGTTACAGTGACATAGACTATCTGTATGAAGTGAAACTCACTGAGAGCCACAGATTGCCACTTAAGCAGATAAGCATGGGAAATCCTCTGTGGATTGTGAGCAAAAATATGTAGAATGTTAAAGCATCAGCAGTTTTCTAACATGTACTACAAGACTGATCTAAATGCTTCCAAAGTCTGAAAAAGCTTGTCTCCTACCTTCTCCCTCCCCTTCATTTTACATAGGTACATTTTGCTGCTGCTGAAATAGTTGCCCAAGCAAGGAAACTAAGTAGTTTATATAGCCCAAGTCAAAATTTTGCTTTTTAAAGTTTCTTTCTGTTAGATAACACTTTCTTGTGAGACTTCCCACCACATTTTGCAGGTAGATTTATTGCCTGAGCTGTGCAAATCCCAGTTGTCTTTAAATTTCTCTTCCTTCTTTCTTGATGTACCAACTTAAATGCTTTCACAGTCATTCTACATGACAGTAACTGCATTGGTCCCTGTCTCACTGCACTGTGAATTTAAGTAGCAGCTAAGGGTATATCATCTCCAAGACATCTCAAGGATACTTCATTCCACACACACACATCACCTCCTCTCCCTGACACACCTCAAACTAGAGATTAAGAAGGAATTACGGTAGAGAATGCTGTATTGGATTTATAGGATGTAAGACAATACCAAGAAGGCCATCTCTGCCACTTTGGAAGGCGTTCTTATCCCTTCTTTCTGGTCAGTCAGTCATCCTTCATCTGCATGCTAAATGTGGATCAAGGATCAGAGAAACTTCATAGTTCATGATTAATCATACCAATGTGAACATTTCTCAAGGTACACTGTATAACAGACAAAAAGCAGGCAACAGACAGTGCCCATGGCTTTTTGTTAACATGTGACCAAGTCCTTTATTGTACTACTTGTTTTGCTCCCTTCCTGTGTAAATTTTACTTTCTTTCTTTTCTTATAAAAAAATCTCTAATATTTTGCTTAGAAACACAAATGTTGCTCAGTTGATTTTTATCATAACAAGTAACCTGCAGCAGCATAAGGTGCAGCAACATTTATTTTTCACTAATGGATAATGAAAACCTACAAAACTGTAATATTTGTCTTTAATTGAATTTAATCCTGGAAGATCTCTGCAGCCGTAATTTTGATAGTTTGCCTAGTTTGTCAAGAAAACGACATTGTGCTGTCTTTTCAATCTTCTTTCTTAACCACTGTTTCATGTTTCACTTTCCATTTTTATGAGGTCATTGATTTATGTAAAACAGAGACTGATAGAAGATGATTCTTTTTCTGCTGAACAAAACTGGATTGCTTGAAACTTATAGGAAACTTCCCACTTATATTCTACAACTTTATGGCCATGACAACTCAAAATAACCATGTTCTTCCCACTCCCCTATGCATGCTAATTTAAGTTTCACACCCTCTATGGATTGTGCAGTAGTTAGGTGCAGCCTTTTTTGTCTTCACATTTCTCATCTTGGTTGTTGATATTTCTTATCTTTTATAAAAAAATTTCTGATTTTTCCTAAAACTTCCTTGGGATGCCAGAAGAGCTTTCCGCATGGTTTTTCCTCTCTTATTTTTTTCCTCCTTCTCTTTTATCTCTATTTCTTTGAGATCATCTTCATCAAGACAGTAAATTGTGTCAATGGTATAAAACATACTTTACCGTAAGAATTAAGAATGCACAAATTCAGATTACATTTAGAATATTCAATAGCTGTTTATAATTGCTTTTTTTCATATTTTTAAATGAAAATCCTGGGCTTTGATGTTTTAATTTATAATGCATATATTTCAATCACAATGAATAAAGTTCCAATCAATGATTTAACAGCAATAGGATATTTATTTTTCCTTACAAATTCCGCCTCCTGCTTGAACACTGCTTGAACAGTGAATGCTTAGTTATGAGAATGAGAGCTAACTTACAAATTTGGATATTGAATAACAGAAGAACATGAGGGAGAGTGAGTTGACGTGGAACTAGAGGATTAATATTCATTTCAGCCAATGTCAATGATTTTGACATAAATTCATCAACTTTCCCTTCTTGTTGAGTAATCTGCTGGCATAGAAGTCTCCTAGTGAATCTCAAGTAAGGAACTTGAAATGTAGTATTTAAACTTTAGCATATAATATTTTTCTCTATCTCTATTTTAGGCATCTGTATCAATATCTGAATTTTGAAACCTTGAAAGCCTAGAAGTCCCTTCAGAGAACTAGAAAGACTTTGATGTTATAATTTTTCTAATTAGGTCAGGAATACAGATGGTGCAATTTCATCGTTCTTGGTAGAAAATTTTAACGTTTGTAAGTAGATGAGTTAATGAAGTTAAATACAGACAGAAGTTATTGGCCATTCAGGAACTAAAATTAACAGAATTAATAACTGAAATGAAATTTATTCAGTAATTTAACTTTATATATAATGAATGAAAACTTAATCATTTTAGAGTTTTGGAGGCTAATAATGGTCTGTTCTTGCAGCCTTCACTCAGTTCCAACTCAAATACAGAGTCACGCTTTTTCTACTGATAAAAATGACTAAAGAAAACATTAATGTTACAGAATGACTGCATTAAGAAATGTAAAAAAACCCATAAAGGCAGGAACCAAAGACCATTGTGAGAGGTGAAAGCAGATATTCTGCAGGGAAACCAATTACTTTATTTTCAAATTGCTACCTTTGATTCCTCCAAGTTTGTCCAGCTAAAACTTCCTGCTGGAGCCCTCCTTGCAGACCAAACTCTTCACACACATTATTTAAAATGCAAAGTTTAGAAGCTCTCTGAAAATATAGAGAAATACAGAAGTTATAATATATATTTAATTTATAATATAAACTGACAACAGTTTTACCACAGCATGATTACCAGAACAGTCAAGTTACTAGCGTATTTTAATGAAACCTGTACAATCACCTTTATCTCCCTCTAGGAGTCAGATACAAGGATGAGAGCACAAATCTAATATTCACCTTATAATTTATAGACTGACAAAAGTGACCCTCTGTCCCCTTCCTATTATAAGCAGCCTTTTGCCAAGGGGGGAAAAATCACAGATGATAGACAAGTGACAGCAATCTCTAAGAATGAAATTCCACCAAATTTGATTTGAAAGAACACAGAAGGATAGTCTGCAGCAATGAATGTAGATATCTCTTTTATATATATATAAAAAAGATACTTGGATTCTTGGGTACTTTTTTGCTAGTGTCTTCAAAGATTCAAAGATGTTGAAAACATCTTTCCTACTGAAGAATCATAGAATGATTTAGGTTGGAAAGGGCTTTTAAAATTGTTGAGTCCAACCATTAACATAACACTACCAAGTGCACCACTAAACCATATCCCTAAGCACTACATCTACACGTCTTTTAAATACATCCAGGGATGGGGACTCAACCGCTTCCCTGGGCAGCCTGTTCCAATGCTTCACAACACTTTCAGCGACATATTTTTTCCTAATACCCAATCTGAACTTCCCCTAGTGCAACCTGAGGCCATTTCCTTTTTTGCTATCACTTGGGAGAAGAGACTAACCCCCATCTCTCTACAACCTCCTTTCAGGTAGTTGTAGAGAGCGATAAGGTCTTCAGCCTCCTTTTCTCCAAGCTAAACAACCCCAGTTCCTTCAGCCATTCCTCATAAATCTTGTGCTCTAGATCTTTCACCAGCTTCATTGCCCTTCTCGGAACATGCTCCAGCACCTCAGTATCTTTCTTGTAGTGAGGGGCCCAAAACTGAACACATTATTCAAGGTGCAGCCTCACCAGTGCTGAGTCCAGAGGGACAATCACTTCCTGTGATTCATAATAAATGAATTTGATATGTGTATCACATATGACTCCTGTGAATCATAATAAAACCTGATGTTTGAAAGACATTGTTGGTCCTGAGCACACAATGCAAAATACAAAGAAGAGACTGTGAGATAGCATGTATTTGTAATAAAGCCTAGCTCTTTCATAGCTTTCATTTAGATGTCAGAAGCCTTTGCAAAGTAGATCACCAACACTGTTAAATGGAAAAACAGAAGGACAAGGGTAGAAATTACTGCTCTGGAATCAATCCCCAGGCCAATGGCAAGTTACTCTGGGGGGAAGTTTCTCTCTCCTTTCAGAGACGAGACACAGAAGAGTAGGGACAACACTTGAGACGGAGAAGGTTTGCTGACTTGAGGAACTGACAGCAAACTGTTCAGGCAAACTTGATGTAGATTTGCACTCAGTTCAGCCAAATTCACCAGTACGGAGCCTTTGAAAGCAGGCTTATTCCCCAAAGTACTTTAGAGAATGAGTGACTAACACTTTCTAGCGCTAGGACACATTTTTCAGATTTCAGTCAAAAGGCCAAGGAAAATTCAATCCTTTGTGGTGGATGATCAACTCAAGCACTGTGCTAAGTCTGGCTGGAACAGAGCTAACTTTCTTAATAGTAAGTCATATGGTGCTGTCATTTGTATTAGGGGTTATAACAGTGCTTCAAGGCTTTCTCTGTTTCTCAGTCTCTCACCCCCTAGTGACTTGTCTGGGGATCAGCAAGAAGTTGGAAGGAGACACAGCTGGAACAGATGACCTGAAATGCCAAAAGGGATGTGTCATACCGTATAGTAAAGCTCAGCAATAAATACTGGAGTAAAGAGAGAACGGATGGGGATTTTTTGGCTTCTGAGGTGGTCATTGCCTGGAGTCTGGTTGGGCGTCAGTCTGCTTGTGGGAGGTGACTAGGTACTGCCTTTGCATCATGTGTTTTCTTCCTCTTTCCTTCACCTGTTAAACTGACTTTATCTTGACCCATGAGTTTTCTTTCTTTTGCTCTTCCTATACTCTCCCTTGTCCCACTGCAGGTTGTGTGTGTATGACTAACCAGCTGTGTGTATGTTTGGCTGCTGGCTGGCATCCATCCACAACAAGCACACACCTTTTCTTTTGTGGTATAGAAAGACCACTCTGAATTTCTTTACTAGTATCAACTGCAATCTCTCAATATCAAATTAGATTAAATGGGACTAAAAGCATTCCAGCACTTTCTAGGGTCATATCAGCACTCAGAAAATGTGAAGAAACAAACTAAGTGCTCGCTTCTTTTAAAGTAATTTGAAAAACAAAATATGATGTTGTACCATCAGTACAGGTCAAGTGTGATACAGTAAAAAAAAAGTCTCAGTAACATGGGTATCATGCAGGTCTGGTATCTCGCCAGGATTTGGGCAAATTTTTGGCTCAGATCTAGAATCCCTTATCTCAGAGTTCTAGGCTATGGTACCCCCAAAAAAGCAATCTTAAAAAAGTTCTCAGAATGTCTGTTTTCCAGTTAAAAGCAGTGCCTTCTGATATAAAGGAAAACATCTAGCATACATTAGACATAGCTGCACCTAATCAAGTCCAACAAACATTGTAAAATATTTTTTTTTGTTTTTATTGACACCATGTCGTGGTTTGGGCCAAGTTTACCAAAACCAGACTGACAGATGGCCCTTCCTCCCCTCTTCCCCACCCCAAAAGAGGAGAGAGGAGAGAAAGTGATAAGGAGATTTAGAAGTTTAGAATGAACTAAACTACTTTAATGAAGAATTAATATTAAAATAAAAATAAAGAAGAAAATAATGAAATAGATACAATATATACAAAACCGTATCAGGCTCCCAGGATGACAGTCATGTCACTGGCAGGCACTGGGGAAGTCCCAGACTGGACTCAGCGACGAATGGGAACTAGATTCCAGCTCTGGAGTCAGGAACACACGGATCGGGATCAAAGGCAGATGAACAGACAGAGTCCTCTCCGGACGTCGGCCATCGCAGGAAGACCCTTGACCCTTTGATCCCTCAGCTTTTATACTGAGCATGGGGCAGATGGGATGGAATACCCCAGTTGGTCAGGTTTGGGTCACCTGTCCTGTCCACTCCTCCCCACAGATGTGACCCCTCTACGTTTTTTCCGTTTCCCACCCTCTAAGGGGCAAATAACGAAAATGGGCTGACCTTGGTTGTTATAGCAATAAGTATAAGCAAGGGCCTCTCTGCGTACCATTCCTTGGCATGGAGCACAAACATTGGTCTTATCATTCTGAGAATGAGCAGTTTTCTCCACAATATACCGTTAATTTCAGGCAGTTAGAAGAGGCCTAGCTAAGATGTAAAATTACAGAACAGAAAATTGGTTCGGTTTTACTTCAAACCGGGACACACCAAAATTTATTTTTCTATTCAACGGGGTCTGACAGCATTTATTCATTACTGTTGAAAAATTTGCAACTGAAAATACTGAATTAGATTCTGTCTAAGGAACAGTATAGTTCCGGAATAGTTCAGTTCTGTTCTGTTCTATTCTATTCTATTCTATTCTATTCTATTCTATTCTATTCTATTCTATTCTATTCTATTCTATTCTATTCTATTCTATTCCTCTCAAAGGAAAATGGTAAAAGTAGCTAACCTTTACATTGATAGAAGAGTCTGCAGTGATATTGCTGGTTTAGTTCTCAGGTAAGTATTCACATTTCAACTGTGATAAAGAAAGCAAAAAAAACCCCACACTCTCTCAGACTCTACACTGAAAAAAACAGGTGATATATGTATGCATACAGACATGCATATGTGGATATATTGCATCTAGTTTCTAACTGGAGTATATCTAAATTTCAGTTTTTCTTCTGGGTTTTTTCTTTTTTTTTTTTCTCCTAGATAAATGCACATGTATTTTCTTTGTGTACCATCTTTAGTGCACATAGACCATATCACATCTAAGTTTTGCACGCTTAATTAAAATCTGTGTTACATATGATGATGAGATGCATCCCAGAGTCCTGAGGGAATTGACTGATGTAGTTGTCCAGACACTCTCCATGATATTTGAAAAGTCATGGCAGTGAGGTGAAGACCCCAGTGACTGGAAAAAGGGAAATATTGCACCCATTTTTAAAAAAGGTAGAAAGGAGGACACTGGGAACTACCGACCTGTCAGCCTCAAATCTGTACCTGGAAAGATCATGGAACAGATCCTCCTAGAAGCTGTGCTAAGGCACATGGAGGACAGGGAGGTGATTTGAAACAGTCAGTATGTCTTGACTGACCAACCTCGTAGCCTTCTGTGATGGAGTTACGACATCAGTGGACAAAAGAAGAGCTACAGATGTCATCTATCTGGATTTCTGTAAGGCCTTTGACATGGTCCCACACAACATTTTTCTCTTTAAATTGGTGAGATATGGATTTGATGGATGGACTGTTTGGTGGATGAGGAATTGGTCGGATGGTCAACAGCTCAATGTCCAGATGGACATGGGTGATGAGTGGAGTCCCTGAGGGGTCTGTACTGGGACCGGTATTGTTTAATATCTTCATCAATGACATAGTGGGATTGAGTGCACCCTCAGCAAGTTTGCAGTACCAAGCTGAGTGGTGTAGTTGACACACATGGTGGACAGGATTCCATGCAGGGGGACGTGGACAGGCTTGAGAAGTTGGCCCATGTGAACACCATAAGGTTCAACAAGGCGAAGTGCAGGATCCTGCACTTGGGTCAGGGGCAACCCCTGGTATGAATGCAGGCTGTGGTATGTCAAACATGTGACTGATTAATTTGGCAAAGCATAAGTACTTGTGTCATTTTAGAGGTTTTAGACATCCACACAGGTATGCCAGGTATGCCAAAGGACTGATAAGCCTCAGCTTTTCATAGAGATCAGGCAGGATAATTAGACTAACATTAAAAATATCATATGTTTAAGCATCAGAGTCACTCTAAAGATGCAGGCCCCACTAAACAAGCTGTATGTCATACAAGCCACATTTTGGTGAAAGCTAGTAATTCTGCAGTTTGTTGAGAATTTCTCTAAACTTATAACATTTTTGCCTTTTTTGGATCCAGCATGTGAAACAGTCTTTCGTCATTCTCTGCTCTGTATACTCTTTGCAAGCTTATATCCTGCCACTATTTTACTTATATCTCCTTTATTAATCTAATTCTACTCATGAGTTGCATGCATACTGTAATATATTATAGAAGAATTCTTCCTGCAGCCTTTTAAATATGAAAATATGTACCCCAGTTTTCACAAAGTTTTCTGCTTTGTGCCAAACCCTGCTGGGATATGGAAAACCAATAAAAGATCCAGTGCCTACCTCTTTCTGGTACTTTTATCTAGTCATGCATCAGGAACTTCAGAACAGTCTGTGGATTATAGCACATCCTGTCACACACACTCTGTGCTGCTCAAACACTGAGATTGAGTAGGTGGAGAAGAAAACACAAACAATTTCCATTTTATACAGAAGCTTTTAATGAAAATAAAACCCAAGCAAACCGTTGTCTTTTCATGAAATCTATTTCATGAAAGGACAGTAATATTACTATCCTTTCTCAATTTTAAAATGCCTTGACTAGTTTGGATGAAACGAAGAGCCACAAAAATAGTAAACACTTGCACAGGAAAAAGCAGATTCAGAGGAATGGATCTGTTTGTTTCTAGGGTCCAAAGCAATCCAAGGTTTCAATAAAAACAATTTGGAGGAGCTTTACAGACACAAAATTATTTCTACTATGAACTAATACCTGTAATAATTTTGGCAACAAACCTACTGAGCATAGGTATTGCTTCTCATCTATTCATGGGTCATAAACACAGGTGGTTGAAACAAACCTGAAGCTGAAGGTGTTTTTAGCTGTTACCATTCTCCTGGAACAGAACTAACTCAACCTGGCCTGTTTTGCTGAGCTTGTCCCAGAACAGAATTTATCAATGTCAGTTGCAGCTGGGTCTGAACTGGGATGGGAGTTAGAAATTTGACTGGTTCAGCTTCATGGCTATTATCTTCAGATACTGCATTTTCTAGCCAAGTCAAACTTGCAATGCTGACAGAATCCTGCAAAGTCCATATGATCTGGCCTGATGTTTCTCTCCTTTAGGAAGATATGCATGTTATTAATCAAACACTAGTATCATTTAAAACACTGACAGTCTGTTTACCTCATTTAAGGTGATGTGGATGTCCGGTAGAGCAGAATTTGACACACTGTGATTTAAGGTACCACATTTCTGATGAATGAGAAAAGGTTTTCTGTAATCCATCATGCAAAATAAACTCCATTATGTGGAAACCATTGGAAGGCGGAAAAGATAAAAGCAAATTTCAGAAAAGAAAAAGAGTTTACGCAAAGTTTACAAAGTATATAAAATAATTCCTGAAATATTTTCTAAAAATGGTATACAAATAAACCCTAGGTGTTCTCATTGTAAAATAACATAGTAGAGTAAGACAAGGCAGTGAAATATTATGAAAAGGAAGTGTTTACATGTAAATATTACTTCTTTTAAAGGACAGTGTAAATAACAAGGCTAGAAAAATTGCAAACTTTAACCAGCATGATAACAACCTTTGGTATAAACACAACCACGAAAATTCCAACCCTCTTATAGCACCCAGTACTGCAAGCATAACTGTTCATGCAAATGTGTGTGTTCATATATCAAGCCCTTTAAAATGTATTTCACAGTGATTACATTTTCTTGGGCAGGGGGGGAAAAAGCCATTATCTCTGTCAAACACACATATTTTACCTATTATGCTCTAACGAGTGCTGAGGAACATGGCTTAGTGATGGACTTGGCAGTGCTAATGGTTAGGCTTGATGACCTTAAAGGTCTCTTCCAACCAAAAAGATTCTGTGATTTTATGTTGGCTTTTCATACACCTTTAGGCAAGAAAGGGATGACTATGATCACACAACTTTCCTCCATGGTCAAAGATCTAACCCACTGATTTCTGTATCAAGTCTGTAACCCCTGGCTAAGGTAGAACTTCTCTTTCAGCATGGCAGCAAGTCATGCGGAAAGCTTCAATTTCTGTGTTTGGTAGCACTAAGACTTGGAAACATAGATAACCAATGGAGTTTGATTTATGTTCCTATCTATTGCGGTTTTATACCTACGACATCTGTCCTGCATACTCTCAAGTCATCAAAATGTTCCTTTCATACAATTAAAAAAGAAGAAGGTTTTTCTCCTCTTTATCAGGTTATGAAATCAATTTATCTGAATTATTATCTTGTTACACCTTACTATTGATCTTAGTATGTCAGATTTGCTCAGTCTAAGTAATTTGCATTAGATATTACACAAGTGTATTATTGAGGACTGAACATACTCATCTCAATCATAATTTTAATTAGGAAATCTGACATTTCACAGTTAAATTGTAGAATAAAGAGTAAAAGCTATTCACAGCTAAGCATGAGCTCTCATAAAACTCCTTCCTGACACAAACTATTAATAAGAATAGAACCAGGATAAAGTTCTATTGATCTTAAAAAAAAAAGAAGCAGCATTAAATGCTACTCAGCATTTTGAGGATGTTTCACATCTCTGCTCTGTGGTATAAAGCAGGGATGTTTTGTAAGTTACACCGTGCAGGTTGAAGCTTGTTCTGAGTCAAACTGGACAACTAGAATGCACATAATCCATATCAAGTTAGCTTTAGAGGTGAGCAACTAGGGCAGTTTGCTGATGCAGTTTGCATCAAGCTAAATGGTGAGAGAGGTGAGTCATAGACCAAGCAATGCAAATCATCAGGATCAGTGCTTGGTCTTTGCCAGGCACACATGAAACTAATGCTGGTTTTGACTGTACTACACTTTCTTTTAGGCAATACTACTTTCTTCAAGCCCCATTAGCTTCACTATGGGGATTTCGGTATCAAAAAAAGTGAGTAAAGATATGACCATCTAACGTTGTTTACTGGATGCCCGAATTGTGTGGCTCCAAGAGAGAAAAATCTGTACATTCAAACAAGAGTTCTACTTGATTTGGAAGCGTAAGTATAGCTATTCTCAATCACTTTTTTTACAGATAACTTTTCAATTTTTAGAAAAACCCCACACCCTATTGCCAAGAAAACAGAGTTAAAAGAATTGCATTAATGATGTGTGTATCAACCACCAGTCCTAAACAAATAATAATAATATACAAATAACTTAATGTATTTCTATATAAAACCATGTTTATGAACTGAAGAAAGGTTCTTCCATTTTCATTGTATCCTTTGAATGGAAAAGCAAAGACTTTCACAAACAAAACAAAGGATCTGCCAAAAATCTGTTTGAAAATTGAGTGCTAGTGGGTTCTTCCTATATAAGCTACCTTAAAAGCCAAAGTGGTCATATGCTAGTATTGAACGTTTCATACTTCCTTTATATACAATGTATGAGATACTCTGTCTTTAAACTACTGAAACTTACAATAAATCACACTAATCATAGATTGTTTGCTGCAACTGTAGTGTTTTTCGTTTCTTCAGCATCCTTCTGTCTGCGTGTGCACACTGATCAAAAAACAGCATAGCCTATTGTCACAGATTATTTTCTGCATGATTTCATTACTCTGAGGCAAATATCAAAGCACTCAAGTCTGGAACAATGAAAGTTTGATACCAAGCAAGTACTGAAACCCTTTTTTTTTTTTTTTTTAAATGCATTTTGTTAAAATTTTCACTTTTATACTTTCTGATGTAAAAATAATTCATTTCCATGGAAAGTGCAGCTGCACTACTATAATCTGTAGTGTTCTGGATTACCCTTTGTGATTTCTAATAAGTATATTTTTCTGTCTCAAAAGTCTTTGTCAGTGAACTATCTTTCTGAATGAACACCTCAAAAGCATTCCCTTATCCTTTTTTTGTAAAGTTTTTTTTTTAAATGGCAATATTACTATATAGAACTACAATCCTTAAAAAAAAAAAAAAAGCTTTTGGAAGTTGCTGGAGATGCTTAATTGTTAAAATAATTATAAATTTTTATTGGAATAGTATAATTGGACCTTATTTTGCTTTAGACTGACTAGCTCTTAACCTAATGTGCTGTCAGTAACAAAAGCTCTCTTTGTTATTAGCCTGCTAAAACTCCACCTCAAGTTTCAGTCAGGATAGAGAGAGTATTCTATGCAAAAACAGAGAAAATTGCTTTTTCAGTAGCTGGCCATGCTCATATATAAAGAAAGCTTCATATACTGCCTTGCAACTCATTAGTGAAAACATGACCCATGAACTGTATGATGGCTCAGATGAACTTTATTGCACCAACTTGTATCTGTCAATACCAGCAAGTTCTTATGTGCTTTCAAGTGGTCATGTAATTTTTTATGGAGAGATGTTTCCATTGATACACTCACCTGGCTATTGTGCAAACTGCAATTCAGCCACCACTATTTGAGAGTAAAGGTATGAAAGAGATTAAAGAGATGATGAGCTGAATCAAAGGTTTACAACATATTCTGAGCATGATCATTCTTCACTAAGTTTTAGCAATTATTGGGTAACCAGTGTGGTGGCTTGGAACCTGGATGACATCAAATTCTTCATTGACATCTCATGCTCCCCAAGAAAATGTGGGATTTTCCACTGTGTCTTTTCATTCTTACACTAACAAGTGTAAGGAAAAAATTAGCAATATCCATTCTTGCAAATGTGCTGTTACCTGTATTATGGCTGTCATTTCACGTAACTGGCCTCAGCTGTTTGCAATGCTTCAGTAAAATGAACAGACTCACTACCTGCTCAGGTTTTAGCAGAAGAGTTCACTCATGCCTTACACCTAAAATAAATAATATGATAATGCACACTTGTTAACCGTAAGCTACTAGCATGTGGAATTTAAATACTATGTGTACTTTCTGGTTGGAAAACAAAATTCAAAGCAAATCAGGAAAAACACATTGTGAAAGTAATTTTTTAAATGCTGTAGAACCTCATATGGTATTCATGGGTATATGGTATAGTAACATTATTTCCCTGCACTTACTGAACTGGTTAAAATTTAGTGTCTGAGGCCAAAAAAAAAGAAATTAAATCGTTATGCCCTAAAGACAGATTACTAAAAGGTAAGGTTTTGTATCACTTCATCACTGGCTGGTTTGAGTGTACTATATAAATGCTACTTTGATGTATAAATAAAACAAAAAACTGTTAGAACCATTTTTTCTGTCTGAAAATTATATAAAGTTTAACAGAAAACATGACCTTTTAATGTAGTGAAATACTTGCACAATGTTAGAAACAAATTCTTGAACCATCTTTTTTCATAGATTGAAAGTATGAAGTGTAATTTTTTTTAAAGAGTCAAATTCTGTATTGTTTAAAACCTGGTGCAAAGATATGCATTTCTTTTCTTTTATTCTTTATTTCCTTATGATGGCTTTCTTTTTTCTACAATAGTTTATCAGCCTGTTAGGACAAAAGACACTGTGTCATCATACGAAATAAGTTATAAACAGCAGATTAGACCGTCTCATAGTGGAGTCAAACCTCAAATTCTTTGTTGTTCAACACATGTATCAACTGTTCATATATACTGACTAATTTTTTTATGTTTTTCTTTCCTACTTCATATTATAACCACCAGACACATAGCAAGATGATGTATATATTTACGGCATGGAACTTGCGTACAATTTGAGGACCCGTTTGTGGTCACTCTTCAAGAGACAGGTGGGACCAAGAGGTCCCTTTCTGCCAGAATTTCAGTCATTCTGTGAATAAAGGTGCTGATAGCAAACACAGGAGCAAAATTAGCAACTCAGTTTTTCTCTACTGGTATTTCTCCCCCTGGGAGAAAGGGAAATTATTCAATAGTATTTTCCTTAGCTTCAGTCTTGTTTTGTTTCATTTTCCAACTTATTTACATAGTTGTGGAAGATCCAGATACATTAGTAGTAATTGTTAGACTATTTTTACAAAGTAAATCTAAAGCATACAAATTAAAATAGTTGCACTCAGAGCTAAAATATAAAAGGGTTACATCATATCAGGAATGAGCAGAAATGCAGTGCAGCAGTGTGGCCAGGCAGAAAAAGTCTATGAAGCAGACAGGTGAAATCTGGATACATAATAGATTATTTATTCATTTACAAACCAAAACCAATTTACATAATTTTCCCCGCTCTAACAAATGTGTTGAAAAAGAAGTATTACTAAGCAGGATGACTAAGACTCACAAAAGGAATATGACTGTGGACACAAAAATGCAATGTCCTGGACACAGAAATGCAATGGCCACTGCAATTCTAATAACTTAACCCAACAAATGAACTGGAATTAAAAAGCACTTAAAATTTTTGGCACAAATAGGACAGTAAAGATTGTAAACATCATTAGTGGACCATCAGTAGAGCAAGAATCACCTGCACACAAATAATGATTCTTCTGTATTGCCCCCAGATGGATACATGTAAAGCAGATGGAATACTGTTTACCCGAGTTTACAAAATGAGCCACACAGCTGCAAGACATGTGAATTACTCCATTCAACCCTGTAGACTTTGCATGTCCAAGGATGTATATATGGTGTTTTAAAAATGCCATAGGACTGTCAGTCATACTGTTGAGCGTACCATTTTACAGCAGTCAGGTAGTCAAGATTTTGTTCACAGCCCCACTAATTTAGGTAGACCTTCCAATATTTCTTTACAAGAAGTATTTAACTACTTTAAATGCCTCCTATTCCATGGACCCAAGAAGCAGAATGTTGGGAGCTGGACCTTCATTCACATATGAAGCCTGTGAGTGGAGAACAGACCATATAGAGGCCATTTGAACTGCCTTGAAAAAATATAGTAAGTAAGGACTGGAAAGACGTGTGGGAGAAATTTGCAATAAGCTGTTTTTTCCATAGTCAGATCTGATACAAGGTGATTTTGAGCCAAATACCACCTGAGATTTAGTGTCAGAAGAGTGCAGAGAGATTATATGGAGAATGTGATGAACAAATGTTTCAGTTTCAATACATCAATTAATTTTTCTCTGAGTGGAAAGAAGAAATACATTTGTTACAATTTATTATGGTTTTGGAATACCATTGCCATGTTAAATTTAAGGCTAAGTCCTAGTTTTTAGGACACTTCTGAATTTCTGTGGATGCACTATGTAACTGAAACAGATGTCCCAGAAATGTCAAAAAATTTTGAGATTTTTTTCCTGAGTTTATTGACAATTCCAAACTTTTGCAATATGCTAAACAAAGTGACATTCTGAAGCCCATTTATTATTAAATTGCAACATAGATTCAGTACTGAAATTATGTATAAAAATGTCATTCAGTACTGAATTACAAATATTGTAATTTGTGTAAACAAATATGAATAAATAATAATAACATACAATAAAATAAATAATACAGAAACTCCAGCTAGTATTGCCAAGTAATTGCACTTTACTAATAGAGATGATGTGCTGCTTATCTAAAATTTTGCCATAGTTAAAATTGTCTGCTAGACTGTAGCTTGCATAGATTTTTGGAAGTTACATTCGAATACAGTAATAAAAATCTAAATAACCAGAAATTACTTTTAAAGCTATGTATGGAAAGCCTTTGTAATCCCCACCAAAATAACAACAAATCTCCAGCAAACAGAGAAAGTACTTTTCTTTCATCTTCATATTGTGGCTGATCTCTAGCTGTGGAACTTGAAGATTTTTTCTATTTCTAGGAAGACAGTCACATTGGGATCTTGTCACTCATTTGCAAGCACTTACTCTGCTGCATTTTTCCTAGAAACAGAACCTTTATCAGAAAACACTTTAAGAATCATTTAGTCATTGCTACTGAGACACAGATTAAAATCAATATAGGAAAGACCTTTGAAAATAAGGTAATTCTGTAACTCTTACACTTACCTTTAATTCTAAAAGTTTGTTGGTTTTTTTTTTTTTTTTAATGAAGATACACAGAGCCTCTTCTGGATTTTGTAGTATAAAATCCCACTAAAGAACTTTGAGGGCATAATCACCTGGACAGACTAGATATTCTGAACCCTAAACTTTCTCAGCCCATAATATGGTGCAGGATGGATAAAAATTAGGTTTAGAAGTGTAAAATGAAGAACATATAACGTAGCACCAATACACTTTCTTACCCTATACCGTGACAAATATTTTTCTTATTGTTATTGTTTGACTATTACTAGCTTCCATAAATGCATCCTGAAAGGCAGTATCTAATTGAAGAAAAAACCCACAGTAAATAACATCTAAAATTTTACAACTTCTAATTTTACAACACCTACTATAGCAGGATTTCCTTTTGTGATGATCTAAAGATATGACATATGTTGATCTTTTGCAGAGCTCAAATGAATGACTCTCTCATGTAAAAAGTAGTTACTACTTGAAGGCTGTGAAATTATATATAGAGACTATGTGTTCTATTTGCCAAACAAAACTCATGTTGATTTCAACTTTTGCTGTTGTGATTCTTAGTATTTGTTAGAATTGGATTATATGTGAAAAAATCTGTTCTGTAAGGTAAATTTCTTCTAGGACTATGACTAGCTTAGTGGATTTCTCAGAAGACATATAGATCTTGACAGTAAAATATGCTGAAGGGCCATTCCTTACTGTAATTTAATACTGGAATTTTAGCACTGACAGGACCACCATAAGGTGTCACCATAAGGAGACATCAGAAAAAGAATAAGAGCAAGGATGTGGACTACACACAAATTTATAGATAAAAATAAAATAGCTCTATATGACGAAGATCTGTCATAACTTATCTTGCTTTGCCTTTACAATTTAGTACATAAAATCATACCTAACACATATCAGGAAAGCTCCCAGATATCATATTCCTTATCTCAGTATCTCATTAAACCTCATTGTGTTGTGCCTTACAGCACATTTCAGTTCAGAAAGGATGCCGCACCAAAGAAATATATATTATTTTTTTTCTGATGAGAAAGTACAAATCAGAATTTCAGCACGTCTAAGTGTTAATATTTTCCCCTACTTACACAAGACTGAGTGCTGTTCTTTTTTAGAGATGTTAAACACTTAACTGTCTCCACACACCAAAGTTCTTTACATATATCGAAGGAAACCCTTCAAAATCTGCCTATCCTATAGTTTTAATCAGAAATATAATTTCACACTGTTTCTGTTGTTACTTTAACTTCTCTTTTAGTCCACATACACTGTCAGATTTGAGCTTTGCAATTACAGAAAAATAGTTACAAAGCTGCCAGAAAGTCTCAAATCTACTCCGTTACATTTAACAAGGATGGATTATGTATAAAGCAAATGCAGTTTTGCATTTAATCTGTGATCAATACCATAATGCACCATTTGCCTTTGAATAACATTCTGAAGCCAATTAAAAAATTAAGAAATAATATTTTCTTCTTAAAAATTGGTGGGTTTCTATTGTAGTTTATTTAAGTTTAATCTTTTGTACTTTATTGTGAATTGTTTGAAGTTGGCATTTCTATTTTGTTACTTTCAAGCTGTTGTAATATATATGTTCTTGTTCACTTACATTTTTTTATTAAAAGGTCATTTAAAAAGTCATTTTAGGGCTAATGTTTTAATTTCAAATGTTCTAACTAATTTTCCAAATTGAAACTGGAAGATAAGACCATGGTATTTTGTTTTATTAAAACTCTCAAAACTTAGAAAGGTTAATTAAATTCAGGAACAAAAGTTCTTAATCATCTTCTACATCTTCTTTTCCCATATCTGTGAGTGAAGTGGTGTCCCTGATGCCCAGTTAAAACGGTGTATATTTTATAGTAACTGTATACAACGGGGCCTCATGTTCTGATGTAAAAGTTACCAACTTTGTGTAGGTTAATTTCAACATAGTTTATTAATGTTGCCATTATAGCCAATCCAAGCATTATTAAATTTTTTATTTGTCTTCATAACTGAAACATATATTTTGCATAATGGAATTTAAATAAATTGTTTTCTATATATGGTTTCATTAAGTAGATTAAATTGTCTTTATTAGCCAAGTCGATTTGCAACATTTAACAGTGGAGAAATGACTGAACCTTAAAATAGTCATAATGAAAACTTAATTAAGGTGTTAATTGAGTATTTACATTAAACTTTAATAATACAATGTAAATGTTTAATTGTCTTCTGCAACTATGAAGATCTGGATTGAAATATTTTAAGATAAATTAAGGGGAGGGAGGTAGTGTAATTTAGTGTAACTAAATAGCACAGTAAGTGGCATATGCAGTTTAAATATCTACTTAACTAATTAGAAACAAGTGTAAGTGACTGGAAAACCAATCAACAGGATATCACAAAAGAACTGGCAGCACTCTGAGAGTCACTAGAAAGTATTCAAATTGAGATATGCTGGTTTACAACTTTTTTAAGATCTGGTTGCTGATAAGTTCCACAGAAAAAGTAAACACAAGACTGAAATAAATATTGTGTTAAGAATTTACAAAATATCTGCTATGTAATAAAGACGACACGCAGGAGAAAAGAAACCTTGACAGGAAAAGATACAAAGGGAGAATAGGAAGAGAAAATAAATGTATAAAATACAATAAAAATTAGGAAGAATAAGTTCTAATTGTGGAACACACATATGAGAATCAGTACAGAGCAATGAATGCACACAGTGGTTCACACAGGACTTCTGTTGGTCTTCTTCTAGGAGGATTACCTTCAGCAAATTGGGGCAATCAGCTTTATTCATAGATAGCGCTACATCCTCAGGTTTGGGAAAGATTCCTCAGTTTTTGCTCTACAGTACAGCAAGTTCTTGATGGATTTGTGTGAACGAATCTTTGCTTTTTTCGTGTTGTTCTTCTTCCCTGATGAGGGCTCCAACACTCAGATTCACATTCCTGCCTTTTCTGCAGCTGTTTTACAGATAAGATACTCAGAACATTCTGCATAAGCTGTATAGAACTTTTCCCCATGAATATCACAGATAATTTTGCGTCCACTTTTTTCCCGGCTATGCCTACATTTTCTGCCATCACAACCCCCTCCCTGTCAGCTTTGGTAATTAACTCCTGAGCCTGGGTTTTGTAAGTCCTGCCAGGAGGAGGCTTGCCTTGAGTCTTGTCAGCAGAGAGAGGGAGGGTTTAGGAAAGGTGCAGCAGTGTTGACAACCAGAGCAATGATGGTTACAAGGGGTGGAGGGCAGGGTGACGGATCTGAGGTAGCTTAGGAGATCTGATGGGTATCAGGGCCTGGGAAGAGACATTGTGGTCAGGAGAGAGCAGCAGCATGCATCAACTCTGACTGTGGAAGAACACAACTGCTTCCACAACCATTTTTAATCAAATGCAAGATAAAATTGGTATGCTGGAGGATCAGAGCCAAGTTTGCCATGTCTTTTGTAGCACGATACACTTACCAGATACCTCTGGGAGGGGAACAAGGGATGGGGGGACACCTGGGGAGAGTATTTCTGATGGGAAGGACTTTATGGGAGGAAGAGTGGGAAATGGGTAATTGGGTAATTGGGAAGCGGTCACCTGAAAAATCGGAGCTATGGGACAGAAGATACAGATATCAGTACAGGGAAACCCAGCTACCTTTAGCACCCTGTCCTTTCTCAATTGCATCATCTCTTTGTGCTTTCTATGGCATTCCTACAAAACTCTCCTTCCAGTTTTTATTCCTGTATTAAGTATGACTGGTCAATCTAAATGCTAAGGCAATACTGTACAATGCTGGTCTCCCCCTCCAAAAAAAAAAAAAAAAAAAGAAGGAAGACATTTAGATTTTTTTTGACATTTGAGCTATGCTGTAGCTACTAGCATGAGGCAAAATCATCATCTTTTTAAACTGTTTACATTGATTTCCATCAGCTTTATTAAATATGCACAGAACTTTAATGATGAAACTGAATTATGTTACACTTATCTTCTCAGTAAATCACAGATTACTAACATTTACAATAATAATTTCAAATTTTATGAGATAATAAGTCATTGATTGTGGCAGATTTGTCGATAACTGTTTTGTGACTTACCCCAGTTTGTAAGGTACTGCAGGTCAGAAAATGGCATGTCTGGTCACTAAACTGAAACTAAGGATCAAAAACATTCTTAGGTTTTCTAATGGAAGAGGACACCAGAACAAGAGGAAGCAGCAAATAATATGGAAGACATATTTTTGGCAAAATTGCCAAAATTGCCTTGTAAACTTGTAATTGTTTAAATCCCTTTCTTTTTATAGGGAAAGTTTTCACGGGGTAGCAAGATCCATGCCTTTCTAAAGATACATTTTTAAAGTCAGCATATGATTTTCTGTTGCTATGGTAAAATATGTTCCAAGTCCCTGTCCAGTGTTGATTTTCATCTGACTTTCAAATCTGGATATTGCTAGCCATATTCCTGATTTTTTAACTTTTTAACTTTGCGTGTGTGGGACAGATAGACAAAAAAAAAAAAGTAAAGGGAAAACTGATAATTGAAAGAAGAAAGGAAAAGGAAAGATGACTTAGGATCGGCTAATCTAATAATATATATCAAGTATATACTTTATTTTTTCTTTTAAAAAGAGCAGGCTGAAGAATTTGGGAGAGTATCACCATCAGTCTGAGAATTACCTTACAAGAAGGTCCTTTTGATCCATTTGCATATGATGAGAGAATTCGTAAGAAAACTCAGCCAACAGGCTACAAAAAATTGTTCTAGAAGCTGTAAATCAGGTGCAACTAGGTACATGCTGTGGTCCTTAAATAAATGCTTCATAAGTAAACAAAACATCTAGTGTGTTAAATACATAACAGCATAACTTCAGTAGCATGCATATTGCATTATAGAAAACTATATTTATAACTTGCAATAGAATGACAAAAAAAAAGTATTTGATGTAAAAAAACAGCAGAGTAAGTTTTTAATAATTTGCAAGAAGTTCTATGTTTTTGTGGTTATGCTGGTAAAATGGTTCAGGAAAGAGGTCACATCTATGTTTTTATGTCATCCACGTGTGGTGAAGTTATGCAGTGACTGCTCAGAGAAGTATAATTCATCCAGCTATGGCTTATGTATTTCAGTTCTTTGGAACAGACTTTCCTGAAACCTTATACAAGCACACTATTAAAAAAACAAGTCTTAGGTTTTGGATCATCCTATCTATCTAAATCATATTGTATTAAAAACATCACTATTAATTTTTTTCATGAACCAATTTTCCATAGTCAAAGCTGAAGTAGTCTTGATATTTAAGAAATTAGGTATCCTGTCTACCTTTATCAGTGCAACATGTGCCTTTTTAATTTGTCACTTCTTGATATCTTGATAATATGACTCTGTACTGTTCTTTTACGTATTTTCACAAATTCACATCTTTTTTTTGTAACAGGACACATTCTTTTAATGTTTTACAATTAGCTTGCAGTATAAATGCATAGCTCTAGAATGACAAGGTTGATACAAAATGCTTATGTGATTACACAGCTCACGCATTTTAAAAGTGTATATTATGCAGCTTGTCAGCTACATCCATTTTATAAAATAAATTTGACAAAATTCATGTTTGATAAGTAATACAAGAGAAGTGAAAATTCCACTTCTAATCCATCAGTCACTGACAGATAAAATTTCATGCGCTTCATTTAATCTTCCATCTACAATTGTGAAATGAGTCATATTGGTTAAATAGGAGCACTACAATAGTTAGAAAATTACCTGAGTCTTGGGAAAACTGGGCTTCCCTCTTTGGTCCTGGCAAATCTTGTATGTTATCAGACATCTAGCCTGGCTTCTCAGTGATACAGAAAAAAATATCTAGCCCTCCCTCATGCAAATTGAAATTACTAGGAATTAAAAGAAATAAACACTATGCAATTCTGAGAATCCAAGCCTAAACCTCTGTATGTTTCTCTTTTTCTTCTGTAAAACAGATAAAAATAGAAGAATAGACAAATTATCAGCTAGAAGTAGAGCTTTGATTGCTCCTGTCAAGTGTGCCAAAAGGATTTGGAAAAAAATACTTTTGTTCAGACTCACAGGAAACAAATAGAGCAAACACCTACTTATTTATACAGGACAACAACCCATTATGTTTCTTGAAAGACAGGTGCTGATCAGGAGTGCCAAGGATCATCTCCACAAATATGAGGATTTTGGTTCAAACTATTGCCCTGGAAAAGACATTTAGATATCTGTTTGCAGTTTCCAAGCAAGTATTCAAGTAATCGGCTAGTGGCAAATGGGGACAGATCACTAAGGATCTCCTGGGTAACGTTATTCCACAATGCAAAATTCTACCACATTAGGAAATAGCTAGGATGAATTAGAATTAGTGCTGCTTTTCAAAGAGCAACACTCCCTTCCCCAGTAAATAAAACTTTTTTAAAAGAATGAGTTAACTTTCATAGGTGAATTACTTTTAGTCTTTTTATCTTAATTCTGCAACTTATTTTCAAATTATTAAAGGGTTGAACCAGCACATTGATGTTTTCACGTTTGACTACAAAGAGCAATTTTGAGTTGCACTACTTGTCTCTGAATTGTATTCAAACCCAGCTTTTCCATAAAGTTTCAATCTAACAACCACATTTATATTTTCTGTCCCTTTTGAGAGATTTTAACCACAGATGAAATGATGAGTAATATCTAGTGAAACTTTCTTTCCTCTAGTGAGAAAAGTCTAACATATGACTTGGGAAGATCCAATTATGTTTTAGAAAAATGCATGGACTGAGGAACCTACCTCAGCAGTAGAGAAACTGTTCTTTGTCACCAAAAATTAAACTCTGTATCATTAAAATCTTGTCCTAGTCTTCAAGACTCTCTGAACTGTAATGAAGAAATTTATATGCACCCTGAACCATTTGGAAGCTGAGTTGTTTATTTGTGGTAGAGAAGAATCAGAAACAAAAGTCTTCCCATCATTCAGTGACCACTGAAGGGAGTCTTCATCTCCCCTAATGTACTTGTCTCATGATGCTTAAATAATTAATCAAACTTGTAAAGGTAGGCCTGAACTGAAAAGATAAACCTTTACTCATTTAAATTCCATTTTATTATTTTATAATCCTAACTGGTGTTAGGGAAAAGCTCTCAGACAAAGCTGCTGCTTTACTTCATATTCTGTGAAAGATATATCTATAAAGCCCAAATCTTTTCTCCGCTATGTTTATAGCTCCTTCACACTCTCACACTGTTCTGCCCTGTTTCATACACCATTTACTTTCTTATGTCTTCATGTCTTATCTCCAGAAGACATTTCCAAAGAACGTTTAGAAAGTTATAAATGAAAGTACTTTCATATGCTGCTTCATTTCATTATAGGAAAAAAAATCCTACAGTTTAGAGTGTTATATGAAGAAAGAAGAAGATTGAGGTACTTTTGTCTGAATTCAGAGGACTTCACCCACATTCTATACACATATTAAGTGACGTTAAAAATCTATTTCTTTACTGAAAAATAAAGTTCCATAGCTCTGATTCCAGTGATTTAAAATACCTATTTTGAGGCTTAAAAAATAAAGCAGTTTGATCACATCTGTGGTAGCACTTCAGAAATTATTGCTCAAGAGACTTCTTGGAACCTGCTAGAGACTGTGGCAATATTTCATGAGGTCAGACTTTAAATGCATTGAAGAAAATTTCATGCAACTGTTTGCCCAAATGTTTGTGTAACTGCGTACTTTGTAACAATGATTGCAATGGACGTAACCACATGCAGTTGCATTACATGTAATAATTACAGCATGGAATTATGGTAAACATTTTTCAGGTGTTAATGAGCATACACTTTTGCATTTCAGTTCTACATTTGCATTTACTGCTTGTAGCTTTATTTCGTACCAGAAATATTAATTTGAAAGAACAATTGAATAGTGGAGGCTCAAGCTCTGCTATCACACCAATAAGCTGAAAATATCAGGCTGCTCCTCAGGGTATTAATAAAAGCAAAACTGAGTCCCATTACAGAAAGACATTTGTGATATGTAGTTAGGAATAAACTACAACTCTGATTTTTCTGAAGTCCATTGGGTTTATGTGAAAAGCATCGACTTCTAGAAATCTCTTTTAAAAACCAACATCCTTCCATAGTCTTGCTAGTTTACTTCACTGTAAAATATTCACATTTTAAAATAGTTTAGGAGAAAAGCTCTATACTTGACAATATCTGAAAGATATGGCTGATGCAAGTTTTTAAACTATTTTAAATAATCATATGACCAGGAGAATCTCCTTGAGCCTCCACTTTTCCCAGGTTTTGTTAAATTCATTTTTCTCCTTAAATAAGTGCAATGTGCAAGTATCCTTAATAGTGAAACACCTGAATTCAGGCAAATCTAAGTCTTGACCAAAAGCCAAATTATGTACAATTAGAAAGATTCTCACTAAGCTTTCCAAAGTACATCCAGTCTAAAAATAGAAAAATAGATATAGATACATAACAGCTATTAATTGTGGTGTTCATACACAAGGCAAATGTGTAAAGGTGTTAAGATCCTTCATGAGCAGAAGCTGCAGAAAGAGAATGAGCAGATCTGAGGCTTGAGTGCTCTTGCTTGTGTGGATTTCCTGCTCCCTCATAAAAACAATTACCTCAAAGTTGCTTTCTTTCTTTAAGATACTCACACAGCTACTCTAGCTACTTGGCCCTGCTGGCACTTACCGTCACAAAAACTGTAGGGATCACTAAATCTCCATTTGAATTTATTTAAACTTGCTGTTTGATTGCAGCTTCACAGTTAGAGGGTAGAAACAGTCAGGGAACTTATTTCCACAAGTGTTATTCTTAAAAAAATATTTCTGTAGATCATTCCCTGTATTTCTTTTTCTGGTTACTTTCAGTTAAAAATCTAGAGTCATGTTTAGAACATAAGACCTCTCCCTAGTCTTTTTTTAATCTCAAATGTCTGTGGAGAGCATACAATACTGTGTGTCAATAAACCCTTAACTGGGATGTGAGGGACCTTCAGGTTATTTGTGGCATCTGTTATCTTTTGTTGACTTGTTCAACAAGTCCCCAAGTTTGAGGTTTTGGGCTCTACAGTAAGATAGGACTGGAATGAAGCCAAAAAGTAACTCCAACTTTGCAGGCAGATGTAACTCATTCATTTGCAATCTCAATCAGTCCAGTTCTGAACTATGAGTCCATACACAAACTCTTGAAAACTCTCTGCTATGAGAACACTGATTCAGGAAGCTGGAATAAATACAAAGTTGAAAACAACAGTGGAACAAGGTCCATCAAGACTCAGAATAATACCTCAGATAAGAAGAAAAAGAATCAAAGGGACTGCTTGAGGCACTCAAGTGCAGACTGTACTCAATATCCTGTCCAAGAGTTCCCAAGGTACTCATGTCACCCCAATCCCCTGTATACCACAAGGTGCAAAATATTTTCTAATGCCTCTAGAAAAGTTAAATCTTTTGCATAGGAGAAAGAGAGCAAAAGGAATTAAGAAAATCACTAGGATTCTAGGTTCCTGCCACTTGGGAATAGTTTCTTAAGTGATTCCAACAGGTTAAATTTCTTTCTTAATTTGTTTCTCATGTGTAGCAAGAGTGCTTTACACGCAAAGAATTGGTGGAGGTTATTCAAAATGTGAAGGAACATTACTCAAGGACTGATAATCATTGATAATGTCACAAAGAAGAGATGTTATCTGTTATTTGATAGCATTAAGAATTGCAAACTTAGGAACTAATGCAGAATTAAAGCCATAGTCCAAAACAAACGCCATTTTGCCATCATTTCTCTCACCCAAAGGTACCTCTACAGTCAAATATACTACAAAGTTTTAAAAGGCCTGAGATCCAAAATTATATAGGAAAATATATTTGCTGACTAGGATTTATGAGTGAACCACCCTCCAAAATACCATGTACTGGGGAGTTCACCTGTTTGGTATATGAAGCAGTTTGTTCCAAATGGATGTTAGAGGTCAAATGTGATAAAAGCATCTAATTAAAAACTTGTAAGCAAGGAAGAAAAGGAGTAAAACAAGATAATTGTGACAACTGGGTTTAATTGTGTCCTCATTTTAAGAATATCAGTGAAAACATGATTTTGTGTAGTTGTCAGTTTAAAGAAAATCCGAAGCAAGGAGTAGAGTGATCCAGCAACTTCAAAGGGGAGAAAAGAAGCTAAATTTATCGAGAGCTAAAGAGTCATTTGACAAAGAAACAGATAATAATTGGTAGCTCTAGACATTTTAATCTGTCAAAAAGATGTAGTGTGAATGCGATACCAGTAGCATTGAATAATAGCACTTGAACTCTCATATCCTATAAAATAAAACAGAGTTAAGATTGGAGGACATACAAACATCTGTGTCTTCTTCAGCCAAAACAATTCTGTCATCTTCAAATATATCAGGTAGATATTTTAAAACTTTTTGAAACCGACCTTTGGTTTTGGTCATTTTTGGTTTTATTCTAAATGTCTTCAAAGATGAAGGAAAACAATGCTATTACCATTTGTGGATGACGACCCAACAGAACTATTGAGTTTTCCTATAGGAAGCAGGAGGGATTTTGAAAGGGCAGAGAAGAGTCAGAGCTTTATTTATGGTGAACAGTAAGTGGCATCATCTAGGTGGTAAGTAGTCTCAGACAACAAACAGTCTTGGTGAGAGACTTTTGCCTATTCTTCCTTTGAATCTTCCCAGCAGCTGTTTGGGATGGAACCTGTAGTCTTAGTTTGTCCCTAGAACCTGATTTATTACTTCAGTGTAGACATGAATATGCTGAAATTAGATTACAGCTATACAACTGGATCCCTGGGAACAGATACTGCTCCAAGTTTAATTTAACGGCAGGGTGACAGTTTTAACCTTTCTATCTGTTTCTGTTCTGTTTCTATTCCTGTTG
The DNA here is from genome assembly GCF_964106895.1 of Numenius arquata. Classification (NCBI taxonomy): domain Eukaryota; kingdom Metazoa; phylum Chordata; class Aves; order Charadriiformes; family Scolopacidae; genus Numenius; species Numenius arquata. Next base: position 59,721,764 of record NC_133616.1, on the reverse strand, counting down.
ATCTGCAAGTAAGGGTAAGTCTTTGAAAAAAGCTCTTTCCATTTATTTAGAAAATGTCTTAGAGTGTACTTCTATCTCAGTTGCCTTGACACTTTAGCTTGTGAATTTCACAAAATCTATGAACCTGAAATGAAAGCTTCATGGGAGGTGCTGTAGCAACAGAAATACTCATTCTGGTATATGCAGTCTTAAAAGAAAAAGGGTTAGAATGTTTATTTCCAGAAGAAGATGAGTAAAGGAGGACTTGATAAAATCAAGTAAGACCATGAGCATTACTAGCAATAGGATTTTATTTCTTACCTTCCACAAAGTAAGAAAAAGGGGGCATTCAGAAAACTCAGAGGATAGCTGACAACTGCGAAAAAAGAGCTTATAAATTTCCTTCTGTGTAATGGTGTGACACATGTAGACAACCCCTTAACCAAACTAGCAGTAGTTTTGTACAGGCTCCAAAGGAGGTAAAGGCCTGAGCTGGACGCAGGCCAAGAACTCCTTTAGTTTCAACCTGTTCTCTGAAAACCAATGCATATGAGCTTGGAATACTGATCATGAGATTAACACATGAATAGCAGGTGGCTTTTCCCTGACTCTTTTGTCAAGGAACAGGGAAAGTTGTGAGTACAAGGAACTTCTTGCATAGCTTTCCCATTCCATGCAATTTGATTACGAGCCAACCACTCTATACTATAAATATGACAGCCTAAGTGAGCCCTCTTTGAGCTCTCCTTGCTAGGCAGCGTGGCTGCATGGCAGTGATTTCCCCTCAAGCTGGGATGCCTCTCAAGTTTGATCCTTGAGGCAGAGAGACCTTTTACTAAAGGCAAATCGTTGATAAAGGACTGATATAATGTATAACACTCTGGTATGATAACTTTGATTTTGCCTTGGTAACTTTGACTGCATGCTGAAGTGATGCTAATGAAACATTATGTAAACTTTGCATGTATAATCATTTAGACATAAACCATTGATCAAGTCTGGGACTAAGTCTGAATCCAGCCACACCTAGCTAGACTCCTCTCTGAGAAGGACTTTAGAAAGCAAGGGCGTCCATTCTGAACCTCATGCATCCCTGGTCTCTCTGTGAATCATTCTGACATGAATGCAACTCAATTTTCTTTGTATGTTTTTCCATGCAGCAATTAATAGAGTGAACCTTGCCATCAAACTTTGTTAAGTCAGACTTTTACAACATCATATTGAAACCACTTTGCTAACACGTTTGACAGTGGTTATTTAAGTGATCTAAATCACCCATTCATAATGAATTGTCTTACTCAGCAGGATTATAAATCAGGATTTGTGACAAAGCCTATACAAGTTTTTGCACCAAATTTACCTGAGTCCAAAACCCAGTAAGAGCTTGCTACTTTGCCATTTATGCAGAAATGAAAAATACTCCCCAAACTGCTTGAAAGGTTACTAAATATTTGTATCTTGTGCATAAAACATCACCCACAAGGGAAAAGGACTCTTTAAAAAGAGACTTTCACTATAAGCTGCTAGTACTAGCACTATTAGGAATATTATGAATTAAGTGGTCCATTGGTCTGATCCATAATGAACTTTATCATCTCACTGATCAAATAGCATCCTTAGGTGCCACACAAAACCTGTTTTGTAAAAGGAGAAATACCTTTGGAGATTATTTGGAAGTCCAGTCTTGCTAAAAGAGATGATGATTAATTCTTTTTCACATTAGAACACAATAAATGCAAATTATCCATCAGGTAACTGCTAATTTATTCTGATATTTGGGGTTTGTAATTTGTATGTAATTGTTTTGTCTAACTCTTTGTTTTTGTATTCTGCCTCCGATGCATGGAAAATACTGGAAAAATGTTTACTCCTCCAATGGGAACTTTAAAATGTAAATATAAAAGAAGGTGCTAAGATTTCAGAAAGGAGGATGAAATAAGGAAAAATGCACAGGGAGAAAGCATAAAACACTAAACTATGTCCAGTATAAAATTAAAAAAATAATAATTTTCATCTCAAGTGAACAAGGGAGATCTCAAAACCAAGAGAAACGTAAGTAGTTTCAGTTACCATTCTTTAAGTGTCTAGTCAGTAATATAGTAAATTCTGTTATGAAGCTATTAGATGAAGTATGGTGAAAACTCCATGGAGAGTTACTTTTCAAGACTAGAAATTTCCTTGTTCCTCCTTCTAAAAATAAAATAAAATATAAAATTATGCAGAGTGTGTAATAGGGGTGACATGCTATACATTTGTACAAAATATTGCTAAAAGGGATTACAAATTCAGGGATATTGTCAGCCTGCTAAATTTTGAATACTGGACAGAATGGGAGACAAATTCTAGAAATGGCAGGTTTAAAATAAGATAAATTCCTGAAAGGAGTATGAGATTTCTTTCTTCTTTCAACCAGCTTTTAACCTCATTTCTACAATTTAGAAATGAAACTGGAAAGAATAATTTAAGCAGAATCGTTCTCATCTAAGTTAAACAACAAAATCATCTTTGGAAACAGGCAGTTGCTGACAGAAATAATTGTTAAACTAGATATTCTGAATGTGTTATAGGTAAATTTTTCAGAGGCACTTAAATGTCAAGTCAACAGCTCCTTCACAGAACTAAATCTTGAACAGGATTCAGTTTTGACCACCAGTGGAGGCAGACTATGGCTATACAGAACTGCTGTAATTTACATTATTACCATACATAGAACATTGCCAAGCATATAGGGCAAAGATCATTCATGTTCCTTTTACCCTGATACATGCAAAAAATGACACAAGATATCCAGTTGATCTGATCACAGTTTACTAATCTGCATTAAAGTCTAACAGTCTAGTAAGTAACTAGCAGAGAAGAAAAAGTCTAGCTGTACAGGTAGAAATTGTACATTTTCGGGTGGCACATGTATGTGCAGCTTGGGAAGGTGTCTAGATTACAAGGCAGAGGAATGAATGGAGGGAAGTGTGATGGGAGTTTATCAGTTTGGTGCAGTTATAGTCAACTCCGTCAGCGTAACAAAACTATTATAACTGGTAAAAGCATTCCATATCAACAAGCACTCAGGGAAGAGAAAGCTGCAGGACAGAAGAGCTAGAAGGAAAACATCATGCAGACAGAAATGCATTAAATGAATGTTCCTCAAAGAAAAATTGTCATAGTTCCCATAGGACAGGAAAAGGATCTGAGACCCAGGAAAATCTCCAACCAGTATTAATCGGTGCAATTAAAAACAAATTCATACTTTCATCTAACAAAATTTCCTTTAAAAGGTTTTATGTTTCAAGAGCATAAAAATTAGACTGCTAATAATCTGGACTTCTTTGAAAAAAGTAAAAACACTTTGAAAACTCGCAGCCTTCTGTAAAAACTCCTATTCTCTCACTTGTTAATTGGATCTGGTATCTGTGTTTTTCCATTAAGATCTTTCTAGATGCAAATACAATCTAACAGAATTGGTAGTAAAAGCTAAAAAAATGCCCTACCAAATAACACACCCACCAGCCCAAAAAACCAAAGCCCCTAATGTAACAATACTGGTAATTAGCAAAAAGCATAGACACAAAATTGGGTTAGATCATATCACCTGAAATTCGAATTTCTCATGCACTCTCATGAAAGGACAAATGTTGGGGGTAAACACATTTACTTAACGTGGACTAAAAATACACGTCCACTCCTGTATCTTTGCTCATTTGACTCATGAAAGGTCACAAAATCTGCAACAGATAGTAGGTTCAAAGTGTGTGTGACAGCTTTAATAGGACATGGTCTAGGAACAGGCTACTGAGACCTCAATAGAGAGAACTAGTATCATGTCTATTGGGTACGTGTGGTAAGCACTGTTTGCATAATTAGACTTAAACACTGTAACTGGGAATATGTCATTCTAGCTTATGCTGAACACCCATCAACGCCTTTGTTCTCTGATGAGAACAACAGTACTGCTGTTTAAAGAATAGTGAATAATTGTAATATACCTTAAAGAAATATGTAATATTTGTGAACTTTCTAAATTCAAAGAAAAGATTCACTGAATGTAACACATTTTGCAATAATCTATTAATTGACTGAAATTGCAATTTTGAGACTAGCAGCTCAATAGGTAGTGAGTAAAAAAGTTAGCTGGAAACTCAAGCAGTGAAACATTATTAATTTTTAAAATAATGCCAGCAAAGCAGTTTGGAAATACATTACTGCCACTGAGGAAAAAAAATATCTCTGTATCTATTACCTTAATTTATGAAATCAGTCTCAAGCAGCTATTAGGAAGAGCATGCATATTTAGAAAGGGAAAAATGAAACCTTTTTTTTCAGTAATGAACATTATTTTAAATACTTAATTGTCTTTTTAGTTGCTTTTTTGAATTACACCTGACCACTGATTTCTCATTGAAACTCATCAACTGTCAAGACATTGGATGTGAAAATAAGTTTGGCTCAGTAGGGATTCAAATGAAGTGAGGAAATTAGATTAGCTGGGTTCTATTCTTGAAGCTCATTATTCTTTGGAGAAGAACATGGTGTGAAGGAGAGAAATTTGGCAGAAAGAAGGTAAAGGACCCCTGGGGAAAATTACATTGTAAATTTTTATATGAGGGAGATGCCTCTGCAGATGTAGAAAAAAAATATACTTAGCTTAACTAAAAAAAAAAAGAACTCAATTACTCTCATGAATCAAGGAAGTTCAGATGAAACAGTGTAGACTGTGGATTTCTTTTTTTAAATCTTTTTTACATTTCTGAACACTTCAAGCAAAAAAAAATAATCTCTAACACATTGTTTGCTCTTAAAAATTTAAACTGGTTTAAAGCTCCTCTCATACCTAAGAGCTCATCATAATTAACCATAACTAAAAGGAATGAATAAAAACCTTTTAAATTACTCACCTTTACAGAATCATTTCTCCTTATTTGAGTGTTTTGTACATGTGTGAACTTGGTCATCTACTAGCACACATATGACTCCATTGTTACATTTTAGGTACACAGAATAATTCAGGCTGGAAAAAACCTTCAAGGTCATCTGGTCCCACTTCCAGCACATAGAGATAACCTTAAGAGTTTTAGCAGGTTGCTCAGGGCATTGTTGAATTTTGGTTATCTCATCTCTCATCATCCTTTCACTGTACACTTCTGGAAAAAAACTAGCTTTAGTTTCTTTATAATCAACCAACACAGAGATGAAGACGATGATAAAATCTCTTCCGTCTGTCTTCTCCAGACGGGAAGAACTCTGCTGCTTCAACCTCTCCTCACAGCCCAATTGCTCATGATCATCTCAGGAGCACTTTTCAGAAATTACTCCTGTTTATTAATGTCTCTCTTCTTTTTGGAAGTCCCAAACTGGACACAATATTCAGGATGTGAATCCAGGTAATTAGTATGGGGAGTAATCACACCTCTTGATCCTCTGGCTAAGGTTTTGTTGTTGGAGTTTAGTAAACATTTTAGACACACGATTGCACTTCCAAACTCATGTTCATTTTTTTTGTCCACCAGGACCCTGGTCCTCTTCTGCACAGCTATTGTGCAGGGTTATTCCATTTCATGCACAATATTTTGTATTTGCCATTACAGATCTTAATGTGCCTCCTTCCAGCCAGTTCCTCCAGCCTGTGGAAGTCCTCTGGAATGGCAGCCTTGCACTGTGCACACAGATTGCTTCCCCCTGTTTGCTGTTACCCATCGACACAATGATAGTGCCTTCTATTCTGCTACCCACCCTAGTCACTTTTAAAGAGAGTAAGACAATGTTGAACCTCAGATCAAGTTCTGAGAGATGCCACTTGTAACTAGCCACTAGATAGACTCAGTCACTAGATCGGCTTTGAACAGCATCCATCTGAGCCTAGCCTAGACAGTTTTTGTCTGCCTAGTAATCCACCGATTCAGTCTGTACCTTCACAGTTTGGCTGTATGAGAGGGCGTGCTACAGGCCCCGCTAATGTCAAGTTAAATTCCTGACTGCTCAGCAATAACTAAAACACCCCAGTAATATGAACACTTCTTTTCATGGCAATTCCAAGACATAGCACCATACAGCTCTATCCCAACCCAAATTAACAAAATATCCGAAACCTGAGTAAGACAAGACATGAATGAAGGTTCAGGAAGTATACACCATAAACATTTTATTTGTTTCAAATCAGTCTTTATCTTAACTGGTGAAGTTATGCTCCTCTGTTTGTCTGTCACACAGAAAATCCAGAAAAGTCCAGTTCAGTTCTCTTTTTTTTTTTTTTTTTTTTTAAATACTGTGAATGTTCTGGGAGTCACAGTCTGTCTCGATCTTGCTTTAACCTATTCAGAGCTTAACACAATAGGCAGTAGCACAGAACAGATAATTCATATTTAGTAAGATCAAGACAAAACCATTAATCATGGGCACTGCTGACTTTCTGATAGAAACATATGTGGGAGCTGAAAAGGAACTGTTGCAGTTAGGGGCTTGGTACCTCATCTTGTTTTTCCAGGGAAACTTATTTTTATAGCCTCTTAACCTTTCAACTTCTGTTTGAGAATACGTGATATATTATGTGTCAAAATTGTACAGGAGGTTCCAAATTTTAAAAGATGGAATAAATAAATATTTAAAGGAAATGTTCCAAATAATTTTAATGCTAAATGATGCTCAAACACCTTCTATCAAATTGTCATCAGATTGCAGTTCTGGTCTTCCCCCAATGAGTGTGCAGGCGGGGTGATGTTTTAGTGATGGAAGATGATCATAGTGCAATACACAGTACAATTCTCTACACCTTTCCGTGCTCATGCTAACAGTGACACCCTCACTGGAAAGGGGACAGATGTGCCAGTACCTTTTAGTCCTGCTCTAGTTTCCTTGCTGTTTGGGAGAGCTCATTTGTTCCATGCTAATTCCAGAATTCTTGTCTTTCCACAGTTTTTTTTCTCCATCACTCTCCTCCAGTTTTTCTTCTCAAATTTTTTGTTTGTTTTGGGGTGAGATTTTTTTTGGCTGATTCATTGGGATTTTTAAACTTTGCTGTTGTTAAAATTAAACATATTTCCAAGCTATAAAAACAAGCTCCTCTAAGCCTTCCTACTGTTGAAGGCTGACTGTTCCATTCCCCCAATCCTTCAAAAGAGTTTCTCCTAACAACCCCTGTTTTCTTCATTGTACTTCAGGGGATTTTCTGTTGCTCCATACTTCCTTGCTCAGCTGCTAGAAGAATTAGTTCCCCTAGATTTACTCAATCTGTTATCCCAAGTTGATTCCACCTGAAAAGGTGATCATTCAAGTGTAGCAACTGACTTTGTCCCTAATCTTTGTCCTAATACAAGTATAGGATAGCACTGCCAGCATGTAGTAAATTCCACATAAATTGAGGCACTAAGTTTTCAAAACATGTAAAGCCCAGCTGAAGTAAATTTAACTAAGAAAAAGCATATATTAATGTATGCAGGATAAAACAAACCTGATAACTGACAAAGCAGTGTACAATACATTTATTAATTGATTATAGTGCCCAGACTCTGCAGGTGGAAACAGTATTCAAACCAAGTGGTGCTAAAGACCTTAATGATTTAGGCAAGCCTGTTCAGACAGCATAATATATGATTTATCTTGAGTTTTATTTAGAATTACTTACTATATACATAATAAAATACTCCAGATTTTAATAGCTATACTTCACTGTTTCTCTTCTAATTTAAGTGTATCAAGTATGCTTAATGTGCATCGCTGAGAGCTGAAGAGAAGAAATAAATGTGATATCAAAACCAACAATTTCCTTTAAAAAGAAGACTCCAAAATTTCAATATTTCCCCAAGAGAGCTACTCCCACATACTCCAACACCCTAGAAATCTTTCAACCTCCTGTCCTCTGACCTCTCTGTATTTTTTGTCTGTGGAGTACAGTTGTTTGTAAATGTTTCAACACCGGTTTCTCTTCAGTCCTTTGATGCCAAAGACAAAGGATTTTGTGCAAGGGCATGCTTCGTGGAGCCTGATACTTCTGCTATGTGTCCTGACACATCCAAGTGCTGTCTTCTTAGCCCTGTCATTCTCCAAAAGGGGTAAGCCTCTAGCTCTACATGCAGCAATGTTGTCTCTGAAAATCCTTTATATTTCAATTAGTTGTTAAACATCCACAACGCTCTTGAAATAAGACTAGGAGTCAAAAAAGTTAGCACATTACATTTTGAGTAATGGGATGAGTCTCATTTCCCCTTTTCCTTGTCAATGCTTTAATCTGACTTGTCCTTGCTTTCAGCCAAATTTGATGTGGGGCTGGGAAGGTTGGGACAGATGGGACAGACAAAAGAGAAAACAACCAACCAATCAACCCCCACTCTCCAAAAGACAGTCCTACTCTGTCAGAAATCCTATACTACAGACAGAGTTTGGGGGAAAGGAGGAACAAACATGTATGGTCTCTAACACTAGGCCATTATCTTCTCCATGGAAGACATTAGAAGCAATAGATTCTTGATTATTCAACACACTGATAAAGAGCGATGTTAAGATAGGTGGCAAGGTTCCAAGCTTTAGACAAAAATGCAGCTGATGAAAACTGAGGCTTGCAGTAATATGCAGCTAATCAATTTCTCCTTGTAGTCATATGCACATTTACTTAAATTAGAGTTTTCAGAGAAAATCTTGCTAGCCATGCTCCCTACAATCTCATTAACCTGATGGTCAGCAAGGATGGAGGTTCTAAGCTTTACTTTGCCTGACTGAGAACCACAACCTCCTGAATGAAGCAAGTGCTTGACTTGTCATGGGTTTGAGGACTCACTTATCTTGGGGAAAAAAAAATGCACACTGGCCTACAAAAATATTTCCTGACAAAGCCTTCAGTAAAAGATGAGTGTCCATTGAAACAATTGCCAGGTTAATTTACATATCCCAGATTAAGCAGGCCGTTTTTTTAACCTTTGGTGTTAGTTCCCCTAAGGGGCAAAAAAATGACTGATTTTATTCTAGAAATAAATCTACTCAGTAAAAACATACAACTTTTACAGTCACTTTTTAATTTAAGTGATTGTTAAATTACTAATTTTCAGTAGAATTCCATTAAAAAATCCCTCAGGCAACTAATGTAGCAAGTGAAATATTGATATTAATATTTGACTTATCATTCTAAAGTTAAATTTAATTACTAAAATTCCTGTCTCTACCAGCTTCAAGCATTTTAGCAGGATCTTGATGAAATTTTAATTTGTAAAGTAGTTTAAGGACTAATGTTTAGACCAGTTGAATTTTATTAGTGCCAGGATATGAAATTAATTTAAAATGAAGATGATTTCTTTTTTTTTAGCATGTCTAATGTTTACTAAATGTAAATGTTATTACAGTTATTTGAATTGCCTAAGTATCAGATGCCCACACTTGACTTGAAATATCACTGCTTCTCATTTTGTTATTTTTTTGGATAAGATCATTAAAGGATAATGCCATAAGTATTCAGTTATATTGATTGGTAATCTCAGTGTATATTCTACCATGATTTTGAAAGTACAGAGGCAAGCAGAAATAATTATGCTTTGGAATTCACAGACAAATAATGAATATTATTCCTTTCAGGCAACTTTGCAGAATTAAACTCAATAAATTATTCTAGCTTCTCCACTTGACTTCCTCATGAGTCTCAATTATTGCACATAGAGAGGAACTGGAGAGTAAGACAACAATCAACTGGCAGGCCTGTCCAAAGAGGAAGAGAAGATGAATATTGCTTCTAAAATATTTTGGTAACAGGAAGGTGTTCTAGGTGACAAAGAGCAGTTATTCAAAAGTGGATTGCAGAAGGGATGTCACTGAATCTGACTTCTGAAATAAACTTCAATACTTGGAAGAACTGAGGAAAGATACTTTTTTTCATTCCTTTCTATACTAACAGAGAGATTGTAGATGTTGAATAGTTTAGTGACAGGGTTTTTGGAAAGCCTATATTTGCCCCGCATTTAGCAGTATTTGCCCACTTCTCATTAAAGCCCTTCACTACTTTTTTAAGCTTTGGACATTCTTTATTACACAAAAAAGTGGTGTAAATGTTGAGCTACATGATAACCATGAAAGTATGGCTTCTCAAGAAAGCTCTCATACACCCTTTTTTTTGGTCTTTTGCTGGTCATATCATTCTTACTGTTGCAGCACTAAGCACTGAGACTTAGTCTTCTAAAGTCTGTTGTATTTTTCTAACACTACAGGCTGTCCTCACTGGAGTTATCTCCTGTCTGATGGACTCAATGTAAAGTCAGCAGAACGCCATCTGTCTTAATCATATAAACTACTTTTTTAAACCTCTCACTTGAATAATTAACATCTAAACCTATAGGTTAATTTTTGTTTATTTTACATTTCAAACGAACACTATCATCTCATTATTGCTTAAGACTTGCTTTCTGTGATCCAGCATTCATCACTGTTTATCAGAATCAAACAAAAAATATCACCATAGTTTGCTATTTGATTAGTGAGGGATGAAACACTTATTGTGTATTATGAATGCCAGGGTCCCACCTGTTGGTAGCATTTGTTCTCCAGCCTACGTCTAGTAAATGAAAATCTCTATAATAACCCAATTCTCTGTAGAATTTATTACTCTAATATCTTAATTAACATATCTATACATATCCAATCCTTATCTCAGGAGTTTAGAGTAGTATCTTAGTATTATCTGAGCAGAACTTCATTTATACTTCTTTCTAAGCAGATGCATTTAAACCATGCTCTTATCGTTCCTTAAAATCTGTATATCACAATGTTGCTTTGCCAACTTTGAAGTAATTTTTTTGAGCAATACCTACCTGTGTTAAATCACAGCTTCCATTTTTTCACATTGTTATTACCTCTATGATATTTGGTTACATCTTTCGTCAACAGGTCAAGCTCCATTGCTTTAGTGTGTTCGGTGCTTGCTTATTAAAGGATTCTTTTCAAACTTCTTTCTTCATTTCTTCATTTAAAGTTATTACCATATTAATCATGTCTGCTTCCATTCAGAAACTTATTACTTTCCAAGCACCTCGTAGAACTGCACGTCCTCAAGATCTTTTTTATGCAAGTCTTCCCAGTTAGTCAAGAATCTCTCAATCTTCTAGACAAATATATTTCTATTCTAATTTGCTCTGGCAATGATACATTCCTCTTAGTGACTTTTTAGGTTTCCTGGAGCAGCAGCTGTACTCTCCCTGTGGTCTTTCTCACTTCCTGTAATCGAATCCAAAGATACTTATCTACAGTTGAAGCCTGTTTACTTCTACAAAGCACTTCAAAACTCAGTTTTCTTGCTTAGCTTTTGCTTCGTGGTTTCTACTTTTAGTCCACAACTAATTGACTAATAAAATCATAATAATGTTGTTGTCTGGGCAGCATTATCAGCTGTAGGCAACTTACACATCTCCTTTTGAAGAAAAGTTGGTGACCAATGTTATCTTAAAAATTCCAATCGATATATAGCAATATCAGCAACAGTAGCAGTAAGTTGTTCCAATATGAACCTGAAATCAAACAAATAAAAGGCATGCTGGTAGTTCACCTGTAAATTGGAAATTGCTGATCTAAAGCTTATTGCTGATCTAAAGCTTATAAATTGACCTTTCTTGAAATGCAGCATCATTTTGAACTACTAGGGGAATTTTTTTTCCTCCTCCCCTCACATGAGAAGTAAATTAAATTACAAGAATTTTTATGTAAGAAATGTTATTTCACATAATTCAAGGTGCCAAAAACTATTTCTTCAGTGAGTTTCCAGAAGAGCATGAAACAAATTTCTTAAAGCTTACTTCATGAGCATGACAAAAAAACAGATGTATGGCAATAAAACAATATATATAAAAAATGTGAAAGCTGACAAGGTAGAAGTTCATTTTTCTTAAATTTAATTATCAACTGTATATTTCACTGTATAAACAGTGAACTGTTGACATATTTCAGTGAATTCTCACGGAGAAAACCTATGATAAGAAGCCCTGCAACACAGTCTGTGTTCTTTTCTATTGCAAAAATGAGGAGGGTGTGAAATCTGGATGACAGAAAACTAACTGTTTCTAACTTTTCCGTACTGTTAGATATTTCTCTTGCATTATCTTCCCAGCTATGCCAAAGAAGACAGAGAAAGACACACTGACAAACAAAAACAGAGTTGTGAAAATGTGTTTTGACATACATTGCTCCCCTTACCTGCTCCAGGTACATTGAAGTGAGGGGTAGGAGGGGAAGCCACCCAAACAAAACTATAAGGAATTTTTGGCAGCTTAAATAATTAGTACAGTAGGTTTCCTCTTTCAGTACTGCTGCTGCTTGCCTCCATCCCTTCCCCATTATTGCTAAGAGAGCTCCTACTTCGGTTGCCCCCATATGTACTTCTCTCTGTTTTCTGCTCTTTCCCTATTACAAAGTGTCACTCATTATTACCAAGATTGCAGAAGCTCAGGCCAATGAAGTATAGGCAAAATAGTTGGTTACCATAGATCCAAGACAGGGTTCGCCTTCTCACTTGGTTGTCTTCAAATGGCAAGCTTATAATCATTAAGGACCGTGGTGTCCCAGAACTTCCTTTCTGGAGTATTTCAGATTTCTTCTCTTGATGGAAGGAATTCAGGAGAGTGGGGGAAATCTAAGTTCAAGAGGCAACTTATACCTTATTTGTATGCTGGCTGCATTTTTTTCATGCCATGAGTGCTACTGCAGTCTGATTTATGCAAGACTAACAAAGGTGCCTGGGAGAGGAGTGACTGATCTCCAATGTAACATCACCACAGTGTTTCACACACATAAGCCTTGAGATGTGTCAGAACTAGGGATACCATTTGTACATTTTTTAGCCTTAGACATGGTGAAACATAAGAAGATTGAAAATTTAACTGGAGGTGCAACATAAATGGGATGGGATTTTGGTTTTGTGAAGAATAAGAAACTACTTTAGGAGAGATAGGGTCTATACAAATAAGAAGTGTCCTCACAAAAGGAAGAGCTGTCATTGGCAAGGAGTTTAAAACATGGAGGAACTGCCAGTAGAAGGGAAGAGGAATAAGTACACAGACAAAATGAAAATGAGCTTGAGAAATAACAAAGGACTGTCACAAAAATAGATACTGTGAAGGAACAAGTAAAGTGTTTTCAGTGAAACCTGGAGAGCAGACTAAACCTTAGATATTTTTAATAGGAATATGAAGAAAAATAAAATCAGAGTAGTTACAGCATTTGTAGGCTAAAGTAAAGAAAGAACAGGATAAGTGTGTTTGGAGATATTTGACTTTATGAACACCTAGTAAATAATCTTCTCATTTATAATGACAGAGAACTAGTATCATTTACAACAATTTATCTATCTATGGACTTCTGTGGAACTGACTTAATGGAATTGAGATGCTTTGCTAAAGGAAATTTAATAACAGACTAAAATGAAGCAGTACGCCAATGACAGAAATAGTCATTAATGGACCTATGTGAGAAGGACAGGTATACTTTATATTCAGGATCAGTTGGTACTTTCAGAAGATATTAGGAACTGATATATCTGAACAAACGTGCTTTATTTCTTAAAAATGTGAATGTTGCACTTTTTCATTCATGTGGCCTTTGTATCAAGATGTTGAGTAAAGTGAGAAATAATGACTTAGTAAGAGTAGCTGTCGGAGTGGGAGACGGACCCAGAGTAACAATGAGTCTCAATATGAGTATGGTCGTTCTCCCTTTATTCAAGTTCACACAGAGTATATAAAGACAGACAAGCAGAGCACGCGCTAGCAACAATTATACGATTGGCTTACAGTCTCTGTTCACGCACCTAGAGCGCTCACACAATTAGTGCAGACCTCTTGTCCACACGCAGCAGATGTTTCTCTATCTCCCGGAGGCAGTACCGCTTATCACTTACTTATCATGTAGCTACTTCTTCATACTTCTGTTTCTCAAGGAGAGTTCACAGCCTCCTCCGGGCTTTCATCCCTATCAAAGACTGGGTTGCTCATTGTAATCAAGTCGTGCCCTTTTTCACTCAGCCATTCCTCCACAAGTAGCCTAGAAAATTTTACATGGTATTGAATCTTATATCTTTGTTGTTAGGCACAGCTCTATTTTTTAACTGTAGAAGTCAATAGAGAGCCTGATAGCTTTTTCATAGCTTGAACTTGAGTTTTCAAAGAAAACCTCAACACATTACATTCTATTGAATTTATTGTTTAAATTCAGTCCTGTCTCAAAGCAAAACTAAACTGAACTGGTTTACTGTCTCTTGTTTTCTGACAGAAAATAACATACTAGAATTGAATGTAACTGTCTAAATTAAGTTTAACTACAAAGGCTTGAAGTACAATATATACGACAAATACAATTACGAAAAAACCACTTTCAGCCAACAGACTATAGTTAATTAACTGCTATAAGTCAACATATTGTCGTTTGCCTTCTCTGTTAATAGTAATAACCAACTATTCTCAGTTAAAGTGAACCTGTTGATTGTTCCTCTGTGTTCAATATGTTCATAAAAACATATTGTAGGAAGGCTGGTGGTCAATGTTGAGTGATATATCAAAAAAGTTTCAGTTTAGGAAAAATTAAAAAGGCAAATGCAAACTGAGTAGAGAAACTAAGATCTATGTGATTGTTCATGCAGTGTTTTTACAACACAAAAGTCTTAATAAAGTCATCAATTTGAATCCTTCCTCACCACTCTTTAGAATAATTTCATGTATTTTAAATTTATTTTAAAGGCAAACATATCAAACATAGGAAACTTGTACAACTCTACTGGATCCTTAACATACTGTAGGTTCAGAAAAGCACACTATTCATCAGTCACAAATCCCACCTATTCAACCATTTCCAGATAGCCTATGTCACATGCATTAGAGGAACTTGTAAGGAACTACATAAACAATTAAAAGTAACTTTTCTACAAAATTTCTGCGTAGAACGCAACATGTTCCAGTGTGTCACCACCCTCACAGTAAAGAATTTCTTCCTAAAATCTAATCTAAATCTACCCTCTTTCAGTTTAAAACCATCACCCCTTGTCCTATCAGGCTACACTGCCTGATAAAGAGTCTCACCCCATCTTTCCTGTAGGCCCCCTTCAGGTACTGAAAGCCTGCTATGATGTCTCCCCAGAGCCTTCTCTTCTCCAGGTTGAACAACGCCAACTCTCTCAGCCTGTCTTCATAGGACAGGTGCTCCAGCCCTCTGATCATCTTTGTGGCCATCCTCTGAACTCACTCTAACAGGTCCATGTCCTTCTTATGTTGGAGACTCCAAAGCTGGACACAGTAGTCCAGGTAGAGTCTGACCAGAGCGGAGTAGAGGGGTAGAATCACCTCTCTTACCCTGCTGGCCAATGTTTCTTTTGATGCAGCCCAGGATGCAGTTGACTTTCTGGGCTGCCAGCGCACGCTGTCAGCACTCAGGATGACCTGTTCCACGATCTTTCCAGGAACCGAGGTCAGACTGACAGGCCTGTAGCTCCCCAGATCCTCTTTCTGGCTCTTCTTGTGGATGGGCGTCACATTTGCTAGACACCAGTCAACCGGGACCTCCCTCATTTGCCAGGATTGCTGATAAATGATGGAAAGTGGCTTGTGAGCACTTCCGCCAGCTCCCTCAGTACCCTGACCAGTGGATCTCCTCTGACCTCATAGACTTGTGTATGTCCAGGTGCTGGAGCAGGTCCCTCACCATCTCCCTTTGGATTACAGGGGCTTCATCCTGATCCCTCCCCCTATCTACTAGCTCAAGGGTCTGGGTACTCAGAGGTCAACCAATTCCACTACTAAAGACAGAGTCAAAGAAGACGTTAAGTACCTCAGCCTTCTCCTCACCCTTTGTTACCATGTTCCTGCCTTTATCTAATAAAGGATGGAGATTCTCCTTAGCCCTCCTTTTATGACTAATGTATTTACAGAAACTCTTTTTAAATTGTTCTTAACATCCAAAGCCAGGTTAAATTCTAGTTGGGCTTTGGCTCTTCTAATTTTCTCCCTACACATCTTGTCCAGCAGCTTGTTTTCAACATACTGGACTCACTGTCATGCCCTACTTGAATCTTGCTCTGCTTATACCTTTCCCAGACTTCTTCAGCCCACGGTACAACTCAGGGTAGGATGATTATACCAAATATATTTCTCAATTCAATGATTCAGTCATGACATCATGATTGAGTTACAATATCATTCAATCTTTCTGAGAGCTATGGCTTTTCATAATATCTCACTAGTTCTACCAATAACCATTAAAGGTTTAATGAAAATTGTATATGTCTGGAACACTGACAAATTTAACACAGATTTAATGAAAATACATGAAATACATGAGGATTTCATGCAGGATAAATCAATTCAAGGTTTAATCCAGAAGCAGATGGTAAAATGAGAACCTCACAAAACAACACCATTATTATGGTGCCTTGGAGTAAAGTTTTTATGTATCATATTATAATTTTTCCTGAGGCAATTTATAGAAGATTACCTGATAACATTTAGGAGCTAGTTGTCTCTCTGAAAGGAGCATCTCGGTGGAGTTCTTAATTGAAAAAACAACCCATGTGCTTTTTGGTGGTTTTTTTGTTTGGTTGGTTGGTTGGGTTTTTGGGGGTTTTTGGTTGGTTTTTTTTTTTTTTTTTTTCTGAGAAACTTTAATCCTGTGATAAAATGTAAAAACCTATGTATTATCCTTCTTATGTTCAAAGACTTTACAGACCCCAGTGGAAATTATTTTCTTCATTATACCTTTCATGTTTAAAGTACTCTATTTGTTATCTCAAAGTGCTTTTCAAAACTTATCATTTAGTTTAGCACATTACCTTTTTAAGAATATGTTTCAAAGCTGTTATGCACACAGGAAGCTGAGTGAAGACCCTGCAGTGCTCTGTGGACACAGGAGGAAAAAAAAACAAAACATTTTTGTTTTGACATTGTGAGTTTTCTTTATTTTCTCTGTATGGTTACACAGTAAATTTCATAAAAAGTCCTTATTCACATTTCAGGATTATGACCAACAATCATATTTATCTACATGACTTTTAAATACCTCCAGGAATGGTGACTCAACCAATTCCCTGGGCAACTTGTTCCAGTGCTTGATGACCCTTTCAGTGAAGAAATTTTTCTTAATATCCAAGATACTTGCTTAGAATTCTCCCAACAAAAGGGGTCAGATCTCTCTGGCTGGCAAACACTTGCTTAGGGCAGGACACATCCAGCACTGCCATTGTCAGGGTGAAGGATGGCAGGAAGAGGTTTTGAAACTTCACAGTGAAAGCCCCAGTTAACCTTAAAATCCTTTCTCAAGGAACTTTTTAACACTACCTTCAGTGAAATTGAGTTCAGTTTTAATATTAAAATGATCTTGAGGGTAAAATCAGACAGGCATTGAAACAAAACAGAAATAATTATATTCAAGCAAGATCTACGTTATTGCACTTATTGTCATGTAAATGTCACTCACTTCTTCTGACGTGTGAGATAAATAACCTAACTTGGAAGTATATTTGAGGTCTTTATTTAAAAGTTATTCAAGCAAACCTAATTAACTCTAAATTCAGACTATAATTAGTCTTGTAGAGCTGAAAGTCTGCAAGAATGACAAGTCTCTAGGTAAATGTCTAAGAATATTTATAGGTGTCCCTGGTCACTAGTATTACTGATAACAGAAGATAAATTGTGCCTTGTTAAATCATGGCATTGCCTAGACAGACTGGCATGTAGATGTTATTGCAAATTTCCACATTTAAGACCGTCCTCTAGGATTTATTTTTACATATTTTAAAAAATAATTACCTGAATTGTACACTGTTAGCTGTAAAACAAAGGTCACTTAAATTTTTCTGCTCTCTAACTACTCTGATGCTGAGGATTTTAAGATTGCAACTGGTGCATACAAAAAGCACCAGGATTTTCTCTCTCCAGTAGATTTACTTAAAATAGAGCTTAATTGCATTTTCAAATGTGATTTTAAAAAGTCTTGGTCAAGAGATCACATATGAAGGATTACCAATCATTGCAGACACTCGTCTTGTGTTTTACATTGCAATTGTTTGGGTTTTTTTGTTTTGTTTTGTTCTGGTTTTTTTAGAAAAATTAAGTCCACAGTTTGGCTTTTACTCTAGAATTGTACAGAATATCAGATACTGACTTTTAATAGTTGCTGAAAGAATAAAGGTAAAAATCTGAAATATTTTAAAATGTTGTTTGTTTTGTTTGTTGAAACAACCAAAACAAATGAAAAACTACCCTTCCTAGGGCTGAATTAGACAAGCTGTGGAGCTGAGTTAGAAAAGTTAAGCAACTTTTAAACAAACAAGAAACAAGCAGAACAAGAAAATTTTAGGAAGTCAGTCTTCAGATAAATCATTACATTCTTAGTTTGTTTTCACTTGTCATGTAAAAGCAGGCATACCTAGAAATTTTATTTGTGTCATACTAAATGAAATATCACCCTAAAATAATATTCCTAGATGATAAACATGTCTATTAAAGGAACACAAAATAAGTTTTATTTTACAGTCATGTGATTACCATTACGTTTAATTTGGGATGTATGAAGAAAATTTAAGAATAGATGTTAAAATCAAAAAACACGTTTCCCATTTCACTTAATGTGGCTGAGATTCCTTACTGTTAGAAAGTTAAAAATAGTGTATTAGCTGATATATCTTATTCTTCCCTATAAGCACGGAATATAAATTGATATTCCCACCACTATCACATTTAAAGTTTTGTCAACACTTGAGAATTAACATACAGTGTAAGTTTTAAAGAAAAAGCTATTGATAATTAACTCCCTGGGACAAAATACTTTATGTCTATTAATTTAAATAATGTATGTTAAGTTTATTCAGAAAATGAAACGGCTTGTTCCAGTACAGTAAGGCATATCATCTTGACAGATATTACTCACAGAGACTGCTGCCACTCAGTGAATGCCTTTCACATCCAAACAGTCTGCTCAGGCATCTATAGTACACTTCAATGTATGTTACAGGTATACCTTAAGAACATCCATACTCACAAGTATTCAGGAATAGTTTTTCTAGAGTGACTGCAGAGCATAAGTGACCCTTGAACTTTTGTGGCCCTAAGTGGCTCTAAAACTTCTGTGGCCTTAGCTTTTTCATCATTACATAAAGAGTAGGCTGGTGTTGGAGATGACTTAGCAGTAGAATTTCCAGTAGGTTGAAGATCAACAGAAGTCATCTTATAACGTGCAAAGTATTGGTACTTCTGTAAACATAGCCATGAAATAAACGTGTCCAATCTCGACAGCTCCTTTTTTGAACAAAGGAAGTGCAGTTAACCATGAGATTTCTTTACCTTCTATCTCATCTACTTACTCCACTTAGTGTGGTGGAGGACTCCTACATAAGTGCTGCCTGCACCTGAAGTTCAGCAAAAGCTACCAATTAATTCAAACTTGCACCAAACGTATTTTGACCAGTAATTAAACTGATTTTTTCTTAATGATTTATGTAGTCAGAAATTTCCACCTATTTCAAATGTCCCCTCATTTCAGGGGGCATTGTTGCTACAATATATATTCTCACATTGTCTTGTTTCCTTAACACAAAATTTTCTTTGTACTCCAAGTAAAAAGTAATTTTCTTTGAATGGCAAATAGTGAAAATAAGTCTGTCTTGAAATGCCCATTCTCTAGCATTCAATTCTGTATATTTTTAATTAACCCTATCACTGTATATCTAATTATTCCTGACTGCACTGTCCTCTACAGAACTTAGATAACACAAATTACATAGTTAAACTAGTAATTCATTTCCTCAGTGAAACGTCTAGATTATTTGCAGACCAATAGTGCAAGATCCAGTGGAAGACAGAACTGAAACAACATAAAGATACCTAACAAACTAAAACTAGATTATCTAAATTGCTAAGTGATATCTGATTATAAAGAAAAAAAAATTATAAAGTGAAACTGGGGTTTCATTCTCCACAAGCTATAACCTTGTTGGAATTTTACGGCTAAAGGCAGTATTATTTGTTATCACTGGACTA
Source organism: Numenius arquata (assembly GCF_964106895.1). Taxonomy (NCBI): domain Eukaryota; kingdom Metazoa; phylum Chordata; class Aves; order Charadriiformes; family Scolopacidae; genus Numenius; species Numenius arquata. The sequence continues at coordinate 59,701,815 of NC_133616.1, read as the reverse complement.
GTACTGCAAGTACAGTTATATGAAAGTGTTAAAGTTCATAGGGTACTTGTCTTAAAGCTCTTGGAGCAGGTATGTTTATTTTGTGTCTTAGTGTCTTTACCGTACTGGTAAGGACTGGAACTTTCAGTTTGTCAATCTGCTACTATAGCCACTTAAATATAGTTAAAACTAAAAGTGAATGGAAGATAGAGCTAAGCAAACTGATAAAGAGCACTTTGATCTGAACTAAGACTCACTTTTCATTTAACAGCAGTGGTTGGAGTCTTTTCCGGAGAGAAAAAACAGAAATAAAATTTTAAAAAGTTTGCTTTTTTTTTTTTTTTTTTTTCCAATTCTTTGCTATCATCAACATTTTTTTCCCCAGACTTTTTAGTGGAAGGTTTCTTTCTTCAATAACAAGCCACAGAAGTGCACTGCCTTCCTACAGCAGGAGTATTAAGGCAACAAACCTGAAAGGCAGTTAAATGAAGGAGAAAATACGGTTGCAACTGTCCATGCACAGTCCTGTTAAAAATGCCATGAGACTGTTTTCCCATTGCGTGGAGTTCCTTCATGTTTCTCCACAGCATAAAAGAGGAAAAAGGAGGAAGGCGTGACTGCTGGTCAATATTTGTGGTGTAGAAAGTTCCTGAGTGGCCTAAAGATGATATGTGCGCAGGGAATTTGGGTAGCTGGCGGAACACAAATGTTAGTTTGCATGTTAGGATCATGGAAGAAGAATTGATTTTCAGGCTACTGGCCTCCCGCTTACATTATGCTGAGATTTTGGCAAGCACATGGCTAAAGTCAACAGGGGAAGATGGAATCTGTCTTTTGTTCCTGCCCTAGTGGATGACACGTGGTAACAAAGATGCTGGGATCAGACTTCTGAAGCTGTAGATAACATCCTGTACTTTGAAACTTCACCTCAGATATATGATGTTTCTTAGAAGCTAGCAGCATTTTCACTAATATATAAATTGGGTTATTTTTACCTGCTGAGCCTGAGCTAAGCGTCAGAAAGATTAGGGAAAGCAATTGGTGCCTTCCAAAAAAGTACAGAATATGACAAATTCCTTAGTATCTCTGAGATCATTTAAGTGTAATTACAAAGTATGCTTGAAGGAACATTACAGCCACTGGTGTCTTTTGGTTTTCTTACCTACTGAAAAGTAAATTGTGCACAAGATAAGTTACAATTAAAAATAAGAACATACAAAGCCACTGAAAGACTTATCCGAAACTTATGTGTGAACATTCATTTCAGCACACATACACTTAAGATCAGCAAGCAGAAGATCACATACCTCAAAATGAGCATTTTGAAAGCAGTGGCAAAATAATTACTGACTGGAAAAACTGACATTTTCCAGAGAAAGATGTTAACTAAAGGCATGGATATCTAAAAGGATATTAAATAAAATATTCTGCAACATCAGTTATTCTGTCATACTGCATAAGAGTCATCACCTACTTGATTAGTTTATAATTATAAAAAACAATTTATCATAAAGGCTTGATCAAGGCATTCAACTTAAAGGCAGATATAGTAGATTATAGTGATTAAAGACAAATAGCATTGGTTTTATACATGTACTTCTGAAGATGTTATGTGGGCATTATAGCATGTGAAATTGATATTTATTGAAAGCTGAATGGCCTCTGAGTAAGACAGCTTTCTTACATTGGTGACTCAATGTGCTGAGATTCCTAGTACCCAGCCATGCATCAGCTCCACCTAGTATGTGCTGTCAGAACTGTGTGGCAGTCTTCCAGAGTGGGGAATACCTAGGGTCATTACATCTCAGTGTTTCCCACCCACACAAGCACTTACAGAAACAGAAAATATTATCTAAATTTCTTTCAAAAGAGAAGAAGTTGTCACTCGAAACATCTTAAACCATGAGGGAATAAAGAGGTGTGAAAACCAAGTTTTTCTAAAAAGAGCAGCATCATTGCAATATATGTATTGATAAATAAACCATTATTCTCTATACAGAATCAAAGAAATTATTCTTAGTTAAATTCTGATGTCAAACTTTATAAAGATACAATAACAGGTCACATTATAGCTTTTATTCTGAATGTGCAATAGTGTATGTGACATTTCTTAGTTGTTGTCAACAGTGTTTTAAAATAAATTTAAATTTCTAGCCAAAAGATGAGAAAAACTTTAATTAACAACAACATTTAACACAAGAAAATTTAAACTTAGAATTGGTATATGCTAATCTGTAATTACTGAAATAAACACATATAGTTGTAACACTGCTCTTGAGAGGCAGGCACATCTACTGCAGGAACTATATTCAACAGTAAATAAGCAAATGAACCTTGAATTTTTTTAATCAACTACTGAAAATGAACCTCTGTTTTAGAAAAGAATCTAGAAATTCAGATATGAAACATCATTAAGACTAAGTAAATTAAAAGTTCCTGTTGCTGTTTTGAATTACAGCTGCAAATGGTCACTTTGCTCAGTTTGGCAGCTATCAGCAGCCATTCTCAACTTGTTAGGAAAAGAGAATAAAAAGAAAATATACTCATTTACAGAGGCTTCCCCCTCCCCCTTTATGAAGGCAACTTGTTTTAGAAAGGATTTTCACGCATTCGAGTGCTGACTGGAAAAAAATACACCTCCACTTATGTACCATCGCTTAGCCCTGATTTTACTGTATTGATACTGAGCAGAGGTCAAGTTATATTTATTTGTATCCATAACTGCATAAAAATAACCATCTGTGTTACCCAGTAATTCAGCCATGCTAAAGATCAATGTGAGCAGTAAAAGGCTGTTTCACGCATCCAGTGGGTTACTGAATGGCATTATAATGTAATACCTTAACCTTAATATTTCTCACTTTCCTTTCTCCTCCTAGAAAAAAAAGGAAATGTAATGGTGAAAAATGTTGCTGTTGTTCTACAATATAATTACTGTCATGTATTTCTGATGAATTCATTTTAGCTAAAGTTTGGAGAAGCAAAAAGTACTCCAGTTTTAAAGTAAAGAGGAGGTCTAATGCAGTAACAGTGATGTTCATATAAATGAGGCATCATCTCATTCTTTTAGAATCTAGCAATCATTTTCAGGATGGACAGAGCTGTCACACACAAGTTCATTCTCTTTAGAGCTGACTACAGGCAACACCGTTGCAGAACCATATTCACATTTAATAGGTGGATCTTCTGTCCCCTCCATTCCTTGTAAATCATATCCTTCTATGGCTCACTAACTCACACCCTAGAAACACACTGAAGTGAGGTAATTCAGCTCAAGGCTCACCTCCTGTTGAGACTTTTTTATTACTATAACTTTTCAAGATCTACAGAAAGAGGAACACTTCAAAACTCAGGGTTTTGTTTTGGTTTATTAGTTTTTAATTTCTTCCAGGCATCTTCACTGTGGACCAAAAGTGAAATAACTTCATTTAAAGTTTAAGAACAATCTAAAAAGTTTTCTGCTTATTACTAATACTCTTCAAAGAAATCAGAAAGTCTAAAGGGCTGTTCTAACTCTGTTATTTAAAGCCCCTTATAGACCTCCCCCTGATCTTGACATTATCTTTTAAAACAGTCATTGGTTTAGAATGGTCCAAGTTCAAATGGTTAAAAAAAGTCACAAAAGCAGCTTTTATTTCCTCAGCAGTAGCAAAGAAGCAGGGTGGGTGTAACAGGAGACGAAGGTAGAAAGTAATTGTACGTTAAAGCACAATTAAACAAAAGTTAAAACTACTAGAAGCCACAGAGTTAGCAATTAAATGAATTACAAGGATATTTTTACAAAAGAGCTTCTTCTGGGTAATATTTATTCTTTGTGCTTTTCCTTTCTGCTAGGATATAAATAACACCAGTCAAGAACTGCCTGAAATACATAGCACATGACACCTGTGATGAAGACAAATTTAATGCAGGGACTAGGTCAATGCAAACTGTGACCTGAGAAAGTTGGAGGAAGGTATACATTTATGGAAGTTCTTGCTTGCTTGGTGTTGTTTAGGTTCAGTTCTGAATCTCATTCACACTGTAAAACTTGTCAGAAAAAATGACTACTCCATTCACTTTAGTTAAGATGTTTCAAATTTTTGGCATAAAATTTTCTCAGAGTTGACATGAAGCAATACTTTAACAGAATTTCTCCCATTAATGTGCAACATCTGACACTCATGTCACTGACCTGCTATGCTGCCAAACAATTGACTGATTTGGAAGCTTCTTCATTTTCTTTTTGACAATCTCACAATGTGCCCCATCCAAGAAGTTGTGAATGCCTTCAGCATTCAAATACTTGACTTTACAAGGCATTTTTGTTCAGGAGCCTGTGTTCTCACTGTATATATATTTAATGAAAGTCCTGCAATTTAGCACACAAAACTCAAAAGTGTAATTTCATTCATTAAACAATGGACTGGTTTCAATCATTTCTTCAGTCAGTGTCTCTTCAATCTAAGTATTCATCATATGGGGGGGAGGGAAAATGGCAGTTTTATTATGCAGAAAGACTACAGTCCTGATTAAAAAAAATCTTATTGACTTAAAAAAAGATGGAAACCGATGTATTCTGAAAAGTATGCAAAGTCTTGTGGTGTTTTATTGTTCATTTCTTTTAAAATATAACATAAGCATCCATAGCACTTTTATAAGACAATAACGTCATAGCTGTACAGTTGTAGCCAATATAACATCACTGGTATTGGAACCTTGATATGAACAGGATCACTGAGGTGACGTATGTTAGAAACAAGGTTGCAAAAAAATTAGGTAAAACTAAATAACTTGTAAATAACCAGATCAGTGTCATGAAGATGCTCCTATTCTGACAGGAATAGCAAACCTCAGCATTAGAACAAGAACCAGCTAGGAATGGAAACACCCTAAGAAGGCTTTCTTTCCATAACCAACATTTTTGTGAAAGTAAGGCCTCTCACAGCAATTAGTTTGTGACAAATAAAATCAGATTTATTATTTCCTAAAATTGGTAAACAATGTCTGCTGAACACGTGTCATCCATGCACTGCCTTTCATTATATAAGCTAAAACACTATAAAATTCATGATATTAATGTGCCTGTTAAAATTCTAAACCTTTTACTAAAGCATACTTCAGGGACGTCCTTGGCACATTTCCAAGTTTAGTGAGTAAATTGCATAAATGCTACTTATTTTCCCACTCTTTTTTTTTTTTTTTTTTTTTTTTTAAGTTTATATACAGTTCTGTAGTAACTTCTACATTAAAAGCTAGAAAAAAAATATTTTCTTTCTATTTTGTAGCCTTTGAAACCATGGAAATAAAATATTTTAATATGCTTCAGATTTATCCTGTGAGAGGAGACATACAGATGCAGTGAATTTATTAAAGGTATATATATATATAATCCCTACTCAAAACCATTATCTTCATAACAACATAAAACAGAGTTTTCAAGAATTCTACCTTGATTACCAGAAATTTTCTTCTTATTTCTTCCAGTCCATGAACTGGAGAAAACTCATTTTAGACCTAAACGCCCCCTTCCAAAACAAAAAACCCAAAGCACTTTTATTTGATTCTTTCACTTCATACTACTTCTTTCATCTTTATATTACTCTGTTGCCAGAAATTAGTTAACTGCTGTAAAATCAAGGTCAAGTAGGAGAAGAAAGTCTGAGGTTTCCAGAAGAATTGCATTATTGGCTTCAGATCTGCAAAGAAGTAACTTAGCTGTTAGGCTAGTCTGGCAATATATGTTTTAACTATATTTCCCAGGGCAGTGAGTTGCATGAGAGTTCCTTTGAGCAGGACTTGCCCATGTTGTGAGATCCTTCCTGTCTGTGCTACCAGATGAACACTGACAAGTGCTGAGGTGGGCACCCACCCAGCTGCAGCAGTACTGTCCTACTCCCCAAATGGCCCCAAGACAGATGCCTCTTCTCCCAGGGACGCTTCAGGGTGCTGCGCCATCCCTTTGAACTATGGTAAGGTGTTTTTAAAACTTGTCTCCCTTACTAGAGTAAACCTAGTTGTGCAATGAACATTGTTCCAAGTGCCAAGGAAGGCTGACATGCAGGGTCAGGTCACTGCTTACAAATGGGAGAAGGAGAACACCAATGCAACTAAACCTTACATAGGCAGTAGACAGAACCTCCAAAACACTCCTGTCATGGACATGAGACACACTGGATGATGGCATGGTGCTCCCTTTCTGTGTCTGAGATCCAAGGGATGATTTCCTCTGTAAAACATTAGACCAAGTGCAAAACACACCCCGAAGGAACACACTCCATGTAAAGCTTGCTTCCTGCAGAAGAACTACGACCAATGAGCTGTGTGTACTAGAAAGCTTAAAAGCCTCAGCCCTGAGTGTTTCAGTTTATTAATTCAATTCCATAAAGGCTGATTTTGTGAATATCTTCTTGTCTGCTTTGGGAGAGAGGGAGCAAAAGAAAAAAAAAAGATCTGTTTTTGTGAAAAACATCATGGTGTTTTATAAGCACAGAGAAACCAAAGAAAAGAAATTTTAAAAAATGAAAAAATGAAAAAAAAAATCAAGGATGTGTTAAGAGAAGGACTACTGGAAATCAAATAGTAAACAGATAATACTGGTATATATCACAATACAGTATAATGGCACAAACGTTCCTCTAAATATCAGCTACTTCTTGACCATTAATATCAGTAGAGGTGGTCTTCACCTTCATTCTTCACAGGAGCATCTTAACATCATTGGTCCTTGTTTTCTCCAGCTTTCAAAAGCATGTTTGCCTGTAAAATGATAAAGAGGTTAAATTTGATTGCAAGTTTACTATGCACCCTGAGCTATGTTTCGTATCAGTGTCTCCACATGTACGCATACCAAGCTTCCACAGCAGAGCAATATCCAGAGAATTTTAGTAGCTTGATCTGATTTTGTTTCATATGTGTGATTCAGAATTTTGTACAAGAATCAGAATAATCATCTTTCCTTAAATACTTATATTAATTGCTCATTTTTGGCTGCTGAGACAGCCAGTTCAGATTAAAATGCTACAAGAAGTATTTAATGGGACACAGCCAGTACAAAACTAGACAATTGTCTTAGTAGGATAAGAAAGAAGAGTAATGTAGCTTATGTTAAACAACGGTAAATCATTTCCACCAGGCTGAATTTTCTGTCTTAGTTTTAAATTCTTCAGTTCCCATTTAAATCTTTCCTTCAGACTCTCACTGTCTCAGCTCCCCCAACATAAGACAATGTCCTGGGTTGAGAGACACAGGACTAACTTTTCTTCTAATGCTGGGGAAAATTACACTTTTAGAAGACTCTAGTGTCTGAATTTGTGAAAATATTTATTTTATAGCCAGCCAGGCTCTGTGGGATTCAAGGTTAGTGTTTTCGAGCCTTGCCAGGTGCAGGGACAAGGAGGAGCAAGGCCTGGGCATTTGACCCAGGCTGGCCAACAGGAGTATTTCATACCATGAACTTCACATCCAATATAAATTAGAAAAGTTTGCTGCGTAGCGGGCTCTCTCTCCCTGATGGTGGCGGTCCAGACAACTCCTTGCCCCAGTGCCGGAGCCCTGAGGCCTTCCCTTCCTCCTGAAGCCATTGCGCTCGCAGTGTCCGATACTTGCTATCCACTGCTGGGAGTGCACAGCTTCCTACTGATATAGATGGCTGAGTATAATTTCTGTATATCTTATATCAGTATCAGGATTAATACTGGTTCTTTAGTATTATTGTTAATTATTTAGTCTTAGTCTATTAAATCTATTTATACTTCAACCCTTGTGTTTCTTTGTGTTCCCCGATTCCCCTTTCCGGGTGGGGAGGGGTCATCGGGTGATAGAATAATTGTCTAACAACAATAGATTGTTATGGGCTCTCTCAAACCATAACAGACACTAAACAGCAGACATTTAGAATTTGTTTATGCTGTGATTGTTTTTACGTATTTATTAACTTTTGTGATATTCTGTCCAGACATCAGTGTTTTTTCTCAATTTACATGAACATTTAGGGACATTTTGCACTTAGACTTCTCTGCTTGCAGCACAGACAAAATGTACCAGTACCAAGAACATGTAGTAATAGAATTTCCTTATATAAACACCACTTGACTTATAGTAAGAGGGACCAGACAAACACACAAACAATCATTTCACAGAAGGATAAAATGGCTTACTAAGAAACCAATTAGAGAAATGTTGCTGACACCCAAATGACATGCTCTACAAAAAGTATGTTTTCCCCACTCTAATTGCAGAATAACTCTTCCCCAATTGAAAAATACAGTTGCTTAAAAAACATTTTATCCAAATCACAGAACAATTCCAGTCGCTTCTCAGCAATTCTCTGGTATGTTACGCAAAAAAAATATACATGTTATTACATGATATAGCTTCCTCAGCCCCCTTTCCTTTCCAAATTTCCCTTTTTTTTCCCAATGTGTGCTGCCTCAAGGCTTGTGCATTCCTTGTGATGATACTGTGTCAGCAAGGCTTAGGGATAAAAAATTTTGCTAACTCGCTCTGCAAGGAGGAGACCTCATTAGCAACTTAAAGCTGAAGATCAGTAACTTGTGTTGGCTAAATACTTGAGTGTGCATGGGCTCAGACTCATCTCTGGTTAGTTTTAGCCATGTGGTAGTGTCACAAATGCAGACTAATGACCCAGTCTTTCAGTTTGATGGAAAAATGCAGTCACAGGCATTTTTAATATAGAACCGTCTAACACAGTTTATATGTCTGGGTGCAGGGAGTTACGATGACTTTATAATTTCCAGCAGGAACTGTAACATCTCAAAATTATAACTTATTTAGAGTATTTTGAACAAAGACTACACAGGGACAGTGAATTTCTGTTCTACTATTGTCTGAATATTCACTGTATGCCTGACCACAGGAGAAAAAGGCATGCAGAGGTTCTAGGAATATTTCCTAAGAAAAGAAACCACTGATCCCATTTGGTTTGCAAAAAGGTGCTTCTTTAAGCATTGACAGTCTGACAGCAAACACTTTGAACACTTATTCACAGCATCACCCATTACACCTATTACACCAATACAGCTGTGTATTATATGTTACATAGCTGTACATATGTGTTACATATGTTACATATATAGGGTAAAGCTGATGAAGCAAGTTACCTTCTTTAATCAGCCTGAGCTTTCACTGGTGACTTCTTTATTATATTAGTATTAAAAAACCACTATACCCCATGCTGAAAACATAACTGTAATTCAAATTCCACATTGATATGTATGTTCCTTTAATACCATCCGCACTCCCATTTCCAAAACTTTCCGTTTATTGATTTCTATGGTGACGTCTAATTAAAAGAGAAGGTCCATTTCAAGTAAATTAGTGTTTACCATTTAAACTTATTCCATATTTCCCGAATGTAACTAACTCAAGTGTTCCTAACCAGTAACAACAAGCAGTGATCACAAATCATTAATCTGGGTCCTATAAAAACTCAACATAGTAGGACATGAGGAGTAATACTCAGAAAGAACATCTCACCAGGCATGATCCATGCTAAAAGAGTTTCTTTGCTATTTGGGTCTTTTTACTACTTTTGCATTCCCATTCCTTCCAGCTTCAGTTGATCTGGCGAAGATAGTCAATGCCTCCAGATGCCCCTTGCTCTTTCCCTCTATTTGAACAATTTCCATCAGGATGGCTCTAGTCCTCAATACATTTCTTGTTATTTGTGTCATGAGATACACGGTCATTCATTTCCAACTATGAGCTCAGCATTAGGATTAGGAGCAAGCTTATGATATGAAAACACAAGCTCTTGAGTACACTAGGAGCTGTTGCAGAGGATGTATGGTAGTTGCTTGAGATTTTCATTGTTTAGAGGCCTGATCCACTACACCAAAACTCAGTTGTAACAACAACATAATAATTGTTCTCCCTTTATATTTCTTCTGTTTCCCTTCTCACCTAACTCATTCTTCTCTTTCAGCTACCACCCCCACTAACCAGTACAGGGGAAAAAAACATAAAAAAGGAATGCTGAAGGAAAGGAGGGAAGGCAAATTCTAAAACATACATTTTTTACTTTAACCCTTTTATTAAAAAGCTGAAGAAAATTAGTTAAAGTGAAAATGTTCTATAAAAGATATTCCAAACTTCACCTTGAGTTGACTTTTTTGACAGCCAGTTAAACTTTGTGTGCAAGTGTTAGTAGAATGTGCTGTTTCCTTTGACAGCAATTCCTTAAAAGTAAAAAATATGTGTTCATCTCACAGTTCATCTCACAGTTGAGAGTGCCTCCCAACATCATCTTCCCATATGTTTTAGGTAAAAAAATTGGACATCAATGTCTCTTCATTGGAATCCCTAACAAGCCATGATCAAGACAAAGGTCTTTTGTATTTAGTCTTACTTAGAGATAGATGCCTTCCACATCTTTCTGCAAACCATCCAGTCCTAATTTACAGATTCAATGTTGAACAATGCCCGCCTAGACTAGAAGTATACTTGTGTACTAGACTGGCATTCTGAAATACTTCTCAGAGAATATAATTTTGACAAGATGTTGTCAAGACATAATTTGAAAGTTTTCTTTATCCAGACACAATGGAACTGCAGAGTACAAAATATAGGTTGATAATAATGCAAGAACATATCTGAAAATTAATTAGTATACTGTATTTCACTGAATTTCACTGAATTTTTAGAGTTGGAATGGACCATAAAGATCATCTAGTCCAACTCCCCGGCTGAGCAGGATTGCCCAGAGCATGCTAGAACATGTTACTCAGGACTGCATCCAGGTAGGTCTTGAAAATCTCCAAAGAAGGGGACTCCACGACCTCCCTGGGCAGCCTGTTCCAGTGCTCTGTCACCCTCACCGTGAAGAAGTTTCTTCTCATATTTGAGTGGAACCTCCTATGTTCCAGCTTGTGCCCGTTGACCCTCGTCCTCTCACTGGCAACCACTGAAAAGAGTCTGGCTCCCTCCTCCTTCAACCCACCCTTTAGATACTTAGAAGCATTGATAAGGTCTCCCCTCAGCCTTCTCTTCTCCAGGCTAAAGAGTCCCTGCTCTCTCAGCCTTTCTTCATAAGGGAGATGCTCCAATCCTTGAATCATCCTCGTTGCCCTTCACTGGACTCTTTCCAGTAGTTCCCTATCCCTCTTGAATTGGGGAGCCCAGAACTGGATGCAGTATTCCAGTTGTGGCCTCACCAGTGCAGAGTAGAGGGGGAGAATGACTTCCCTTGACCTAACATACCTTACATAATGTTTCCCATAAAAAATATTCTTCTCACAACAGAATGTTTGTCTTCCTGTTCAATCAGTAGGCAAGTGACAGCATATTACAGTTTATTAAAATAGGTAGGTAAAGGTAAACTGTTGCTTTTACTTTATACTCATTTATTCTCTCTTTATTAGCAAATCTATAGTACATGTCAAAAGTAATAAGCTATCTTAGCTAAATTTTGGATGTAGGGGTTTTATTACTTCTGAATAATAATAATAACAACAACAAAAACTAGAAGAAATTTAAATTGCCAGCTTTTTAACTAAAATCCTTATTATTATACTGAGGACAAGCATTTGTACCATAAGAACTAAGGACACCACTTAACAAAAACTGGATAAAAACTAGGTCCCAGAAGAGATATTTTTTTAACATAGATCTTCTACCTACCAACTAGTCTATGTTCTTAGTGTTCAAAACAGCTCCAATGAAACAGTTAGATATGGAATACCTAAAACTTGCAGTACACAGCAGTTATGTCACATTTAATTAAAAAGCAACTCCACAATTATTTCGAATTCATGTAGTGATTCTGTGCACTAGGCTGCATTCAGAGTAAGAAACAGGAAAACACAGTTTAGGATTCAAAGACAAAGAGTATCACATCACATTCTCTAGGCATGTATTTTTTCTGCCTACAATTACTTCTAATAGAAGAACTTTGTTCTTCACACAATGAATATAAATTCTTTCAGTGAAGTGTTCCTGGTGCCCACTATGCATACGTGGGCATAAGTGCATGCTCCTTAATCACTGATGAAACCTGCTGTACAAATTTAAGCACTGCAGTATTTTTCAGAGCTCTTTATGTCATCAAAATTAGTAATTTGAAAAGGAAAATGGGAATTGATTGCCGTTATTAGTTTTATTTAGATCCTAGATTTATCAGGTAGATATTTTTCCATATGTAATATCTACCAAGTTGTCACCAAGACCTTCACTGGCAAGCAATGTAAATAACAACAAGCATTATTCCTTGTTTGATAAACAAAGAGGATAGAGACTCCCTTTTTACAAGGAGTCACATGGAAAATATGAGGGGTAATGGGTACAAGTTACTCCTGGGGAGATTCTGATTGGACACAAGAGGAAAATTTTTCACAATGAGAACAATGAGCCATTGGAATGATCTCCCCAGAGAAGTGCTGGATTCCCTAACATTAGGCACTTTTAGGATTCAGATGGAGAGGGTGCTGGGACATCTTGTCTAGACTGTGCTTTTGCTGGAAAAGGTTGGACCAGATGAATCTTGGGGTCCCTTCCAACCTGGTACTCTATGATTCTATAATTGGAAATTGCTTTACAGGTGACTGAAAAGAAATCTGAGCCCCTATCTTCTTGCAGACATAGCAGAAGGAATGATTCATAACTATCAAATTGTAGTATGTTAAACATGTTTTGTGTCTTGCCTCTGTAACATTGTCACAGATTGTAATTCTCTATTGTATCCATTAAGAGTTTGCGCAACTCCTTGCATTATGGAAAAAGACAAATTTGTATTGTGTTCAAATGTCACATGTTCAGCCCTGACCTGATTGGTGCAGCATAGTTTATTTTTCTATTAGTTTTTAAACTTGTGTAACTTCTCTGCCAGGAGGTGACTGGTAGCAATAAAGATCACATTCAATTTAAGGGTCTTTCTGCACTAGATCAAAGGTCTCCACCTCACTTATCATAAATGGATTTAAAGTTCCTTACTGGGTAACATAATTTTCTAGTGCTCAAAATTCTAATTTCCCCTGCTCACTAACATGAATGAAATGGTCAACAAATAATATTTATAATATTTATATTTAAGAGAGAAGAAAAATTAACAAAATAGATAAATGAGGTTACAGTCACTCTTTTCTAATGCATAGCTAAACCAATCTAAAGTCTGTTCATCTAGGCATGTGGCTGTGAGAACAACAGATTGCTTTCCCCACGTTGCAGTAATCTCCAATTATATTGCATGATTTGAAGTCTCAGGGGGTAAAAAGTCTGATTTAGTCTGAGGGGACCAAAGGATACGACATGCTTTTGTTAGCTCTTCTTCTGATGGTCTTACTTCACAAGCCCTTCTAGATAATGCTCTCAGCCCTGCTGTTTTTTCCCTTATTGTGCCTTTTGGAGAAGTATAGGTCATGCTGAGAACATGCGCCTTGGCTCACAGGAAGGCTTTCAAGTGTTTCTTCCCTCTTACACACCTCACAAGAAAATAACTTTTTTTTTTTTCCTTGGGGTTCTAACCTGCAAGGTATTGACTTAAATTAGGGTGACCTCTTACACCAGGTGCATTTACACAAAGTTAGCTGGTCTGGACTTCTGTACACTATCAGAACTATGTTTCATTTTTTGATATAACTTCACTTCTAGAAAGAAAGCTCAAACTTGAAAACCACTGATATTTCAGCGATGCCAATTTTGGGGGTTTTTTTTATGTGTCTCATCTTCAGCATAGGTCAATAGAACTCCTCTCCTTGCTCTTGCTCCCCAGCTGTTCAGAGCATTTCTCGAGAGTGTTTGTAGGTAAATATTCACACATGATGCTTTTTTAAGGTTCTTTCTGGGAATGTTACACAGGCAAATTTCAAAAGGCAGAAGATTCAGAAAAGTAAGATTGAAAAAAGGTATGGTATGGTCAAGTTACTAAAAAAGTGTCAATTCTCTCTGACTTGTGTTGCAACCCAAGGACGTACAGAAACCTAGTAGTTTCTCTGTTAGTGATTACCTTCCTTACAGCTATTTAATTGAACTACCCTCTCTTCTGGGATTTCTCTTTTCTGGAAAAGAGAAAAATCCAATTAAATATATCCTTCCCATGCAAGATAAATTAGCAGATGGAAAACATAGGACTGTAGGACTGAGGACTGTGTTCTCATCTATCATAACACTTACTTTGAAAGAGGTATATTGATTTCCTACTTCTAATGGAGAGAACCAAATCTTTTCTGAACACAAAGAAAAGAATACCTCTAGTCTCTGCAAATTTTAGAAGTTCACTAGCAAAAGAGAAAATAGATTTGTTTGTTTACTTATTGCAAAGGTGGATCACTAGGTAAATCAGGAATTTCAGCCCAGTCCTAGAGAAAGGGTTATTGCTCAGCAGCTTGTTGATTACCAGCAGTGCTGTGAGATAAATACAGTCAATAAATCCAGAATGCTACTACATTTAGAGCGGGTAAAAATGCAATTTGAATATTGCATACATTATTACTGTTAATGTTTGGTTTCTTTGATTATTGAAAGATTAAGGTCCAGGAGGATTTTGTTTTAAACAATCAGTTATCAAAATAGAATGAATCTAATTATTTGTATTTTGTTGATTAAAACCTTTATTTCTTAAATCTCAGCCTACTACTCGGTAACACCATAAATTTATGCTCTTTTAACAGTGCTCCCTCTTGTAAGGATTAAGATGGTGCATCTGAGTCCTAGCAGAGATATGATGTTTCTCCATGAAATTACCTGTGATACATCCTCAGAACGGGGTAACTCACTCTAGAGTTACACTTTATTTTTTCCTGGCTTCATTGCTTCTTCATCTCATAGACTGTTCTCACAGAGGTTCACACTGATTGTTTGTGTGAATGACCCTGTTTCTTCCCAGCTTCAGAGCATTATTCTCCTGTTGGATTTATCAGCAATGTAACTCGAATGGCCTCTCCTCAATGCAGACATCTCAGTACTCAGTATATCTCTCCCATTACTTATAGACCATTTGTCTACTGGCATCTCGCAATCTCCTTTGACACCTGAGAAATATCATCTTCTCCAGCCTGTCTCTGCCTCTGCCTCTGCCTCTGCCTCTGCCTCTGCCTCTGCCTCTGCCTCTGCCTCTGCCTCTGCCTCTGCCTCTGCCTCTGCCTGTCTGTCTTCTCTGTCTCTGTGTGCAAGTCCTTTTCCTTGCTATTAATTAAACTCTGCATTAAGATTGGGTATCTTCTTCCAACAGGCTGGCAGTGCACGTCTCAGCCTATTCATTAGGCCACACTTTGCCTTTCCTGCTGCATTACTTACTTTTCTTTGCTTCTACATGCCACCATATCAATTTGTTCCTTTTACTTTGCTCTCTGGTGATACACTATTGTTCTGTGTTTCCCACTGTATTGGATTTACATAGCAAGATTTTGGTAGGGGGTTGCTGCAGAGGTGGTTTCTCTGAGAAGACACCAGAAGCTACCCCCATGTCAGACATAGCCAGTTCCAGCTGCCTCCAAGACAGCCATGCCACTGCCCAAAGCTGACCCCATCAGCAGGGTAAAAATATTGTGCAACAGCTGGGAGAGAGGAGTAAGAAAATGTGAGAGAAACATCCCTACATACATCAAGGTCAGTGAAGAAGGAGGACAAGGAGTGCTCCAGTGACAGAGCAGGGATTCCCCTGCAGCCCATAGAGGACCACAGTGGAACAGATATCCACAATGCCACTCATGAAGAACCCCATGCCAGAGCAGTTGGATGTGTCCTGAAGAAAGCTGTAGCTTGAGAGAATTCTGGCAGGAGCTGCAGCCAATGGAGAGGAGACCACAGAGGTTTTCTGGCAGGAGCTATGGCCTATGAGGGGCCCAAACAGGAGCAATCTGTTCCTGAAGGACTGCACCCTGTGGAAAAGATCCACACTGGAACAGTTCGTGAAGGACTGTATGTCATGGGTGGGACACCGTACTGGAGCAGGAGAAGAGTGTGAGGAGGAAGGAGCAGCAGCGACAAAGTGTTATGGACTGAGCACAGCCCCAATTACCCATCCCCCTGTGCCACTGAGGGGTAACAGGAAAAAGAGTTGGGTGTGAAGTTAAGCCTAGGAAAAGGGATCAGTGGGTGGAAGGTGTTTTTAGTTTTGTTCTTATTTCTCACTATCTTTCTCTCTCACAATTAATTGGCAATACATTAAACTAATCACCCCAAGTTGAATCTGCTTTGTCCATGACAATAGTTGGTGAGTCATCTTCCTGTCCTTACCTCAATGCACAAGTCTTTCATCATACTTTCTCCCTCCTGTCCTGTCGATGGAGAGAGAGTGGTAGAGTGGCTTGGTGGGCAGTCGGTGGCCAGGCAAGGTCAACCCACCACACCTAAATTAAATCTATTGCAGTAAATGTTTTCATTACTTCAATAAGGTACATAAATTTCTTCTATACTGTGATTTTGATACAGTTCATAGTTGATAGTTTACTTCCCAAGCATTTACACATTAATTTCAGGAATTTTAGATTAATTTCAGCGATTTAAATTTTGTAGAAAGCTTTTATGTCAAGAACACCACAGCGCATGTCCTAGATTAATTCATTAAAAAAAAAATATCTGGGATCCTTGGAATTTATTCAAACGTGGCCAATAGACTTCAGTTGCTTATAGCTCTTCTCCTGAATACTCAAGTTTGAAAGGCCCAGCTGCAAATTAGCTGCCTGATCATAGAATCTTGTTTACACTCTATCAAAGAGTAGAAATACTGTATTCAGTATCATCGGCAGCTGTTTAAATGTGTGTTAGATAAAAAGAAGAAAATTCACACTCCTAAATGTTCCACACTTAATGTTCCATGTGAAGAAAGCCAGCAAGGGCATAAAAATCCTCTTTTCTTCAACAACAAGTGTGATAACCAGGAACTAGATTTCAGCTTATACAGTTGTTTCACCACTGTGATTGTAATTAAGTATTTACCTCTAAAGGTGTCTTTTCTTCCCCGAGCCACTCTTACACACTTAAAAGTATAGATATAGTTCTACTTCTTTCCCAGTTTAAGTAGATATTCACTACTTTGACAAGCTAACAAAGTCTAGAGCATTATTTCTAGCATGTAATCATGAAAAAAATTTACTGTCATACAGCCAAATGCAAATACCAACTGTCAATAGGGACATAATCAACGACTTTCTAAAAAACGTATGCTAATAGGAATTACTATGGTGCTCTGTAAGAAATCCCAAATCTTGATAATGTATGATGAAAATATTTTTTGTCTTAGACATGATAAAGGGCAAACCACTGCTGTGATGCTGTTGACCTTTATTAAAACTGTAAAGAAAAGAGCCCTGAGAATTAGTCAGCATCATAGTCAAAAAGAAGAGATATTAGACCGTTTGCCACAACTCAGCAAATTATCTAGAAAACTATATTTATAATGGCAAAGACATCCGGTTCAAAGAACTTTTCTAAATTAAGGACTAAGTTTTTCAATGCCAGATAAATATCCAGCAGTAAGCAATGGTGAGGAATTAATCTTCCTGATGGCTTGTATATCGACTCTAAGCCTTAGAGCACCTACTTTTTGTCATAATGGCAAGACTTGTGAGTTCTACAGAAATTCAGCACATTCTCTGCTCTTGCTTCTCTTCTCTGCTTGCCTTCTGTCTCTGCAAAGATGTGCTTATAAGATCTGTTAACCTATAACTCTGGTTATAGACCCCTTATATTATTATAGAAAACGAATGTTTTTTCCTGGAAACCAGATTATTCAACAGTAAAACAAAGTCAAGTTACATTGGTCTGGCTTGAGTATGCTAGCCAGAAGAAAATCAGCATTTAAAACTTTTTTTTTTTTTTTTTAAATAATTTATTTTAGCTAGCAGACTTTCTTGAACAAGGCTCTACCTGGGGTTAGAGGTTTGAATTTGGATATAGTCAGGAGAATGTTAGAGTCACTAATAAAATGGCATCATTTTTAGCTCAAATCAGAGCTGCACTGTCTGTTAAAATTCAGTTCTGGGAACGTTCAGTCCAGAGCTGCAAAAAAACATATCTGTGTCCCACCCACAGCCAGGGTGGTGTGTCCTCAGCTGTTTAGCTCTTCCAGTTTGCTGTGGATGTATAACCTTATGGGTGGGAAGACAGCTAAATCATTCTTCCTCAGTCACTGGCCAATCTTGTGATGGGATTCTTAACTTTTGTCTACTTTGATTTCTTCGCCTTTATAGCAATATTTTCTTTTGGTGCTTTTTATTTTTTTGTGTGTGTGTGTTAAAAATGCCTATATTTTGATCTACATCTAAAATCTTATATCTGAAAGCTAAGTACCTCCCTCTTTGTGACATACTAATACTGTTGCAATCAGTAGGATTACACTGACTTAAAGCCCCATGAATATAAAAGAAAGTGAAGCTGTTAGGATGTCCCCCATTAACTCTAGAGTGTCTTAGAAACCATTTTTTCTGTAGATCCAAAGTATCCTGAATTTTGTATGATGTATTATCTAATTTTCTTTCTTTCCGGAAAGAAGATGGGCATTCACATAGGACTGCCAGTAATGATGGGCAGGAACAATGACTCTGTGTGTGGTGTGGAGAAATTTTGCTATTATAGCAAGGGTGATTTGATCCATATCAAATGCTGTCTCTGTTTGCTGTATTTGAAGCACCACTGGATTCAGATTGTTAGATGAAAGCCATTTTCTGTGAAGGAAAATAAAACAAACCAACAGCCAGAACAAGAAACATTCAAAAATACACCCCACCCCCAAATCAATAATTAATGCAATGTTTTGTGATGCTTAAGGACCTTGCTGTGGCAATTATATGTTATTCTGCAAGTAAGAAATCTGGTTACATGTTTTTGCCCTAGACAAGGAAAATGAAAGTCTTTTATCACACAGCACAGAAAGAAGAAAACTTTCTGCAGTATTTCATCTCTATAGCAACAATTTATTAGGAAATTAAAATATTACTGATCCTTACTTAAATTGTTCATACAGCATTTAAACAGTAAATTTTATCACTTTTGCTTCAAACAATTCATACTAAGGAAAAGGACAGACACGGTCATTCACAGAATTTTTTAAAATGTCAGTTGTATTCGTGTATTGTATTCATTTATTAAAATACTCATCTAAGTTTATCTAAGAACAGTCAGCTTCTTTTGTCTATGATTTTCTTCTTCTGAAAATCTATGTAAAGTCAAATACATATCTTTGTCTTCCTGGAATGTGAGAAAGAATTGCTTATCGAATTATCACTCCCTAGGAGTCACTGGATTCATGGTCATTCCTCATTTAAATGGTCTCTGTCTGCATATGAGTTGCCTGACTTTAATAAGAAAAGGGACAGAGGTATACTCCAAACCATCTTGATATATAAGGCATTTTTCCAAAGCTGGAAGCCATGAATAAAAATCATTTCAGTCTAAGGTGGGAATTAAAACCACTTGCCAGTCATATTTCTCTCTCTCACATGGTAAAAAGGCAAAACTACTTACCATAATACGTTTTTTTAAGGTGAAAACCTTCAGGTGAAAGCCTTTGGGGATCTTAAAGGTGAAAATCTTTGTTTTTTCTTAATAGCTACATCTAAATGGCCACATACCTATTAGTGCTCATATATGAGTATGTTTGTCAGATCAGGATCTGCTTGGGAATGGGCACTGGCTAATCCCTCTGCTTGGGTCTCAGAAGTCCAAGGAGACCATGGTTCCCCTACTAAGGTATCTCAGTGCCCAGCCAGAAGCACCTTGGAAAACTCCTTATCAAAACGCAAGGTTCCCGCCAAGCTTATATGCTTACAGGTATACAGATATTTTGAATTACATTTTTTTACTTAGGTATGTATATCTTGCTCAAAGCACATTCTGGTCTTTGCTCTGTCTCTCTGGATATAAGCAAGGCCAAGAGAGATTGTATGAGACACAAAAAACTATATTGTAACAGGGACAGCTCAGAGAAAGATAGAAATTAAATGGAACCAAAGTCAGCTAATAATTAATTTCATTCATTACTGAACTTTTGGGTGAGTTAAAAAAAAAAAAAAAAACAACCATTTTTTTTTTCTTTTTTATAAACAGTTCTTAGTAAATAGTTTTCATTATCTGGAACACTCTGACTATACTTAAGACTATATTCTGGCCAACAAGGTGCTGAGCTAGATGATGTTTCAGCAGGACCCCTCTAAATCATCCACCAAATGTTGTGAAAGTCTGGGGAGTTTGCTGCAGATTGGAAGCTAGCAAGCATTATTCCAATTTACAAGGAGGGCATGAGGGAAGACCCAGGAAACTACAGACCTGTTAGTCAAACTGCAGTTCCTGGAGAAATTATGGAGAAGATTGTACCGGGTGGTACTGAAAGGCATTTAAAGAATAGTGCAATCATCAGACACAGTCAACATGGATTCACAAAGGGAAGCTCCTGTTCAACTGATTTGATAAACTTTTAGGATAAGGTCACCCACCTAGTGGATGAAAGGAAGGTGGTACATGTAATTTTTCTGGATTTTAGTAAAGTTTTTGGTACGGTCCATCACAGCATCCTTCTGGATGAGTTGTCCAACCGTGAGATTAGCAGGTATGTGGTGCTCTAGGTGAAGATCTAGCTGAACATCAGGGCTCAAAGTGTTGTAGTGAATGGGGCTACATCTGTCTGGCAGCCAGCCATCAGCAGTGTTTCTCAGGGCTCAGTTCTAGGGCCAGTTCTGTTCAATATTTTTATCAATGGTCTGGAGGCAGGAGTTGAACGTACCATTAGTAAGTTTGCTGGTGATACTAAACTGGGAGGTGCAGCCAGCTCTCTTGAGGGACAGGAAGCCTTGCAGTGGGACCTAGATAGTTTTAAAGCATTGAGCAATAATTAATGGGATGAAATTTCACAAGAGCAAATGCTGGGCTCTGCACCTGGGATGGAGTAACGCCGGACACAAGTATGAATTGGGAGAGGAGTGGGTGGAGAGCAGCCCTGCAGAAAGGGATCTGGGAGTGCTGGTTGGCAGCAGGCTCAATAGGAGTCAGCCGTGTGCCCTGACAGCCAGGAGAGAAGACCGCATCCTAGGATGCATCAAATGCAGTATGACCAGCTGGTGGCTGTCCTGCTGCATTCAACCTTGGTGCGGCCTCACCTTGAATGCTGTGTGCAGTTCTGGGCCCCACAATTTAAGAAGGATGTTTAAATCCCTGAATTCATCCAGAGGAGGGCAACAGAACTAGTGGAAGGGCTGGGAGGAGCGGCTCACTCCTGTGAGGAGCAGCTAAGGACTCTGCGTTTGTCTAGTTTGGAGAAAAGGCATCTGAGGGGCAACCTCATTGCTCCCTACAGCATCCTGCGGAGGGGAAATGAAGAGGAAGGTGCTGAGCTCTTCTCCCTGGTATCCACCAACAGGATGCATGGGAATGGTTCAAAGCAGGGTGAGAGAAGGTTCAGACTGGACATTAGGAAGCATTTCCTTACCGAGAGGGTGGTCAAACACTGAAACAGGCTTCCTAGAGAGACAGGCAATGCCCCAAGCCTGTCAGTGTTTGAGGCATTTGGACAATGCCCTTAATAACATATTTTAAAATTTGTTCAGCCCTGAATTGTTCAGATGGTTGGACTAAGTGACCGTTGTAGATCCCTTCCAACTGAAAATATTCTAATATATTGTTATATATTTTAGTATATTCTAGTATATTCTAATATGCGAATATTCTAATGAGGATTTTCTCAGAAGCTGTAAAGTGGGGGGAATTTAGCATTTTGCAGGAATATAAATTTAAATATAAGTTTAATTTTGCTTATTTTTTTAAAGGAAAGTTCAAAGGAAAACTTAAGCTGCATCTGCTGAATCTCATTTATGCTTCACCTTGTTTCTGTAATCCTAAGAAAACAAACTGTGAGAAGACTGGGAAGAAGATTTTCACCTCAGAAAATCAGTTCGTTGATTAAAGGAAAAAAAAAAAGAAAAGAAGCAGTGGGAAACAAACAAATAGGGACCAACTTTAGATCGTATGAGCATCATATAAATTTGATACAGGCAGATTCACTAGGGCAGAAAGGGGCAGAGAGTTAAACTCCTGTCTGCTAGCAGTAGCATAAGTGACACAACTGAAGTCCGTGGTTAATGTACACCTATTGTATGGCAAAATGCATGGCTCTACTGGTGCTTCTTTGTAAAACTAAGAGAATTGCAACAGATAATTTTCAACAGAACTTGGTTTAGAAAGAAAAATGAGGAAAAATCTTTTTTATAAGATCTATGTATTTCTAAGTTTTGTGTAAATTTTTTCCAAGTGCATTTCATCTAACAAGTTTTTGAGGCCTTTAACTTCATTTGGCATCATATATCTACTTGGATTTTTACCATCAATGTTACAGGCTTTGAGTGCCACGTTCAAGCAGGAGGGGAAAACTGTGAAGGGATGGCCTAGATCACTGGGTCAAGCACAGGTTAGGAAGTGTGGGGAGCTGCAGGTGGGGTAAATACCAACAGGCATGCAAAGTGGACTGCTGGTAACACCTCATTCTGATGCCACTAAATTCACCTGACTTGTTTTTCAGAATCAAGGATTAAAATAAACCAGCTGTTGCACAAGGAATTGTAATCATGTCAGGAGTGCGTCCAGTATTACAGCAGCTGTTTTCCCATCCTCTACTTTATATGTGCATCTTCAGGAGCTGATCAGAGGCTGGCTGCAAATCCTCATATGCTTTTCTCCTTTTCAGGATTTCACCAGGTCCTTAGCGTGTTCACTGTTAACTACAGTATCATTACCTAGGTCAATAGCCCAGAGACCCATTTTCCATCCAACACTAGGAACAATGTAATATCAAGCAACTAGAAAAAAGGTTTCAGCCTCTTATCATTGTTCCAGCTCTAGGCCATAGCTTAGGGACCTTGTGAAGGGCACTCCAGTCACTTCCCACAAATCACATATTGACAGCTGCTGAGTCTGGGTACTCTTGAAATTCGGTGCTGGCAGCTTAGAGTATGAGTAGGTTTGTACGATAGCCATAATGGTATTTTTGGATGGAATGTTGCCATGAAGAACAAGTCTGATCCACTTCAGTTTGCGCCACACATTAGCATTGCTGTAGTAAAGAGACACCACTGCCAACCTCTAGAGCAACTTTCATATTGATCCACTTTACCAGGTATTTATTAAAGCCAGAGGCACTAAAAGGGCACAGTCAGCATACGGCCCCACATGTTCTGATCTGTGACAGAGAGCTTAACCATTCAGTTGCTGCATACTCTGGTACTCGCCTCTATGAAACAAACAGTATTTCTAGCTTTATCATGTAGCAGTAACACCAATGAAGCAAAAAGGCTGCTGACTAAAATTCACTGTGCCAGTAACTGGATTGACGTGTGTAAGATGTCAAGGTTTTTAGATTTAGAGGCTATACAGGTAAATTAAACTGACTGTTCCCTCTTTCAATTTAAGCATGATGTGCCAAACTGTTTGAAAAACAAGTCATTAAGCAATGGGACATAACAGACATTGTGAAAATAGTAATGACATAATTATATCCCAAGGACATATATACAGACTGAAAATGTAATGAAATGTGTCTGATTTCTCTTGTCAGAAAGAGGGTAGAGGGGTGAGTGTGATTAATATGTACCACATTTTAACTCTACCCTCTTTGTTGGTTATTTCTTCTAAAAGACATTTTTATTGTTGGAAATAAATAAAATAGGGACAGGCAATTTATCAAGCTGCACAATTATTTCAGCTGAACTGCAATATGTGATCATGGAGTGTTAACTCATAATTAGGTAATCTATGATGTGCCAATGAATCAGAAGTCTTCCAGAGTCTAGATTATTTTTAATCATCACAGAAGAAATCTTGCATCTGGTACTGCAACTAACAGCACCAATTAACTTCTAAAGAAATACGATGTGTGAAAAAGTCAGACACTGCACCTAACGATTGTGCAGACCTTCCTTTCCTTCTCTCTCTGCATGATTACCTCTGGATGTTTACTGCTGAGGAGAGCATGGAATTGCTTGAATTCCCCAGTCTTGTCTCTTGTCATATTTAGTATTGCTTGTACCGTTATCACAGCCCTAGGCTGTAAGGTAGAAAAAAAAAAAAATTAAAAAAAATATCTAGCTATAAACAAACTTTCTGAAAAGGAAGTCCATACAACCTTGATAACATCTTTTCATTTGGGTTTTGCAGTATAGATTATCTTCTACCTATATAATCAAAAAGATAAATGAACAAAAGAGAGCACTTGCGTTCTGTAGTATCACTAGCTTTGTATTATTCATATGTCTCTTCTGATTTCCACTGAACACAGTTGTCATATTCCATCTATTTTTTGTTAATTATGTCTTTCTTACATCTTACCAGTTCTGGTTTGTGCTTAACATTCCTGATATGTGATATGGCTATTACCACACCAACTGCCATCTGACTTGGGTAGACAAAATTTTATATTTAAAATATGAGGCAAAGCAGAATGAGTCATGAGCTATGTACTGAAATTATTATGAGAAGACTGAGTTTAAAAGTAGCTAATAAATCAGAAAAAAAAATTAGTTGTGAAAGGCAAGCAACACTTTCAATATTAGGAAATATTATGAAAGAAAAGGAAAGTCAAGAAATTTGAAGAAAAGAATACATAAAGACATAGATAAGATATCATCATTTTGTCAAAGACATTACTAATAATGCTTCTTCTGTACCCTTTCAAAGATTTTATTTCTAATTAATCACTATGAATAAAAGCTTAAAAAAAGCATCCTGACCTCTTTCTCAAGAAAAATGAACACAGTAGGCCTATGAGTAATTGGAAAACAAGTCTTTAAAACTAAATGATTAAATGATTTAGGACAGAGTGCTTCATTAACAATACTTGAGAAAGTGTGTCAATCTGTTGTTTTAAATTGTTGATGAACTGTTGAGGGATATTAGTTGTTTAATATAAATAAGTAAGTTTTAATTCAAATAAATTTCTTATGATTATAATCTAGTGTGATTCATGCTGTTTGCCTAGCCTCACTTTGCATGAGTAAGATTTTGCTGAAGTCTTCAGGCTGCAATAGAGTTACTTTTCTTACTAATTTTCCTAGCAGCTGTGCAGTGCTGTGTTTAGTGTTTTAGTATGGAAAAGTGTTGTGAGATCACAGTTTTTTTGGTACTGTTTTTCCCAAGTCTGGGACTCCAGGTGTCCATGTTCTGCCAGCAAGTGAGGTGCACAAAGAGTGTAAACCAGAAGAAAAGGAGGCTCCAACCTTCCCTGCAACTGCAAATCAACAAGAGAAGGGCCTCCCTGCCTGGACACAGACAAAGAATCCAATGAGATACTAGAAGGCCCCAGGCCAAAAGTCACCATTGGACTAAAAGATGCATGGACAGCATGTAAAGAGTGGGTGAGGGGCAGGTGCATAAATCAAAAGGGTACAATTGCCCAGCGATTTCTTTTTTCAGGTTTCCTCTTTTTGGAGGCAACCAGCCTGGGCTGTCCTTGCTGCTGTACCTTCCAATTAAATTAATTATTATATAAAATCCAATGCCTGGGACTCTGCTGCAGGGAACCTAGGGTCGAGCCTGAAAAATCACAGAATCACAGAATGGTAGGGGTTGGAAGGGACCTTTGGAGATCATCTAGTCTGCCCCTGCCCCCCATCCACACCAAAGCATGTTCACCTAGAGGAGGTTGGACAGGAATGTGTCTGGGCAGGTTTTGAATATCTCCAGAGAAGAAGACTCCACAACTTTTCTGGGGAGCCTGCCACAGTCGTCTGGCACCTGCAAGGTAAAGATGTTTTTTCTGATGTTCAGATGGAATTTTCTGTGTTCCAGTTTGTGTCTGTTGACCCGTATCCTGTCACTGGGCACCACTGAAAAGCGCTTGTCCCCATCCTCTTGTCACTCACCCTTTAGATATTTATAAGCGTTGATGAGGTCCCTTCTCATTCTTCTCTTCTCCAGGCTAAACAGACACAGGTCCCTCCGCCTTTCCTCATAAGAGAGGTGCTCCATTCCCTTGATCATCTTTGTAGCCCTCTGCCAGACTCTTTCCAGTAGTTCCTTGTCTTTCTTGAACTGGGGAGCCCAGAACTGGATACAGCACTCCAGATGTGACCTCACCAGGGCAGAGAAGAAGGGCAGGATGACCTCCCTCAACCTGCTGTCCACGCTCTTTCTAATGCACTCCAGGCTTTCTTGGCCACAAGAACACATTGCTGGCTCATGGTCAACTTGTTGTCCACCAGGACTCCCAGGTCCCTTTCTGCAGAGCTGCTTTCCAGCAGGTCAACACCTAGCTTGTACTGGTGCATGGGGTTATTCCTCTTCAGGTGCAGGACCCTACACTTTCCCTAGTTGAAATTCATTAGGTTCCTTGCTGCCCAACTCTCTAGCCTGTCCAGGTCTCACTGTATGGTGGTACGGCCTTCTGGTTTGTCAGCCACTCCTCCCAGTTTTGTGTCATCAGCAAACTTGCTGAAGGTACACTCTGGCCCGTCATCCAGGTCATTGATTAATATATTGAAGAGGACTGGACCCAGTAATGACCCCTGGGGAACACTATTTGCTACAGGCCTTCAACTAGAGCCTGAGCTGCTGATCACAACCCTCCGAGCTCTGCCATTCAGCCAGTTCTTAATCCACCTCACCGTCCACTCATCTAACCCACACTTCCTGAGCTTACCTATGAGGATGTTATGGGACAAAAACCTTGTCCACTCATCTAACCCCCACTTCCTAAGTTTGCCTATGAGGATGTTAAGTGTCAAAAGCCTTGCTGAAGTCAAGATGGACAGTGTCCACTGCTCTCCCCTCACCCACCCAGCTAATCATGCCATCATAGAAGGCTACCAGATTGGTCAAGCATGATTTCCCCTTGGTGAATCCATGTTGACTAATCCAAATAACCTTCTGTTCCTCTGCATGTTTAGAGATGACATCCAGGAAGTCATCACCTTTCCAGATATGGAGGTGAGGCTGACTGGCCTGTAGTTTCCTGGGTCTTCCTTCTCGTCCCTTTTGAAGACTGACATGACATTAGCTTTCCTCCAGTCTTCAGGCACCTCTCCCGTTCTCCATGACCTTTCAAAGATGATGGAGAGTGGCTTCGCAATAACATCTGCCATCTCCCTCAGCACTTGTGGGTGCATCCCATCAGGGCCCATGGATTTATGGGTGTCAAGGTTCCCTAAATGATCTCTGACCCAATCCTCCTTGATCAAGGGAGAGTCTTTCTTAGTCCAGGCTCTCTCTCCTACCTCCAATGCCTGGGACTCCTGAAGGCGGGCCTTAGGAGTAAAGACAGAAGCAAAGGCAGCATTCAGTAACTCTGCCTGCTCTGCATTCTCTGTCACCAGGGCACCCACCTCACTCAGCAGTGGGCCCACATTTTCCGTAGTTTTCCTTTTGCTACTGATGTACTTGAAGAAGACCTTCTTACTGCCTTTAACATCCCTTGCCAGGTTTAATTCCAAGCAGGCCTTAGCCTTTCTCATTGCATCCCTGCATACTCTGACAATGCTCCTGTACTTCTCCCAAGTGGCCAGTCCCTTTTTGCACTTTCTGCAAACTTCCTTCTTCCATCTGAGTTTTTCCAGAAGCTTCTTGCTCATCCAGTTAAGTTTCCTGCCTCCTTTGCCTGACTTCTTGCTCCTAGGGATGCACCAATCTTGAGCTTGGAGGAAGTGGTGCATAAATATTAACCAGCTCTCTTGCACCACCCTTCCCTCTAGAGTCTTAGCCCAGGGAATTCCTCCAAGTAGGTCTTTGAAGAGGCCAAAGTTAGCTCTCCTGAAGTCAGGGTTGCAATTCTACCTTCTGTTCTGCTTCTTCCACGCAGGAAGAACTGACAAACAAACTGAACTCCACTTCTCATGGTCACTGCTGCCAAGGCTACCTCAAACCTTCACATGACAAACTAGTCCTTCTTTTTTTGTCTGCACAAGGTCCAGCAGCACACCTCTCTTCATCTGTTCCTCCACCACCTGTGTCAAAAAGCTACCCTCAGTGCTCTGCAGAAACCTCCAGGACTGTGCATGCTGGGCTGTGTTGCTTTTCCAGCAAATGTCAGGGTGGTTTAAGATGAGAACCAGAGCCTGTCATCTTGAAGCTATTTCCAGTTGTCTGTAGAAGGCCTCATTGACTTCCTCTGGTAGTCTGTAGTAAACACCCACAACAGTGTCTCCCATATTAGCCTGCACCTTAATTCTTTCCCATAAGTTCTCAACATGTTCTTCATCCACCCCTAGACAGAGCTTGGTACATTCCAGTTGCGCTTTTGCATGGAGAGCAACTCCATCACCACACCTTGATGGCCTGTCTTTCCTAAAAAGTACATAGCCATCCATGACAGCATTCCAGTCATGCAAGCTATCCTACCATATCTCTGTAACTGTAATGAGATCACAGCCCTGCAATCATACACAGACCTCTAGTTTTTCTTGTTTATTCCCCATGTTGTGTATGTTGGCGTACAGGCATTTCAGAGAGGTAATCAAACATGTAGGTTTCCCTGCAGCAAGAGGATCCACCGCAACCATGTACACCCTTGATGTGGTTGGCCTTCTGGATCTCATCTTGGGAGTCAGCAAGGCACTGCTCTGGTTGGGCTGGTTTATTCTGCAGTTGGGTAAGTTAAGATAAGTTGGATAAATTGGATAAGAATGAGAAAGTGCGCCCAAGAGTAGGTGTGCGTATGTGTGTGACACCATGGTTTATGAATGCTTGGGTAGCAGCTCCTCATTTAATATGAACCTCTAGGAACAATAGTTATCCCTGTCTTTAGCAGACCAACCACAAACTGTATCATTCCTACTGAACTTGTGATGTACAAAGGACAAAGTTGAGTCCTGCCTGTTCACCTGGGCAAGACATAATTTCGAAATAATGTGGCTACTTGTGGTTTTATTATAAAATGTTTAATATTGCTGACTGATCCTCTCAGCAATTTCATTTGTACCCCTTTATGTCTCCTCTTATGTAATTTACACTGCAATATGACTTGACAAACTTGTATGTTTAAGATTGCTATTTTTCTTCCACTACCTCGATTAGTTAGGGAAGTTGTACCTTCTTCATTCAATGTATATTGATATCTAAAAAGTCATACCCTACTTAGATGGTGAGCTCAGCCAACTCATGTTAAGTGCTGAGGTACCCTATGAGAGAACTTGACCTTTGCAAATGGCAGTTCAGTACTCTAACGTCCTTAGTGCTGGCCTACAGAAGACCCTAGTCTGAATCCAGCTCTCACATCTGGAAGAGTTTAGGCGTTTGGCTATAGGCTGCTCTTTCCAACTCCCTGTGAGCAACTGACATCAACAAAGCAGCCAGGTCTACAGAAATCTGTTTTTCCAGTATTGTTCATTGTACTTATTCAGTTAGTCTTCATTCCCCTGACCACATTTAGTGGCATTCATGATATACCAATGGCATACGGATTTATTATTCTTAAATCAGCTGTATATATGAACTATTAAAAAGTACAAATATTTATTTAAATACATCAGGTTCATGCCTGAAACTCATGTGAATAGCTGGGGTAAAATCAGTCAAAAATACAATTCAAGGAAGACAAAGTAAACTTTTGTATTAAAATGTTTAGTTGTAGACAACGAAAGAAAAAAAAGTAAGAGCAGTTTTTCTCGCTTCTTATGCAATGTTTGTCATAGCCTACTCTGATCGAATAGTTCTCCTATTCTTTCAAAAAAGGGCTCCTCTGAAGTATAGTTGGAAAATCTCTAGATAACTATTGCGTAGTTTTAACTGTAACAAGAACTTCAGAAAGTGGTGAGGATGAATATCTCTGGAATACTCAAATATATGCATAAATTTGCTTAAATGAGTAATTGTACTTCAATCACAGATGTCACCTGTTAAATTTTTAATAATACAAAAGATATAATCTTAGAAAATGGAATTTTGAATATTTAACTCACTTGGTAAATCAAAGCAATTGTGGAAGTATTTTTATATACTTCAAAGTACTGTGGATAAAAAAAATTTACTTTTAGCTATGCCTGTGAAATTTTGTGCTTCCAGTTTCTGGACAACAGAATCTCCCCCTTTTGGAACGCAGAAGAAGGGATAAAAGAGTTGTCTACTTGTCTTTTTATTTAGATATTTAAAGTTTCTTTATAAATGACATTTCTTCTGTTATTTTATTAGAGATATGTACACCATGTCATCCTAATTTGATGGGAAACACAGGTTGTATATTCTGTATAATTTTTTGTGCTGAATGGAATGATGGAGGTACCTGTCCCTACTACAAAATTTCCTCCAAAATGTTCATCATGTACAGGAGCTAAAGAAATGCTATCAATCAAGACTTAAATGTCTGATTAAAATCGTCTTCCAGAATAATTTTGGCTTTCCATCTCTTGACCCATTCAATATAATTTCATCAAGATTCTATGTAGGTAACCATAATCGAAATCAGTATTAAAAAAGAAAAATAAATAGAATTATTGGAGAACTAACTCTGCCTATCAAGATCATTCCAGACTATATACAAAAAAGAAAAACTGACAAAAATACAATTAGTCCTTAATAGGCAACCTTTGGCAATATTTATTTAATTAAGAAATTTTTTAAAATGCAGTTACAATACCTACAATACTGCATGAGACATGAGTATCTTATTTGGAATGAAACAGAACCTATTAATTTACTTCCATTTGTTCTGATTTTTTCTAACACCTTTTACTCGTGAGGCTGAGGT
The DNA here is from genome assembly GCF_964106895.1 of Numenius arquata. Lineage (NCBI taxonomy): Eukaryota > Metazoa > Chordata > Aves > Charadriiformes > Scolopacidae > Numenius > Numenius arquata. The sequence goes on along the minus strand of NC_133616.1, from coordinate 59,671,247 downwards.
CTCTTCAAGCAATTGTCACTTTCAATTAATGTTATTACTGAAATATAGGTTTAGTAAGAGGCAAAGAACAGGTGAGTGTTTGCATTTAACATAATTATTCTGGAATGGTGACATCTTTATCAAGAGTAATAGTACAAACCAACGTAGAAGTATCTCGTTGATGAACGACAACAAAATAATTTCCTTCTAGAATAGGAAGCTTAGTAAACATGGCTAGCAAACAGAATGGGGTTTTTTGTTATGTTTCTGCAAATAAACTAGAAATAAAATTTTTTTTTCCCTTTTTCTTTTTCTCATATGGACTACTATATGCGAAGTTCAAGTCATTGTAAACTTTTCAGTCACTTCCTCTTGTTGTAAAGAACAGCAGAACTATGAAGATCCAAAACTATCTCCTCTCCTCAGTAAGTACACGTGGTTTGGGCTAGACTTGTGCACCTTGTTTTTATGCCCTGGTCTTTATAGATTTGTCTATACTGGTAAATTAAGTGATGCTTGGCACTGTCCACGGAACTGAAAGGCAGTTTTCTGTGAGGATGTTGCCAAGTGTGATTTTGTTGTGTCATGTGAACTGTTGCCAGACATGCCTCAGGACAGAGCACACTTGGGCTATCCCCATGCATGCAGCCAGCTTACTCGGGAGGATGAGCGCTAATAAACATCAATGGACATCCCTTTTCAGTTGTGCTTGAGTGTACCCCAAAGCATATTTAATTTACTAGCAAGGACACAGCCTTAGCACATCTAATGTAGTTAGTTTGGGAATGTCCATGTGTTACAGTTACCTCTTGACTGCTGAGTAGCAATGCCAGTGAAAACTGGCCTCTGTTCAAAGACTGATAAGCAATAGCCTGATAGGGGAATCACAGTTTTCTGTAAGCAAAACTGTTATGGTTATTTTGAATGGCTACATTCAATCCTGCTCACTGGCAGGCACCTGTAGGGAAGCATAAGTTATTCTTAGGCTCTTAAAATGCAAACACCAGCAGCAGTACCCAGAAGGGAATTTCTCATGGGCTACCTTGTTTTTTCCTCTTTTAAATGAGCCATATTCCCAAGCTTATGTGGACACATCTATTGCAACGATACATCAAAGTTGTCACAAAAAACAAAAGAAGAGGCAAAGTGTGGGTTAGAACTAACTAATAGAGGTTTGTTTCAAGCAGTGAGATTTCAATGCAGAAGAAACACGAGCATTTTTCAATTTTTCTTAAGTTTTTTGACCAATGTAATTGGAAAGAAAAGGAATGCAATAACAAAATGAGCACAAAAAGTGAGGTACAGGCTATGTAAAAATATATCTTGCATGGGTTTTGCAAGGATTTAATTACATCAGCAAATCCTGAGCTACATAGCAGTAAAGACTGTAAGTTTCACTTGAATTTTATTTCAAAAGAAATCACCCAGAGTTAGTGAGAGCACACAAGGAACTCCTCATCAACACTTCTTTGCTTCTGATCTTTCTGGGAATTCTTCTTCACCTCATCACAAAATAAGCCACTATGCCTTTTTTTCTTAGGAAAGAGCAGCACTTGACTCTCACTGAGGGCTGTTTTAAATAGTTCCTTCTCTCTGAAATGAAAAGAGAAAGGAAACTCAGAAGGCTGCTTGCCAGCCTTGCTTATACACTCTCACTGTGCTCTGGCATACCACATTTCTAGCTCCCATTTTGCTTTGTTTTCCAGTCTCTCAGCTTCTTGCTTTGAAAAAGGTGGAAGTCTGCTTGCTCGAGGACTTTCCATTCAAAGCAACTGATTTCTTTCAGCTCCACCAGTGTGCTCAAGTGCATCTTAATATTGAAGTCCTCCACAGAAATGAGTGCCTGAGACATTTTTTTCTCAGTGAAATGGTAAAAAATTGATAAGTCAAACACTAACCATTTCTCCTCAAACCACAGATAGAGAAATATGAGGTCCTGCAAAAAGTGTGTGATAGGTTGACCCTGGCTGGATGCCAGGTACCCACCAAAGCTGCTCTCCTCAAACTGGACAGGGGAGAAGAAATATGACAAAAGGCTTGTGGGTCTAGATAAGGACAGGGAGATCACTCAACAATTACCGTCACAGGCAAAACAGAATCAGCTTGGGAAAATTAATTTAATTTATAATGAATCCAATCAGAGTAGGGTAATGAGAAATAAAAATTAAATCTTAAAACAACTTTCCATCCTGCTCCCTTCTTCCTGGGCTCAACTTCACTCCCAATTTTCTTTACCTCCTCCCCACAAGCAGCACAGGGGGATGGGGAATGGGGGTTGCGGTCAGTTCTTCACACATTGTTTCTGCCACTCCTTCCTCCTCCTGGGGAGGACTCCTCACACTCTTCCCCTTCCAGCATGGGATCCTCTCTCCATGGGGCCATTGCTCCTTCCAGGAGCCTGCTCCATCATAGGCTTCCCAGGGAGTCACAACCTCCTGCGGGCATCCACCTGCTCTGGCGTGGGGCACTCCACAGTCTGCAGCTGGATATCTTCTCCAGTGTGGACCTCCAAGGGCTCCAGGGGAGCAGCCTGCCTCACCATGGTCTTCACCACAGGCTCCAGGGGAATCTCTGTTATGGTGCCTGGAACACCTCCTGCCCCACCTTCTTCAGTGACCTTGGTGTCTGCAGTGTCATTTCTCTCACATATACTCATTCCTCTTTCTGGCTGCTGTCGTGCCATTTTTTAATTTTTTTTCCCCCCTTCTTAAATATGTTATCATAGAGGCACTACCACTGTTGTTGATAGGCTTAGCCTTGGCCAGCAACAGGTCTGTTTTGGAGCTGGCTGGCACTGGCTTTGTCAGACATGGGGGAACCTTCTCACAGAAGCCACACCTGTAGCTCCCCCACTACCAAAACCTTGCCATGCAAACTCAATAAGGGCGTTAAACAGCAATGAGAAAAAAAAATTTTGCTTGTATAAATTTCATCAGTCCCTAAAGACTCGTAAAATGGTTTTTGAAGCTGTTGTGCTTTTAAAAGGATATAAAACATAATAGTCTGTCCATTTATATTGCATCTTCTTCATGTGTTAGTTGGGCACAGAGTAAAGACCTATAAGGACACTAAAGAATAATTAATTCTGCATCATAAAAGTGTTATCACAATATTTATTTCTTTAGCTGATAAATATTTTACTGTAGTTATCTTGGGAAAACAGTAATTATATATAAAGGAAAAATTACTGTGCCTTTTATAAGAAACTAAATAACGAGAATTCTTAAGTGAAAAATAGGGTAGAAAACTAAGGTTACATGATTTTTCTCATATTTTGTCCAAATGTTTTGGGTATATAAACACTGGCCTAATACAAATTAAAAATCCACATACAACTGTTCAGTGAGTTTTATTCCCAGATGGAATTCTATCAACATCTTTCATTATTTTGGTCCATTTAGCCCAGTTATGGTTCCAATGGCATTTATAAGGCAATCCTCAAGTTATAAAAGGCATATCGTTCATTTCAAAGCTACCAAAGCTACTTATCCTAAAATTACAGACTATCACTGACAGTCTCAAAAAGCTGTGGTTCCTGTTGTTTCTATGAGGTATGATTATGCTTTTCTTTGCTGCAGAAAAATCATGAGTTTACTATAAAAATCACCATAGCATTAGGATATTAAAGTTATCAGAGGAATCATAGGATCAACATAATTGTGAACATGAAACTCAGAGAAAACAGCAGATCCTGAAAACAACAAATGAAAATGCCTCTCTCTAAGTATTTTCCAGAATTGTCCCATAGTAGAAGAGTAAATATGAATGTGGCAATTCAATATTGCTAAAGGAATTTTCTTCTCTCTCTAAAGTGAAATTCAAATATCCCAGAGAGAAAGAAAGCAAGCCACAAGAACCACACTGTAGGAAATGAAGATCTCTTTGTAAAATGTAAAAACAAAAGACTAAAAGAAAATCAATTCACAAGCATGTGTATTTCCTGATAAACTAGCTGTAAATTCCTCAGATAATCCCTGAATTCTGTAGGACTTTGACTTTCTATGTATCCTCAGGCTCTAAGAACTTTTATTCACTTAAAAAATCTGCCTTGAGCTTCTCTGGACTCGTAAGAGATTAGCAGCTCCTTCTAGACAAGGCAGTAAATAGAGATTTAATGAACTGCTTTAAGTGAATTTTTAAGATGACAGAAGTGTCACCTGGTGGATACCTACACATAGCATACAGAGGTATTTTTTTATTTATTATCCTACTGCCTAAAAGCTTTATGCTTTCATTTCTCTACCAGGTTATGCAAGGTGACACAAGAGATAAATCTCTGGGATTAAATTACTGATGACATCATGAGGAAAGTGGACAAGTGCCTAGAATACTTGTAGGAAAAGTACAGTCATTAAAGGACAGGAGACAAACACATTTGTAAATGGTTTATACCTATTCCTCAAGCTGGCTTTAAACTGTTTGTTTACTTTTTACAACACAGCTGAAGAACAAAACTCTGAGGAAGCCGTACTGCTTCCAGTTCTGGCCAGCCTATATTACTAGTTCAGGGACATGGTAAAGCATGGTAATCTGGGGTACTTCAGAAATATCTATATATTCAAGGAATGGGGCTGCTCTTAGTTGCTGACTGCATCCTCATCATCCACTATACTTCCCTGTCCTGGGCCTGCAGACTACCAGTAGAAATTACAGCACTGATCAATGAACCTGGCATGAGGTGGACGGATAATTCACCCAACTCCATACAGCTGACAGAGGAAAGGAGAAGAGATACTCATCTAACTTGCTCATCTCAAGACTTTGAGATTGTGGAAGTCGCATGATTCTGTCACTTATACTGAATGGTCAGCTTTGCTCTTTAACATAAAATTCTTGTGCTTTTAATACCAAAAACCTTTAAAACAGAAAAAAAAGTTACCTCCTTACTTTTCATTTTTTAATATGGTGTTACTCTCTCTTGTCAAATCAAAATTAATTCACAAATTCTCTATTTGTCAGTAAATGTTCCCAATGCATTTTGTGTGTCCTGAGGTGGGCATTTAGGGTGATAGATATGGCCACAAAGCTGTGCACTGATGTTTTATTAATGACTGTCAATCCAAACAAATCTAAATTTTACATGAGTGAGCATTAACACACAGAAAATAATGCACAACGACATGTAAGCACCTCCATGTAGACTACTTTTGCTTCTGAAGAGTTTGGAAACAGCATTATTTGTGTGCTGAACACCACAATGTTGCACAATGTCATAACCATATTACGCAAGGATGAGAAGATTATTTACACAAGGCATTTCATTTCTTTTTTTTAATTTGGATTCTTCCACTGATTTGTTTTTTAACAGAAGTACTGTGAAGTCACTGTTAGACAAGTGTAGCATAGGAAAAAGTGCTTGATGTATAGGGCAGGTTAGTGCCCTGGCTTCCTACCCTTTTGTGCTGGCTGTCCTGCATTACTAGTGTGTAAGTACAAAACCAACAGCTCTGACTGTGAGTATGAAGTCCCTCAGCCATGTCTTAGCTACCATGTCTGAGTCCAACCCTGGCCATTTGTCAAATGGAAGAAAAGCTGCCCGTAGATTACTCATCCTTGTTTTACAGACTCTGGACAAACATCCTCTAAAAACTGAGCAGCCAAGGGCTGGAAAACATTTTCAGAAATGCTGAATCTATGATGTGGCAGTGGACTAGAGGAGAGAAAACCAAAAAGCAGAAAGAAATCAGGCTAAAAGGATGCTGCACTACATTTTCTACAAGTTCTGAGAAGTACAAACAAGGTCTCTCATAGTACAACGCAAATCTATTCCCAAGCTGCAAGAGAAGATCTAGGAGAACCCTCATGGAAAAATCATATCACTCAGCAGGAAACAGTTTGCCAGGAAAATAGAGTAGACTAGAGTAGCAGTATCCACATGGTACACATATATTGTACAACCACGTCAAAGACTCAGTCTGTACTTCACCATCCAAAACGTGTCTGCATCTATTCCTAATGCAAGTCCAAGTACACTATGAGGCTTGGATGGTTTTGACCTATTGTTTCAGTTTCCTTTCTAATTCAGGAAGATGTCCACATCATTTTGCTTTTCATTTGTATTCTGACCAGTTTTGACCCAGGGTTAACCCATGTGACCCCACCTAATATTTATACAAGAATTATTATGAAGATGCATCTTTAGGTCATATATCTGTAGACATTTTGCTTGAATACAGTTTCACTGCAGTTAACAGCATTCTCGAAGGAGCAAAATGGAGCTGGAGGGAAGAGAAAAACAAAAAACAGAAATGGTATAAGCCTTGGAAGATACCTGACAGAAAAGCTGATGACTTCGGAGTCTTTAAATTAATATAATCTTTGCCAGCTGAAATAAAAAGCTTAACAAAAATAGCTTAACAAAAATAAATAAAATATATTAAAAAAAGTCTTTTGTGGCTGTCGTGGGTTCACCTGAATTTACCAAAACCAGACCAACAGATGGCCTCCCCCCCCCCACCCCCCCCAAAAGAGGAGAGAGGAGGAGACAAGGAGATTTAGAAGTTTAGAATGAACTAAACTACTTTAATGAAGAATTAATATTAAAATAAAAATAAAGAAGAAAATAATGAAATAGATACAATATATACAAAACCGTATCAGGCTCCCAGGATGACAATCACGTCACAGGCAGGCACTGGGGAAGTCCCAGACTGGACTCAGCGACGAATGGGAACTGGATTCCAGCTCTGGAGTCAGGAACACACGGACCGGGATCAAAGGCAGATGAATAGACAGAGTCCTCTCCAGACGTCGGCCATCGCAGGAAGACCATTGACCCTTTGATCCCTCAGCTTTTATACTGAGCATGGGGCAGATGGGATGGAATACCCCAGTTGGTCAGGTTTGGGTCACCTGTCCTGTCCACTCCTCCCCACAGACGCGACCCCTCTACGTTTTTTCCGTTTCCCACCCTCTAAGGGGCAAATAACGAAAATGGGCTGACCTTGGTTGTTATAGCAATAAGTATAAGCAAGGGCCTCTCTGCATACCATTCCTTGGCATGTAGCACAAACATTGGTCTTATCATTCTGAGAATGAGCAGTTTCCTCCACAATATACCGTTAATTTCAGGCAGTTAGAAGAGGCCTAGCTAAGACGTAAAGTTACAGAACAGAAAATTGGTTCGGTTTTACTTCAAACCGGGACAGTGGCTGAGTATCTACAGTGGAGGTGACATGAATACAGATTTTTTTAAAAAGCGTTGAAGTGTTTGTCTCAAACACACACAGTCCACTGACTCAATTAAACCAAGTAGCTCTGTTTCTCTTTGTTTGTCTGCAAGAGTTTACCAAACTTCCTATATTTTCTTTTTGCTTCCTGTTAGTTTTGAAGATTGTGAACACATGGTACTGCACAGGATTAGAACATGTTCAACAAATTCACAGTTATAAAAATAATTTTTTATCTTTTCCTCTTTATATGCTTATATAACTGACTTTAAAAAAAAATCTTACAAGATTGATGGGTGTTAGAACCAATAAAATAGCAAAGTGGTCACTGGAAAATACATAGGTCAGTGATTTTAGTGTCACTGGTTTCCTCTGAAATCATGATCTGCACTGACATTGTAGTTTCCCAAATGTTAGTGCTCTACAAGACTGATGGGGAATAAGAATTTGTTTGGTTTGTGAAACTATTTTCATTTGAGATTATGATTACACCACAAGTTTCCTTAAAAAATAATATATATATTTTTTTAATTCTGTTTAATAACCCATAATCACAGTTGTAGGCTATGGTTATAAGTGGTAAAATACTTATCAAAGGACTCCAAAACAATTAAAGTTCCCCACATCTTATCTTGCAGGACTTCCTCATATGTGAACAATAGCATAAGAAAAACATTAGATCTTCCTGGGAAGCCTTTTTTTTTTTGGTCTTGTACTCAGTCTGTTTATAGTTTTAGTACTACAGAGCTCTTATATAGTAAACCAATAGCAAAATAACAGTGTCAGGTTCAAACAAATGTGGTGTAATCTGAGAAAAATTGCCCATAGTCCAGTTTGTTCACTTTGTTCAAAGAACAGAGGAAAGAAAATCCCTACTGCATTTTTAATTAACAAGATGACAAGAATATAAATCCAAACTTTCTAAATCAGGATCCCATCCATCTTTCTGCTCAGGAACTTTTACTAAAGGTAGCACTACTAGGAGTCTTCTGTTACTGTCTCCACTTCTGAATAGTGCCCACCCCAGAGGCAGACACTCTCTAAGTAAGCAGCAAACATTATTCTCCAGGAATATGTACATGTTACAACAAAGAAAGACCAGCAGAAGTATTATTTTTTTTTCTTTACTGTTCCTTTTTTTTGGCATGTAAAGAACAAAAAACCCATTAATCACTTATAATAATAAAAAAAAAAAAAGTAAAATTACTTAGCAAACAAGTTGGGAAATAGTCAGTAAGACTAACAGAATGATGGGAAGTCCATAACGTATGTAAATTTGCTACACTAAGCCTAGATTTCATAAATATCCAGTGGCCTTCCTTGAAGTCTAATGCTTATACCGGTGTTTTTTTGAAATCAGCTCTACATTACTTTAATTACAGTAATTCATCATTGGGAGAACTCACCAAACCCTGCCAAAAAAAAAAAAAAAAAAAAAAAAAATTATTGCCATTCATTTATTTCAACAGTGTAAATTAACCTTTGCGTGTAATTTTTTTGGGTGCTAAATTTTCCAACTACTTTAAGCGTTGCTAACTAACATTGCTTTGTCCTTTCTCTTCAAGGCAAGCAAACAAACAAGATTCTGAATCACAGGTTTTTAAACCAGAAGCGCCCTTACTGACAATTTATTCTGCTTTCGTATAAAATACAGGGTGAGGAAATACATCTGATAATTTCTGAAGCAAATCCGTAAGTTCTCTGTAAGACATATCTTCCTATTAGAAAACATTAAATCTAATTTAAAGATCGCACTACATCTCTGGGTGATTCAGGGGCTGATTGTTACAGTCATAATTATTTTTTTAATATGTCCTTGGATAAAAAAAATCCAGCTCCTGGAACTGGATTGTTACTTCCTGGGAAATTAATTTATTCTACATATAAAACTCAGTGAACCTGGTAGCTGCAGCTACTAAATTGAGCACTCAACCAGTGTCTGTTTGTCAGCAGTGTGGGAGAAAAGAATTCCATATTGTCACAGCTTCCTAATGATTTTCCCTTTAAGTTCCTCTACATATCTGGGGATTTAATGCATGTATCTGCTCTAGATTCATCTTTGGTTTACAATTTTTCCATACTTTAAACAGAGATTTTTACCATTACAAACTTTCTTTTTAATTTACCCACTTAATTCTTTCCTTGTACAGATTTTGTCCTAGACCTAAGAAGGGATTGATTTATTGGGGAAAGAAAACTTTACATGTTTGGTGTGGAGAGAGAAATTCTTTCTAACAGATGCTTGAGTATTGGCCAAAAGGTTAGTAACAAACCTGTAAGCAAAGTGGCAAGAGTTAGTTAATGGTGAGATAATGAACTGGAACTAAAAACCGGTGATGTTGACCTCATCATTAGCCTGAGTGGGCATATAATTTTCTTGCCCTAAAAGAAGTGTTGTGCAACTATATAAGGGTGAATTTAGGTGATAAATTCAAGCATATACTAAAAATATAGTAAATTAAACTCTAATTCTATAAAACCTGGAGCAAAACTTTTATTGATTTCATTGTGGCAAGGACTTCACCCAATGAGCTCATTAGCCCTGTGTTTTTAAATTCCAGGGTTATTTTATGGGGTTTCTTTTCTTGTCTGCAGGCATATATCTGTAATGTAACGTTTCTTTGAATTTTAAGATTCTTCTGATAGATTTAAGCTGTTATATGTAGTTAAAGATTGGTAGAAATAATATATATTTTGCAAGAAATGTTTTATACTGAACTGCTGGTTTTTTGATTTAGATTTACTAATCATGGAGAAAAAAATATTTGCAATTGCCTAGGTAAAACCAATCCCTAATAACAAGGTGGATTAAAAAGATGAAGAAAATGCAGAAGAGTAAACAAAAAAATTAAATCAAATTGGACATTCATAAATAAAATGTTCTAGAAATATTTATGAAAGTTGGACAGGACATGCAGTACATAAATTATGCCAGATCTCTAAGGGAAACTTTTGCAGGAAAGCAATTAAAACACTTAGTTGATATTATTGTACCTGTGAATCAGTCAGTCTACCTGTAAGTTTTGTGAAGGTAAGAAAATGAAAACTAACCTTCAAACAAGACTAAGCTACCTTTGAATTCTGAGGCTAAACAAGGCAGATGAAAACTGAAATGGAGCGCAAGAGAAGAAAAAAACAACAGCTTCATAGATTTTCTGGAGAAGTACATTAAAATACTGGAAAAATAAGCAATGATAGGTCTCTTAAAGAACATTTAACCGTTGCAGTGTATCATCAACTTTACCTGTGTCATTCTTAAGAAACAAATTTCAAACACACTTAAAAAAGACTAAATACTGATTAGAATTTGTTTTACCCCCAAAAGTGGTGCTGAACCATCCATACCATTACAGAATTACATTCTAATCCCTAAACTACCTCTTTAGTTTAATCCTACTGGTTTGATTCACAGTGAACAGGGAGCAGACAAGTTTCTTCTCTATCTCTTTGCCGTGGCCTTTCATGCATTTGAAAACCATTAGCATGTTCAGTCCCCAGTCTTCTTTTCACTTAGCAACATTACTTTTATAATCTTTCACTGTAATTTTTTCTAGCCTTCTGATCATTTCTGCTGCTTTCCAGCAGATCACATCCCAGTTTAGATGTTCCCATTAAACTGAACTATGCACTATACCTGGTTCCATAGAAGCACATCACTAAACATGGAATGAGATGTATGTTCTTGTGTTTACTGGTGAATTAATACTGTGATAAAATTAGGAACTTTTTTATCCTTTTCTCTCCCTGTTGGAACAAGTAACTGCTCCCTCTTGATCACATTCTGTTCTCAGTATGCAAATCACCGAAGTCACTATGAAGCTTAAGCTACTGTAAAAACAAATTCCAAAACAACAGTAGAGGTTATGTTTTCTAGCTTATTGCAGCAGATTCGTCTAATGTTTCTGTAAGAAGATTTGCAAAAGAGCTTCACCCACCACAGTCAATTCATAGCACCTATCAGCCAGGCAATCCTCTCAGACTTCTATGTCACTAAGCTCATTTTAGCAGATGAGTATGCAAAAAAAAAAAAAACCAAAAACAAAAACAAAAACTAGTTCCACTTTTCCAAAAGGAGTTTCTTTCAACATCACTAAGGTTAAGATTTAGAAAGAACAAGGGTAGGATTCATCGGAGCAAATGCACACACACAAAGATACCTATATGTGAGAAGTCAGTTTATGGTCCCTTTAGTAAACCTTATCAGTAACTGTTTTGCCTTTTTTCTACTCTGAAATAGACTCAATTTAGGAGATTTAGAATTGTTAGAAGTGTTTATTGGGATGAGATTAAATACTCCCTAGAAGAGTCTGTATTTTTTTTTCTATTTTTATTTTAAAGGGAGCTGAAAGTTACTTGCTGAAAAGTACATCTATATTTAGTCAGATAAATCCTAGTCTAAGTGTCCATACATATACATGTTTCTGAAGTTCTTATCTGGTCTCCAGAATTTCAGTTTTCATTTTTTGAGTTTCCAACTGTTATAATTAAAAAATGAACAAACAAAAAAGTAAAGGAATCATAGAATCATAGAATCAATCATAGAATCATAGAATGGTTCGGGTTGGAAGGGACCTTAAAGATCACTGAGTTCCAACCCCCCTGCCATGGGCAGGGACACCTCCTATTAGACCAAGTTGCTCAAAGGAAAGAGACATTTGATTGAAGTATGAACTCCCATCTATTTTTTTTTTCTGAAAAGGATGAAATATATGTATTTTTGAGATACTTTGCAACAATTATATTATGTAAGTATAATGCAAAATGCCAGCATTATTAATGCTTGTACCTCCCCATGAAAAAGATGCAAGAACACTGACATAATCCACAGTTTATTTTAATTTCTTGTTTTTGTGACTTGCATTGGCAAACCCTGGAAGAGATTTTTAATTACTAGCCCTGATTAAATATCATCTGCTGTAAATATATGCCTTTTTACTCAAATATGTCGATGCTTATTCATGCTTGCAGTACCTTTTACTTCAAACCAACTCTATTTCCATTTCAGCGTACCGGAGAACAAAGATTGAAGGTAGGCATTAAGGACAAGACCTGTCTGTATTTTTCACCAGGGTAGCTTCCAAGCCAGAACATCCCAATTGAAAGTTAATGGCTTTGATAGATTTCCCAGCCATCCTTGCTCATTTTTCAGGACCAGGGAGATGATAGTTTTCTTTATTAAGAACAAATCTTATCATAGCTGTGTTAATTTTACCTGTGAGCAGTCAGTGACTGCTGACTGGTAACACTAGCTAAGGGAATGCTTTCAAATAACGTGTGTCCTCTTCAAGCTCGTGATAACTTTTGTTCTCACTATAACTGGTACCTGTGACTCTTGAATGTCTTTATACAATAATCATAAAAAGAGTTAAATCAATCCTTTCATCCTGTCTATATTTACCTATATGTATATGTGTTATATACCTCCTGATATGAAGGTTATACTTATGCTAGTAAAACTAGTAGAGACAGAATATGGGCCCAAATGCTGTCACATAATCATCTGTGCTCTTTAAGTTGTTATTACCATCCATAACATAGTTTTGACCCCTGCCAACTAAGAATCTCCTCAGCATTAGAAAATGCCTAGTTTGTAAGGTAGCATGGATTCAGAATAATTCCCAATAGAGGAGGGAGAGGAAAAGAATTTACTTGATGGATAAAGTTTGTATTGTACCAGATGGTCTTAGTCCAGAGAACAGTTGCCTATTCATTCTATTTAGTACCAAAAATGTAACTGGAAATGTCATCCTTTTTAAAAGCTAGTATTTCTAGGAGACCTGTGTTTGAAGAAATGCGTTTGTGTGTGTATTAGAACAATTTAGGGTTTTTTTTACAAGAACTAGAGGAAAAACAAGTCAACCAGCTGAAAGAAAAATTGCATGTGCTCCATATTACTATTCCCAGATCAGATTTAAAATGCACAGCCAAAAAAAAAGTAAAAAGATCCAAACATTAAGAAAAGAAAATTAGAGAAATTTTCATGTGACAAAACCAGATTTGTTTATATAGCACAGGCACATTCTTGTTCCTTCCTGAGTTTCCACTACTGAAAACATTAATGGTAATGAAGTTGAAACAGCTTTTCAACAAATCCATGAGAATATCTATTAGGCATATACCAAACAGGGACAAATATGCCACACCGCTTCCAGATGCTGTGGTTGCCAGCAAAAACAAGCCACAGATCTTTAGTGACATTGGCTGATGGAAGAAGAGATGAAGGAAGGTTAGCAGCAGGGTAGAGAAACTGACCCTGAGGCCAAAATATGTCAACAGCTCTCTAATTCTTTACCAGAAAAGCACTTTATTTTTTTTTCCCAGAAAACAAGCAAATTTACCCCCAGCCCTCAATTAAAATCAGGTGTGATAATGTGTTTCTGGGTGGCTCAAGTGAAAGATGTTGATCAGTGGACAACAGTTTAGTGTCTGTTTCCATACTCACACTGCAGTTCCCAAATATATAAACTGTGAGTGGAACTGCTGGCTGGTGGTTAGAGTATATCTCATTATTTGGCACATTAATGGGTGTGTTGTTCTTCTATCTTCCAAATCAGGCATGTCCTTAAACATACTATGAATTCTGGTGCAATGACTGCACTAGTGCCTGCCATACAATAAATCAAAGAAAAACTGGATCTCGGGAAAATAAAATTTGAAAGGGAAGAACATGACATAGGGTTATCATCACTTTTCACAGCATTAACACAATAGTATCATTTTGTTACTGGAAATGTCAACTGAATCACCCTCTCTCCTGTACCTTCCAAGCATGTATTGAGAGCTCAGTAACAGATATAGAGACAATAAACAGTGGAAGAGTAGCTGATGCAATCTTTTTTCCAGTTTCTTTTTAGCAAATGTTATTTAATGCATTTTTCACGTTATCTATGAAAAGCATTTTCTGTTTATACTAACTTCATTGGAGCCTTGTTTGCAATTATGCTTATATAAAAATACATAAGATCTGGAGGAAGTGTGATATAGACAATGGACCAGATTGCAAAGGAACAGAGGTCTACAGACTTATAAACTACCAAATTAAATAATAACATTCACAACTTTGATTAAAAAGAAAGCAAGCAATAGCAGTTGATATATTTCACAGGTGACCTTAACCACGAGCATGTTGTCATTTCTTCATAAATATGGTACATATTACTTCTAGATAAATTATTTTATACGCTGATCAGCTGCAAGACAGAGAGTCTCATCCATAAGCAGAACTTCTAAGCATATCAGTAAGAACTCTTAGAGAAGAAAGACCTTCAGTGTATTTTAAAAAGTCATTATCATGAAATTTGCTTACTTGACTAGCATATACCCTTTGGGTCTGTTTATTTGCTCATACTATTATTTTAAAATTAAGTATTCAGAGTAAATCTGCGTCAAACAGAATACTTGGATTATTATAAAGACAATGAACGATCACAGTAGAAAATAGATGAGCCTAAGAAAAGGCCTGAAATAATAAATCTTCTTTTAGCTAGAATTCATTGAATTAGGGGAGCATGAAATAATCTTTACAAAGTGAGTATGGGTACTGAGGCACGGAAATAATTATCTCATTTATTTGACATTTTTAATTCAATTTACAGGGAAAGAAATGCAAGTTTTAGCAGTCTCAGGATAATCTTGATTTCTTATAAAGCCATGTCAGCCAGTAATCTGACTCAGAGGCACTGAAAAATTGTTTCTTGTATCAGAAGCCCATACTGTCAATTTCTTATGAAAACAAATTTTGCAAAAATAGATGACGCTGATTTGAAGAGACATCTAGAGAATATACTGTGTTTAAGACAACTAAGAAAGCTAGTGAATGAAAGTTCCTTTTCTTCATATTATTTTAATGGAAACTCCTGAAATGTCTAAAGAGCTATATCCTTTCCTATCTTGCTTTAGTGAGTTCATTTAATGAAACAGGGAAGGAATTTATGCTCTATGATGTGAATGAGTATGGTCTCCGCAGTGTCATTGATTTTTTTATATCTTTGTTAACTGCCTCCAGAGAGATTTTATGTTTTCTTCATGTTATATTCTAACTCATGAAATCCAGTAAAAGAGAGTTCACATATTCAGGAAATTTCAAGAATATCTTCTACAAGACTTATCCCAACCATCTCTCGGTAAGAGAAGTACTTTTCAGCCTGTTGGTAGTGTTTCAGATTTTACTTGTTGTCTGAGTTGTCAGTTTTACTTTTTCAGTTTTTGGTTCATTTAGTTGAAACTGAAGCAGATTACCATCAGATGCAGTGAAAATTCTCTGCATTTCAAAACCCTGCTGGATTCAAGTGTGCTTTCGTACTGAAAAGAGCTTTACGGTATACAGATGCATGCCAGGGCATGTAACTGGTAACTATTCTTCTATTTGCAGAGCTGAGGGTTGAAGATTTTCATTACCACCATTGTTATGTTCTGAAGCATTGCTGTTCTGGAAAACCCTTTAGGTTGGCTGCATGCCTGCAGTGGAACTCAAGGTCAGCTCAGAAACTTGGGTAATGCACAGAAGAGAATCTGGAAGAAGTTGCAGTAGGAAATACTCTCCCTTTAACCTTCACAAGCCAAATAGCTTCTGTACACTTCACCATTCATTTTAGAGGGAAATGTTTTCCTCTCTTTCATCCGCACATACTAGCAAATGATGATTCAAGAAACATATTCATGTCATAACAAGACACAACATGGCAGGAAAACACTGCCTGGTCATTAGAGTTCTCTCTCAGTTTGTGCACATTGTCAGTACTAGTTTCCTTCTACTCCTTTTACACCTGTCCTTTTCCACCATACTCCTCACATCAGAATGATGTTCTGTGCTTTACTAGTCTGATAGCAAGAAATCTTTTAACTTTCAACTTTAATTTTGCTTTAGCTAGCAATGTATACTCATTTCTTATTTAGCTTTTGGGATACTTTTTTTGCCTTGTAATTTTTCCCCTTGAAAGTGTTTACGAACAGTAAGCATTTGATCTCTTGTTGCTATTTTGCTAACTAAACAAATCAAACCCTTGTAGTTGGTTCTTAGTATAAGGATATTCTATTCCTCAATCATCTTAATAGCTGTGGTTTTTTCCTTGTGTAAGAACCTGATATGAAAAAAACTCAATAGCAAAAAGCACAGGTAAAATAAGGCTAAAAAAGGACAATATCAAAATTACTTACAAAAAACCCTATTTTTATATGTTATAACCTTATTAATGCAATCTTCAAAACAGATTTACTGTTCTAAATAAAAATAATTTATGTATTTGTGATCACTATTCAATATTATATACAACACATGAGATATAAAGGAATAACTTCTATTTTGCTTTTTTTAAGTGGGTGGTATATTTATTTCTACATCATTTTCTTAAAAAGGAAATGCACTGCAAAATGTACCCATGACTATCTTTCTTTCTGTAGGCACTATATATGAACATTGAAACTCAAGATTTGCGAATTTGAGAATTAGAATTGATTAGTGCTTACGTATTTTCTGCTGGCCAGATCAGAAGTTCTGATATTGCAGCTCAGGGATGTATGAAGCAAACATCAGACAGCTACCTTTGTGAAAAGGTTGGAAGGTATTAACATAAAATGTAAGATGTTTTATTTTCTGCAGGAAAGCGGAAGCTCTATTCAATGACTTGGCACACTAAATATCAGTTTGCTATCACTTTATTGTGAAAATTCATAGGATTTGGCATGGAATCTGGTAATAACTTCCTTTTGCTCTAAGGAAAAATAGAGATGCATTGAGATTTTGCAGTGAATCTTATAACAGCCCTGTAACTTGTCATTTACTGCACATCCTTGCATTCATTTAACATTTCTACCCCCATAATATTTCTTTTTTCAAACACTTGCCTATTCCTGTTTTAAAACAATTTATATTAGTGGCTTCTTCTATTGCCTTTGGTAGTTCATTATACATATATTATTGTGACAGTTGCAACACTGTATTTAAGGTTCTGCCAGGATTTTTATGCTACAACCCCATTTTCCTGGATTTATACTTTTAAAATAATCTTTTGGGGAAGATGCAATGATACTGCAAATTTTCAGGTAACAAAATAGCTATTCTTTTTAAAAAATTCTACTATTTCTTTTATTACTTTTAATACTAGGAAGAATATTTTAAAAAATAACTGATGATGCATATATATTACATTGTTTCTGTGAATAATTACTTGTTTAATATCACCTTGGCTTTGTGATTCTTGTTCATACTAAATAGTAGACTTTCTTTATTTTGACTGATTTCACTGAATCTTCATGCAAAAGAAAAAGTATCCTAAGATAGTACAGTGCCATTAGAATTAAAGATACAGAGAAATATAAAAAATCAGTCTCTGTAGAGTTTATGGAAATTAATGTTCATAATTATACATTAAGTAGTATATGCTGATATTCCAGATGAAGAAAACCTAGATTTAAACCAGCAGTTTTTCCTAATGAGTAATTAAGCTGACTGTAGTACATAGTTGAAGGTCTGAAGAAATGAAGAAAAATATATGGATTATACAATGCATTTCTAAGTTCATAAAAAGGTCTCTTTACTTGAAAACTGGGTTTCATTAATCAAAATAGGTAAGTCCCTAAACCTAGGAAGAATGTGACCTCTTTCTGAAAAATCTTGACCCCTTTTTTTGCTAACATTTTGTGTAGTGTTGGCAAACTCAGACAGGCCTAATATATTGAGGTCTGCACATTGCAAGACTGAGCCTAAGATTGGTTTAACAATAAAAAAAAAATTGTTTTGTGAGTTATTAGATATAAAAATTTAAACATTTAAACATTAGCGTTGCAAAACCATAAAGAAAAAATACCAAATGTATTTGCATTTTTTTGTAATCACAAGTGTTTATATAAAGACAAAGAAACAATACATAGGACAGAATTAGTTCAGTTAGATTTCTTATTCAGAGCTGAATCAAAGTCTAAGATGTGAATAGGAAGGTTTTGTTTCCAGAGTTAATATAAAGAACTGAATTTCAGGGTTCTCATCTGGACTACAGGAGAGTCATTAGGAAGATAGAGCTAGAAAACAAGGGAAAAAAGGTAGCATCCACATCATTTGAAAACAATTTCTAAGGAATCTTCTCTTTGACTGCTTATTCACTCTCTAAGTGAAACAAACTGTGCTTTTAGTATCAGCCTGGGATCAGTAGCACGCATGAAACAGTAACAAAATAAAAACAGAAAAACACTGTTTAATTAGGGATGACAAATATATGTCAATATTTGAAGAAGGAAACATCAAGAGACATATTTTCCACAAAGATACATAGAAAATATGCACATAAGTACGTGGTTAATAACAGGTTGTCTTGTGGTTTTAAAATCATTTATGATAAACTTTAATTGATTAATACAACTTTTCTTTCCACTTTCTCCAAAATATTATGACCTTTGTCTGCCTTTTGTTCTGGTTCGTTTTTTGTTTTTTGTTTGGTGGTGGTGGTGGTGGTGGTGATGGTGGTTTTTTGGTTTGGTTTGATTTGGTTTGGTTGTTTGGGTTTTTTTAGCTGCAGAATGAAAGTCTAATTTCTCTAACTTTTGAGTACTTGAAATCCTTGTTCTTATATCATTTCCTTTGCCTAGTGATTGTTCTTTCGCCAATTGCGCGGTTTTTTTTTTAATAACTCTGCCTCAAATTCTCTCATTGCAAATTAACTTCTGCAGAGATCCTTTTCCAAACCATTTTGTGTAGTACATCTGACTGCAAAATAATTTTTCATTTTAATATAAAGTGAAAATAACTTGTTTTCAAAAAAATTTTCCATAGCACATCATGAAGTACATTATCTCTGTTCCCATTTCCCCTTTACAATGGTCTCTCATCATTATATAAAATAATTTCCTCACTTTAGTACTCTTTATCTTCACTAGATTTCTAGGTGATTATAAAGCAAAAGGTTCTTTGTCTGGTTGATAAATGCTTCTGCTTTCAAAGTTACCTTGGTATTCAGTTTTGTTGATTTTAGACATTACAGGTGGAACCAAATGAAGAATATGACCTCAAGACCACTGATCAAAACATTCTTAATGTCACCGATACATACACTTCTTTTGATTTGGGGATAAATGCATTTCTAACGATTAATAGCTTATTGAGTTAAAACTGTAATGCAGCAAGTCTGCAAGACAGTACAGCAAAATACTGAAGATGTAGACATTTGATAGATACCACATGGATTTGGACCTCTTTTTCAGTTCTTCTTTTGTTTCTGGTTTCTTGTTCTTTTCTCCATGCACTGGTACAGGTTAGGGGCTGACCTCCTGGAAAGCAGCTCTGCAGAGAGGGACCTGGGAGTCCTGGTGGACAAGTTCACCATGAGGCAGCAATGTGCCCGTGTGGCCAAGAAGGTCAATGGCATCCTGAGGTGCATCAGAAAGAGTGTGACCAGCAGGTTGAGGGAGGTTATCCTGCCCCTCTACTCTGCCCTGGTGAGGCTGCATCTGGAGTACTGTGTCCAGCTCCGGGCTCCCTAGTTCAAGAAAGACAGGGAACTACTGAAAGAGTCCAGCAGAGGGCTACGAAGATGTTCAAGGGAATGCAGAACACACATTTTTACACACAAGTACAGAGCCGGTTGATGTATAAAAAAACTAGGGCAAGTGGAGACTAGAAGTATGTGTACTTATTGGAGAGGGAATTTTGCTAAAGAAGGGGGAAGTAAACTGGAAATGGAAAAAAACACAAATCTGTAGCCTTTTGTAGTAAAGTAAGACAAAGGCTGATGGAAAAACGTCAATAATCATAGCTCTAATTTGTATCAGTACAAATCTTATTTTCAGAGTTGCTTTGAACAGTGACAGCCAGTTACATCACTGAATGTTTTCTTTGATGTACAAGGAACTTTATTTTTATTCTCCATATTCTTAAAGGGGTTAGAAACATCTAGATTACATTACCAAAAAGAAAAATGAGTTTCATTGCACTTCCAATTCCTTGGAAGGAGGCATTCCTGGAAGTTAGAGACAAAAAAAGGGTTTTTAAAGTTGGTTTTTGTTTGGTTGTTTTGGGGTTTGGTTTTTTGGTTTTTGGTTTCTTTTGGTTGTTTTTTTGTTTGTTTGTTTGTTTTTGTTTGTTTTGGGTTTTTTGTTTGTTTGTTTTTTTTTTTTTCCCTGATAAAGTGCACAGTTCCAGTTTTGATAACTCAAATGAGAACATATCCTTGCCCTCAACTGAGGTGGCAAAGCTGGAGTCTAACTCAAGGTGATAAGATTTTGTAACTGCATTAGTTGAGGGCAAGCACTGATTCTTATTTTTGTTTGTTTGTTTTGCTTATCAGGAATATGAACTGTTCAAGGACATACTATTATACCCCTAAGTACACTGAAACAGATGTTACTCTGCTTGGTATGATTTTTCTTCATATTTACCATCAATAATGAATGAACTGTATCCAAAACCAGACATGTATTGCAATAGGAAATACTTCCTAGGATGTTCTTCCGTTAAGCTTACACTGACTTATCTTTCATGAATGTATGTGAACAATTATGTGAACAAAGATTTTCTCACATTCCCTAATTTTAATCAGTCGTTTTGCATAAATACATTCCCTAAGCCTGTGAAGGTAGAGATTTCCTGTGAAAAGATTAATTTCTAACTTCTTGTTACCTGTCTCATCACTGAGTGATGTGTAGTGATCTAGTTAATCACCTTTGGGGGCTTTTTCTGGTAGCTGGAATGCTTGAGTATTTCTGTAGGTATGTAGTGCCTCCTTCTCTCTATTTCCTGGATGACACATAGAACTGTACTCCTTTCTCGTGCTTCCACCATTACACTACCCATTTGGGAGCCAGTTTCAAACAATCTAGTGAACCATGTCAGCAAAGTTCAGAGGCCAGAGTCCAGGATCACAGTCAGCCAGTTACTGGTCTTAAACTAGGACTTCACTCATTCAGTGAAAAATTATGAAGCATTGGACTTTCATGGAACTGCAATCTCTGGATATGTTTATCTCAAAGTCACTCCATTATTCTTTACATTTCAGCAGGCAAATAGGAATTACAGTTATGTAATTCCCGCTAGGTGTGTCCATATTTGTATAAGAACAGCAAATGATAACAAGATTTTACCTCATCAGTTTGGGAAGCCAGCAGTTAGGTGTTAATATTTTTGGTTTCAAAATCTGCGCATCGTGAAACAGAAGCAAGGGAATTTGAGAGATATCGTAATGTACCATGGACAAGAGTAAGAATTAAGACTATAACTCCACTAACCAAAGAAAACCATTCTAACTCTCTAGGATTCAATCCTATGGCCAAACTGAGAATTAAAAATGCTGATCTACCTAAGGGAAAAATGTTCAATCTGGTCTACCAATGCTTTTTCTATGGGCCTTACTCTCCAAGATCATTAAAGCTTTTTAAATTCATTTTACAAATAATCAAAAAGTTGCTTCTTTCCTTCAACAATATCACTAACACTAAGATTACCACAGGCGCTTCTGCTGACAAGTTCTCAAGACAAAATTTGGCAAAAAATTAATTCTGCTTTAGCTTAAGTTGACTTCAAAGGGGTTTTGCAAGTTATCCTGGGGTTGCATGTGGTCTCAAATTTCTGAAATAGTCCTTTGCCTGTGAAACTTAATTCATGTAACAGCTTTTAAAAGAAATCTATATTTCCTATGCTTGAGAGGCAAATTTTGTCAGTAGATGATGTTGAAGTCACAGACGAAGATGAAATCACTTCCTTTAGCTGAATTTAAGGCCGGGTAAACATTAGACCTGTACAAATAATATACACTTGGTGTGGTGGTTTGTATTAGGTTTGCGTGGCAAGGTTTTGGTAGTGGAGGGGCTGCAGGGGTGGCTTCTGTGAGAAGCTGCCAGAAGCTTCCCCTGTGTCCAATAGATTCAACGTCAGACAGCTACAAGATGGTCTCATGCTTGGGCAAGCCTGAGCCCATCAGTGACAGTGGTAGCGTCTCTGTAATAACATATTTAAGAAGGGAAATAACTGTTGCACAAGTGCAGTGGAGAAGAGGAGTGAGAAAATGTGAAACAGCCCTGCAGGCACCAAGTTCAGTGAAGAAGGAGGGGGAAGAGGTACTTTGGGCACTGTCACAGTGATTCCCCTGTAGCCTGTGGTGATGACCATGATGAGGCAGGCTATCCCCCTGCAGACTGTGGAGGTTCACGGTGGAACAGATATGCACACACTGAAGCAGGTGGATGTGCCAAAAAAGGCTGTGACCCTGTGGATAGTCTGTGCTGGAGCAGGCTCCTGGCAGGACATCCATGGAGAAAGAAGCCCGCATTGGAACAGGTTTGCTGGCAGGACTTGTGACTCCTCGGGGGACCCACACTGTAGCAGTCATTTCTGAAGGATTGCACTTCATGGAAAAGACACATGGAAAGGACCCACACTGGAGCAGTTCATGAAGAAGAGCATACCATGGGAAGGACCCACATTGGAGATGTTCATGGAGGACTGTCTCCCGTTGGAGGGACCCCACACTGGAGCAGAAGACGTATGAGGAGGAAGGAGTGTCAGAGACAATGTGTAGTAAACTGACCACAATCCCCATTCCCTGTTCCCCTGTGCAACATGGTGACTGAAGGTAGAGAAACGGAGTGAAATTGAGCCTGGGAAGAAGTGAGAAGTGGGGGGAAGGTGTTTTTAAGATTTGGCAATTTTAAGATTTCTCACTATGTTACTCTGATTTGATTGGTAAAAAATTAAATTATTTTTCTTGAGTCAAATCTGTTTTGCCCATGCCAGTACTTTGTGAGTGATGTCTCTGTCCTTGTCTTGACTCATGAGCATTTCATTGTATCTTTCGTCTCTCTGTCCACTTGAAGAGAAGGAGTGATAGAGCAGCTTGGTGGACACCTGGCATCAGCTAAGGTCAACTCACTACTTGGCTGAAACAAGACAATGAACATGAACTGTTTTCAACAATTAAAAAAAATAGTTTCAAATTTAATTAAAAATAAGTGGTTTAGTTTTGGTTGAAGTATTTAGCTCATATCTGGGTACGGTTTAAAATTGAAAACACTTTCAGAATGTTTTTGAAAGGTGGATGCAAGTAAAGCATTTTTCTTCTCTCATTTTCCAGATGAAACTATTTGAATTCAAGTATAGAAGAATTCTAAGTAAACAATGGTTTGTGTCAGTATTATTTCTATAGTATCATTAATAAATGAAAAAGAAAAATCCACCATAGAGCTGAGGATGTGAAAAAAGATAGTAATAGTAAGTTATGAACTTATTTTTTTTTTAACTTTTATGATTATTTCAAAAATCTAGATTATATTAGTGATAGAAAAACAACCAGTAAATAAACAGAAGTGCCAAAAGACTGGGAAAAGATAGTCTAATGTTGTCATTTGGTATTTCTGAAAAACAATTTCTGTTTATGGCAACTTAACAAAATTCACTGAGTTGCCCAGAGGAAGGAGACTACCCTGTTTTAAATATTACATTATGTATGCTGGCAGAAAATTTGCTATATCTTCATACATTTACTTCTAGCAAACAGAGTATGAGAAATCTCATGGTTTGCATGTGATAATTTGAGAAGTTAAGTATTTATTATTTTACATTCCTCTAAAAATCTAGAAAGACTGAAAAGCCAGAAATTTTCAGGTGGGAGTGAAAAATGGGAAATACATTTGAGACACAATTTGAACTGGAGCAAAGATTTACATAACTTAAGACTAAATGAACCTTAGTGTTTTGTTTTGCTTGACCAAATTCTGAAACATGGCATAATTTGTGTATGCTTGCTGAAAGTTTAACCACAATGTGGGGTGGTTTTTATTTCCATACAGGCAAACGATTTAGCTAACTCCTATGAAAATTGGTTTACAATATCTACACACATATCGAGGTACCGAAGCCCTCCAGTTTTATTTTATGCACTAGGGGGAAGAGTTCTACACATATTTTAGTATGTTGAATGATCTGAATTAATTCCAAGGATATGGCATATTTATTTTCATCTTATTAGAAGGGATAAACTCATTTAGGTAAACACCTCATTGACAAAAGTGTCCCATAATGAGATATATCCTATTAACATAATGTGTTCCACCATTTGGTGCTCTGAGCATGATCATTCAGAGCATTCCGATTTAGAAGTTGATTATATTCAGACTTGACGCTGTGGACTGTAGTTTTCTGTATTTATTTAGACTATTTTGCATGATTAATCATCTCAAGTTAAAATTATTCAGGCTATTCAACTCTCCAAGCCAGCCACAGCTGTCAATATTCTCTTTATTTACAGCATGAAAAAGTCAGGTAACAAAAGTATCTCCTGAGATACTTGAGAGTGGTTTATCCCTTCATATCAATGAATATTGTAAATGTGAGCTCAAGGTCCGAAAACAGGCACAAGGGTATGGTGTTGAACACAGGCCTGTATGTTTGTTTTACTTTATAGTATGAGGTAAACAGAGTCTAATTGCCTCTTACTAAATGCTCACAGTGGCAGCCTTAGTGTAGTTCTAAACAAGAAAAGAGGTAGAAAGTAATGCAAAGCGGTTTCACCTGCTGTGAAGAGTGAAATGCTTCCTGGGCTCTCCAATTTTCATCTTAAAGCTTATTCCAGCAACCAG
Organism: Numenius arquata; assembly: GCF_964106895.1. Taxonomy (NCBI): domain Eukaryota; kingdom Metazoa; phylum Chordata; class Aves; order Charadriiformes; family Scolopacidae; genus Numenius; species Numenius arquata. The sequence continues at coordinate 59,646,543 of NC_133616.1, read as the reverse complement.
GCTGAAATATGTGACAAAGGATGCCAGGGGAGGTCTGTTCCCTTGTTGAGGAGAAGGAATTGTTTCTTCATATTCTGCATTATACTTAGTCACACAGAATCACAGAATCAAAGAACCACAGAATCACAGAATCATCATGGTTGGAAAGGACCTCTGAGATCACCGAGTCCAGCCATATACACACACATAAAAACCACCCTACAATCTTGGCCACCAGAGCGTGCCACTAGAGCATGCCCTGAAGTGCCGTGTCTACACGTTTCTTAAATACCTCCAGGGATGGCGACTCCACCACCTCCCTGGGCAGGCTGTTCCAGTGCCTGACCACTCTCTCAGTAAAGTAATTCTTCCTAATATCTAATCTAATCCTCCTGTGCCACAACTTCAGACCATTTCCTCTGGTCCTGTCATTATTCCCTTGGGAGAAGAGGCCAACACCCACCTCTCTACAACCTCCTTTCAGGAAGTTGTAGAGGGCAACGAGGTCACCCCTCAGCCTCAGTCCATAGAGGTCTTCATCTCCAGAAAACAGACACCAGATATTACTAATATAAGTATGAATATGTGGCATTATATGTATTTATCTGCCACTATCGCTATATTAAGGCCTGGTTTCTCCCTCTCTCTCATAAACCAGTATGCACATCTGTTTAGAGTTAAGTTCATAACGCACGTTAGGCTAGGGTCAGTTTCTACATTTTACGGACAAAACCAATTAATATTTACACCACTAAAAATCTTAAGATTATGTAATCTACATATCTTTTACTTGAGAATTTTTTTACTGGATTCTTTCTAGAACACTAAAACTAGCCCATAAACCCAATGCTAACAATAACTGTTAACAATAACCTTAACCCTAAACATGACCCTAACCCTAATCCCTAACCTCTAACCATAACACTAACCCTCATCCCTAATCCCAACCTGAAGTCTAAACCTAGTCTAACACTAACCTGAACTCCTAACCCCAAACCATAAACCTGAACTTTAACCCTAACCCCTAACCTTAACTCTAGCCCTAACCCAAGCCCTAAACTAGTGGCCTTAAAACAGTATTACACATACAGCAGATGAGTGCACAGCAATTACCTTGATGTGGCTCAGAACTGCAGGGCGGGATGAGTACTCCACTTTCCCTTATTGTAAATAAGGTGTTCAGTGAAATTTTGTCAGATAAACTAAAAAAAAAAAAAAAAAAAAAAAGAGAAATTTTCTTCCTTCCAGAAACATTAGTAGATGACTTAACTTTGTTTAAATCAGTCCTCAAGTCTGATGCCTCTGTTTTGACCTATACCCCAAATCCACTAGCTTGCTTGGGCTCCTCTTTCAGATGTAAAGAAAAGCTTTGTGTTCTTGAAAGAATTCCCCTTCAATTGTATCAGATGGTTTTATAAAGGGTATTCTGCCTTCCTACAATCCTTTCCTTATTTCTTTTTCTCCATTAAAGGAATGTTGGCTTACAAAAAAAATCTTAGTAAAGCTCTGTAAAAGCTCTACAGGGGACAGACTGAGATCTTGAGGGACTTGAGGCTCTTCAAAGAAAGCAAGAAGATTGGTATCCAAAGCCTGCAGGATGGAAATAGACTGAGTCTGATCTCAGAGACACTGATGTGTAGAAAAAGACCTCGGTTTCATGAACAAGTTGAGGAAAACAGGATTTGGTTAGTGGCCTATATACCAAAGGGATAGGAAAAAAAATGCAAAGCGTTTAGAATCCAAAATTTTTCTTAGCTGGAGGGAAATCCAAAAATGCCATTTGGCATTTTTGCCCAAACAGAAAAAAGTCATAGCAGAATAGTCAGCAAATTGCTAAAATGTCCAAGCTACAAATGTATTTACTTGGTTTTTTAATTATAGGCAAAAGCATCTGGGGCGTGAAAGACAATTTATGATACATATGCAGCTTGTGTCAAATAGCAGGAGTTAATCAGAGGATTCTGCTGAAGCCGGAGTTACTTTAAAATAGATGACCTGAGACAATCTGGAGAAAACAGGGAAATTAAGATCTGCTGTCTTGAGGAGACTTTTTGGAAGATTGCATTTCACAAGAATGTTGATGAATATATAAATTTATGCATTGTGTCAACTACATTCAACTGCATTAACATTTTTGAAATCAGTTGTTAGAGAATCTGCTGACATGGCAAATCTGTAAGGACACGACAAATCACAATGAAACAAATTTCTAATGTCAAAGAGGAAAATTACAACATGCAGAACTGACAAAAACCAAGTGCTACACAAACAACACTAACAATGAAATATGCTATTAGTCATTCAGTATGTATTCAGTAGGGATTATACAAAGAGAACCAGGTTTTGACTTGCATTGAGGATTGGGTGTTTAAAGTAGTTTTGTATTCGGGCCTGTGATGTTTGATGACCATATGGTGTCAACAACAGAAGGAACATACAGAGAATACAGTATGTAGTAAATTTGAAGACGAGTCTCTCTTTAAGGAAGCTGACATATACTGTTTCATAGTTTAGTGTCATAGGCATTACTTGTAGACATGAAGAATCCTAGAACAGTAAAATTTGATCTCGCAAACCAAGTCAGAGAGCATTACTGATAAAAATCTCTGACCACTGCATGAATTTCCTTTTCTCTTTACTAAATAAACTTATTTATACTTTTTCTAAACAAACATATTTATTTTGGTGAGCTGTTCATTTTATAATTTGAGGTGCTGAATAGTGTGTTTTTCAGTAGCCAGCTTGTAATAATTTCTTTGTGTCAAACATGTCTGTCACGTCAATGAACTTCCATCCTTTTCAAAATTTGTTTTCATTCAACCTGAAACACTTTGCTATTATCAAAATACATATCATTTAACACTTGTAATGCTCTCCTAAAAATGCAAATGGACTTTTTTTTGAAACTTGTTTCACAAGAGGAGCTTGAAAAAAGAAAAGATTTTTTGACACCTTCAAAATCCATTTTCCTGCTCTGCTTATACTTGGAACTGCTCACTGAATTTGAACTTTCATCATTTCAATCACTCCAAAATGCTGCTTCTCAGCTATTTCATTTTGAAAACTCCCTTGTCCATCACAGACTGTAACACTCACTTGTTTAAGAAACACTTCCTTAGCATAAGGCAAGTGAAAATCACTGAAGCTGTCATTTTACATAAATTTTACCAATTAATTCAGAGACAACTGAAATGATCAGTGTACCAAGTCAGAAGCATACAATGAACTACAACTTCTGTTACATAATCCTTACCTTCCCTCTTTTGTGTTCTGTTTTCCACCAACTTTCACTTTTGTATCTTTTCTTATTGCCATTCAGTGTATTTTCAGTAAAGTCTGCCTCCTGTCCCAAGGTTTCCTTTTAGCAGGTCATGGAATGGACCATTCTTCCAGCTATGGAAGATCTTACAGTTTTCTCTCTGTGTTTTGTACCATTACCAATGGTTTAGAGCCTTTGATGGTTCATGTTTTACGCATTATATGTTAGCAATACATTTTACCTCCTGCAACATTTTGGTACCTCCTGATTTCAAATTATCTCTTGTTTTTCATACGCATCCGTTCTTTCCCTGTCTTCCTGTGAAGTTTCTGCTAACTGTTATCAAATATAACCTCTTGACATAGGGGCACCTTTGGCTTCATCCAGACTGGTAATTCTCATGACAAACAGAATACTTTCATCACAGATAATGTAAGGTGTTAGCACTGTAAGGTGCTAAGCCAATGATTGCAAAATATTATAGATGTAAAGTAGAAAAGAGAAAAAAAATTGATACCTCACTCATGCTAATTCTGTCAATTAAGAACTCTTTGTATTGTTTTCAGAATGAGCAGAAAATAAATGGAATATTTCATTTATATTTCATGATTAGATAAGAAGTGAAAGCAAGGCAAAAAACCCCAAAACAACACCAAACACTTGCTTAAGGGAGAAATATACTAAAAATCTCAGTGCATTGATGTAATCTGTGCATGACCATACTCGTGAGTTAAGTATTTTCTAGGTTAATTGTAGAAATATATGTGTTTTCATTGTTTGAGTTGGTGAGATTGATTTTTTTTTCCTATTCCTCATCATGGAGATAGAGATTTCCATCCTGAAGGGACAAACCTGATCATTTGTATGATCAGTCTCTACATAGCACAGAGCAGAAAATGGCTTTCACTTTTTTGTGTGAAGTCTGTGACTTTTGTTGGTGCTGTAGTCATTACTCTAGAAAGAAGGAGAATTTTTGGCTAATTACATGCCTCAAACTACTGTGTTGCTAAATCCATTTTATTTATTATTTCAGTTGTGCTGAAACCTGTGTGTCATTTCACATCATATGTTTTGCAAAGCACTTCCTCACTGATCTGTGAAAATGATTGTGCCTGTCAGTTTACCACCCAAATCCAGCAGCATATGCAGTGGCTGCGCTCAGCAAAGCTTGCTTCTAATTTATTTTTGTGACAGATTTGGGTTATGTATAATGTCTATCTTGTTAGACTTTGCATTGCATGTATTATGATTTTGTTAAAATCAAGATAGTTTTAATTGCAGGTGCCAGAAAATAGCATCCAAAGCTACAAACAATAGATTCTATCCATTGCTTTGTGAAGCCAACAGGAATTTAGGTTGTGACCCGTTCAGTAGGAATCTGATTTGGTCTTAGAAGGAAACATAATCATTGAGATCTCTGAAAAGCTCAGATCACAGCATTCTTAATGCAATAAACTATCCTTCTGAAATATTTTTTCCTCTGCTACACACATACATCAGGCATCTGCAGAACAGCCTTTTTAGAAGAACTGTTTCTGAAAATCTGAAAAGCATATTTAGCCCCAGATAGCAGTATGGCTAGCACAGTATTTAATATCCATAAAGGCAGAGTCTACAAATAAGAAACTACACACTAAGGAAGATGTGAGGATGTTGCGTTTTATAGCTGTGTCCTTTTCGAAGTGCTACATCAGCGAAGCAGGACTTCAGGCAACTGTGAACTAGACACCACTCCCTTCTTCTTTACTTGAAGACTTTTTTGTACTCCCAGCTGATGGAAACTGAGTGATGGAATAAATTTCCCAATATTTCCCAGTCTGTGTTCTCATGAGGAGGGAAGCATTGTTTACACTACTTTCCTTCAGAGAAACTGCAGCCATGAAGCATCTTTAGAGCTATGTTGCAGTTGACAGCTGAGGGAAATTCTCTGTGCAAAATCTGGCTAGTAGGAGTTGGCCAGAAAGAAGGATGTTCCCTTCCATGTTAGTGTAGAATTGTTAAAAATAAAAATTGCCAAAGAATAGCTGAAATAAAAAAAACACAACAAAACAAAACAAAAAAAAACCAACCAACAACCAACATTGAACTCATAGCTTTATATGTATAAGTGTTTTGGCTGTAGTTTCCCTTCCTTTATACAAACCACATACTACATCTTCTTAAGTCACATCTGCAGACTTTTAGGGTGCTTAATGTAATATCAATGAACATGCATGAGAATGTGACCTGTTAATGGATACTGTAATGTAGCAGAACAGAACTCCAGAGATGCAAAATTCCCCTGTATGATTATTGCCTCCCTCTATGTATACAGACATGTGCAGACACACAAACGCACACAGATACACAAACTCACACAGAGTTCATGAAAATTAGATCAAAAGAAACAGCTCCAAAGCTATAGCTAAAGTCCCATAGTTAGTCACAGAATCACAGAATCTTCTTGGTTGGAAGGGACCTTTGAGATCATCAAATCCAACCACAAAAAAAAAAAAAAAACAACCAAATAAACAAACAAACAAAAACACACCAAAACCAAAACAAAAACCAAAAACCACACGAAACAAACACACACAATCACACACCACACCCACCCACAAACAGACGTAAACCAACAATCTTGGGCACTAGAGCATGCCCTGAACTGCCATGTCTACACGTTTCTTAAATACCTCCAGGGATGACGACTCCACCACCTCCCTGGGCAGGCTGTTCCAGTGCTTGACCACTCTCTCAGTAAAGTAATTCTTCCTAATATCTAACCTAAACCTCCCCTGCCACAGCTTTACACCATTTCCTCTGGTCCTGTCATTAGTCCACTGTAAGTTTAAAGTTATTTGAGAAAATTGCATCCTTTTTTTTGCCAGTGCCTGTCTCTCTCTTTCATGAGAACAATAGGTCCTTTGCAGGGCCCCTTGCAGGCGTCCCTCGTTCATATACTAGGCTCTGATCTAAAACCTGTGAAACTGCACTTCACACAGTGCTGTGCCCTTGGGTATTTTGTATGTTCCAAGCACCTTGCTATGCTGTTGCCACGGCACAATTATATGGTTTTTGGTTTGGTTCCCTCTCCTGTGAGAATGCTTCATAGCACAATATGATGAATACATATTCACTTGAAAAAGAAAACGTAGGTACATAGTCAGATAACTTTGTATTTAGCCTTAACAGTAATGTTTTCAGGTGATATTTAGGAGCCTAAATTCCATTTTTTGAGAGGGAATAAGGTTCTTATGCGTTTAAGAAATATCAAGAATGATGTTTCAGTCACTCAAGGTAAGAACTGAAAAAGAACACAGGTTTAGCTCCCATCACATTCAAAATAAGATTTAACTCTTTTGTTTTGTAGAACTGAATGGAATACTTGTCAAAATTTGACCTGAAATCTTTGGATCTCATGAGATTTGACTTTGAATATTGTGTCTCCCTATATTATCTTTTTCACCCGTTTAATGAATAAATTACAAATCTGTAGGAATCTATATGTATGCATTCTGTATCAGATGTTCACAATTGTTTGTTGTGTTCACAATGTAGGCTAAATTAGAACATTCTACAGTGCTAATTTTGCAAGGGCAATTAATCCTTGCAAAAACAAAAACAAAAGCAAAAAACAACAAAACAAAACAAAGAAACAAAACCCCAGAACATGCTTATTTATATATTTTGAAAAGAAATATTTTAAAGATAAGGTTTCATTAGGACAGCAGGTATAAATCCCAATTGGTTCTCTGCAGGTGCTTCTGTTTTATCTGTGATAAGGATTTCTTTTAAACACAGAGTGTGTAAACTATTTTCTTCAAGTTTAAGATTGAGTTTAAGCAGTGGTTTAGCCTGTATAATAAGGGGTTGTTATAATTACATCTATGTCTGAATCATCTAATGTAAGTGCAGTAGGAGTATGCAGAACAAAACTTTTTATGTTTACATTTCCCAGTTTTGCATTAATCTTTATAAAATCCTGGAGACAAAGCCAAAGTAAGAAAATATTTACTTCGTTCACTCCATTAGATCCATATGGATCTAAATGTACAAGTGTTTTTAACACATCCTTGAGAATTTAATGTATAGTAGCTTTTGATAATTTAAATATTTCCACACACTTATAGTCTTTCCGTTTCCTTTTTCATTGCCACTTAAAAAAACATTATTTTCATTTGCTCTCACAGTACACTAAAAGTGCTATTCGGTGATGGGGACACTGAATAGGATATTGATTCAATTGGACAGAGCAGGGAATTCATCTTTCAGCACTGTGTACCTTTCCTGTGATTGAGACACTAATTTTTAAAAGAAGTGAAACACCAGTGTAAGTCTTCCCACCAGGGAAGTTAAGCTAAAATTCCTAAAACAATTGTAATTTTTTTCCATCTCCGCTAAAATTTCCCAAAGGATTTTACATCTGCCATAATAAACATTTAACAAACAGCTTGACATTGTATTTAAAGACTGACTTTATTAACTTCCTCTGGCCAGTTTCATTGCCAAATGGGACTACCTCTATACTGCTAAAGTAAACAAAGCCAGTGCATGACATGGCAGGGACTTAGGCACTTCCCCAAGTCTGTTAGATTTTTAACATGGTTCCTGGCATGATATTGGTCTGTGCCAATGAGCGCTCACCCCAGAATAACTCAGGATTTAGTAAGGATTAAGAAATGTTCCTGACATCCAATTTGGATATGACTAACTGTTTTGGAAGGTTTATGGATGCAAGTCATGGTTTGCCAGCTGGCCTCAAAGCCAGAAAATTGTTCATTGCACATTTTAGTTCCTAATATTTTCATAAACAACCAAATTGGAAATAGCTCAATAAGTGCCTGTCATTACTGTGTATTTTTATATGGGACCTAGAAATGACAGCTTTCTGTTTCAAGCACCTTAAGACATACATCCAGCTTGGTACCTGGCACAGGCAACCCATGGGTTCTTCATATGTTCTTTCTGTAACCAGAAAGTTTTTTTTTCTCTTTAGCTTTTATGCACAGGAGGGTAATGGCTAGAGCCAACAGGGTCTCTTATAGTAGGTAGATGGGAGGCAGCAGAAGACTGTTGTGCCATACACATAGTGCATTAGGGGTGGAGCAGAGATGATCTAGAGAAACTGGAATGTCTACCAGTGCAGACAGGGTATGGTCTCACTGGAGCTGTATTTGAACAGTCTGAAAGAAAATATAAAAATGGCCATCAAGTTCCATAACCTTCCTTGTCATTACTACAGTTTCTGAAAAGTATTTTGAGACCACAAACATGTATTTTGAAATTAGCAATCCATGCTTTCAGCTATGGTGTTTCATAGCACTGCCTGTTTCCACGTCCTGAATCTGCACATGTGCATGAGCAATTACACTGGAGCTAATTGTGAACACATTTTGGCTGGGAGTATCAGGTTTTAACCCTGATGTAGAAAAAATAACAGTCTGAAAACTTTTCCTTCATTACATTCTAATTTGGCAAAGCAAAGTTAGTTTTAACATAAGCACTTACCATTTAAAGTATCAACAATTATGATTACATATTACTAGAATAAACTCTGTCTCAAACTGGTATCTTTATTTATGCAATGTTTTGATTAAATTGAAATAATTTTTTTTTTCTGATCAGACAATCAGAATGTGCACGAGAAAGAACCCATGATGAGTGTTCTAGATGCTTAATAGACAGTAAAGCAGTGTGCAAGGAATAATAATTTATGTTAGATCCTGCAAATTGATGGCTGAAGTTCATTCCTGACATAGTGTCACTTAAGTCAGTGGTGTTACACCCAGGTTAGATATAGCCTAACGTCTTAGTTTGAGTAATTTATTAGCCCACTCCAATTCCATCCTTGGTTACATGATTATTCACTGAGATTGCAGTAATTAAGGCTGTCAAAAAGCTGTAAGTGTAGTGGAGCAGATCAGCCTGACCAACAAATGCATTGTGAAAATGATTATGAAGAGCCATGTAATCAGACGTTTTATATAATTAGCTGGATTGGGGTATTATGCTACCATAAAGAGACAAGAATCCCAGACAATATCTGCGCAGCATGGTCTATTGGCCTCAGTAGGCAGAGAGAAGGCTGAGATTCCCAAGTGTGACTCCTAGCTGTTGGTTCTCGGATCTGTCACCAGCTGCCACTGGGACTGTGCCCTTTGGTGCTGGGCCTTGGAGCTGGGAATGACTGAGGGTTTGGGCCTGCACTGACAGAAACCTAGTACTGGGGAGAAGTCCTCTGTTTCAGAGTGACAGGGTGTCTGTGACCTTCTTGCTACAGCAGTCTGAGAGGGAGGGGCTGACTGCTTTCACCAGAGAATGTGCAGCCCCCCTCTTCTTACGTTTATTGGACACTTTCTGAGATATGATTAGAATAACTCTTTCTCACAGTTACAATACTTTGGGAAGTGAAGATTTTAGAGGAACAATATCACTGGAGTAATCTATAGCCTGTTAAAATCTGATATAAATTCAAAATTTTTCAGCTGGAGCTGATATTCTTTCTATTGCTGGATGTCTATGTTCTCAACATGGACACCAGTTGTAAACTGGTGTGTGGAAAATTTCAATCCAGGAAGCAGGATGCTGTAGGGAGCTTTACACATAGTAGCTCCTTCATCAATTTGCTAATTCAGGTACTAACAGAGGTGCAATGAGCTTTGACTAACAGACTACCTGGGCACATTAGCCCATGCCAAACCTCAGGTGTATTTTTCTTGCTATTATGCCTCACAGGCATAACTTACATGTGATACAATCACTGTCAGGTTTTGGTTCCAAAGCACAAATAAGCAACTCTCTTTAAGTAACAAATGTTCAAATACAGTTACCAAATTTTTTTTCAGAGACTTCATAACCCAAATAACAGAGGGGAAGAATCAATTTAATTGTCTAATGGTTCCAGAACAGAAAACAAATCTTAATGTTTTTAAGTTACCTTTCCAGCACCAAATTTTCTAACCGGCAGTCTGCTTGTACTGAGCTCGTCAAATAGACCAGCAAAATGGGGTGCACATGTGCATAAACAAGTAATGAGAATAACAGCACTTAAACTGTAACTTCAGTGGCAAATGATTCCACACATTTGTATGCCAGAATATCTACAGATTTTATGGCACCATGGCAACAAATTCAAAGGTGCCAATGACAGCAGCACCTGCATTTGACTGGAAATAAATCCCTGGAATTAACAAGCAGACAATATATGTCCAAGTTACTGAATGCAACTAAATGCATGAGTCTAAATCCATGTAGTTCTCAGGATTATGAGCATACATAAGCCATTGGATCTCATCATGTTGTATTATATGGGGAAGTGATAGTCTTGCTCCATTCATTACTAAAGGAACTTCTACTTGTTTCTCCAGATGGTACTAAACATGATACTGAAAAAGACATGTGAAACTGATCTTAATCATTCACAAAAAAGCTCAGCTAGGATCAACCTTAAGTTAGCATTTGATTCTTATTTCCTATTGGTTGTCTGAATAATAAAGTCACTTGATACAAGCTGGTTTGGGTGTTTTGAGTGGGTTTTTTTTGTTCTTGTTGTTTTTGGTGGGGTTGTTTGTTTTTGTTTTTATAAAACTATACCAATAAACAAAAATTTTACTTTAAAAGAAATTAGGTATCCAAATGTGGGCAAGGGCAGCTGTGCTTAGAATGAAATTTTCTTTGTCTAAAAACATGAAACATCTTAAATAATTTTTTGTTGACCTACAAGTAATTCCCGATTAGTAAATGTAAACCAGCAATTTTATCATGTTTTACCTTTGATAACAAGGTCTTGTCTAATGTTGGCTTTATGGATGTAATTTGAAAGGAAGAGTTTCATTAACATTTAGGCTCATTGAACTTATAAAGAAATGCATTAAGTTTTGATAAATATTCATTTTTTTCCTAAATTACTTATTTTGTTCTTTTGTTGATTACTATCTGAATACAAAAAGCATTGAATGGAAGCTGGGGAAAACTAAAGAGAATTAAGTGCAATTTATTATTCTTACACAACATATTGCCTTTCCTAGCTACTTAAAAAAATATTTTCAAGCAAGTAGGTCTTAAATAAACAGGGTTTTCCAAAAGTTTCATAGTCTTGCCAAAATAACACATAAAACTCCTTTCTAAGAATGTTACTAGGATTGAAAAGTGATTATACAATCAGGAAATTCCAGAATTAAAATTGCTTGAGGAACTCAGAAACAATTCCCCTGGGCATTTTCATTATGTCACAGTTAATTGACAAAGTATTATGTTTCTTACAGTGTCCATTTCTTCTCTGGTGCACAGGGAGAATAAGCAGGAAGGAGGGGGTTGTTTTGCTATTACTAGTTAGTGAGTGAATTATATGTTTTTTGTTATATTGTAGTGCTCACTGAAGACAGAGTTCTTTGCTGTCTCATAAACCTATTAGTGGCATTCATCATCCTTGTGATCTTATGCTTACAAGTGTGAAAATATTTGACACCCTTAAGATTTTGTGAAATGATAAGGTTCTATAGCTTCATTTTATGGATGAAGACCAGATGTACAGATTAAACAGTCTGTCATGTTTTAAGTGCCCAAAAGGTGGCATGTGAAGATATTTTTCAGGTTTTTGCGTGTTCCCTTTTCCGCCTCCTCCCTCCAAGAAATTTCAATGGTATATTTAAAGCTGGAGCTGTGCATGTACTTTATTTTTGCAAATCAGATACCAGGGAGTGGTAAAACACATTCCCAGGAAATGAGCAGCCCTGCACTAGTGAACATGTGTGACATTCTTGATTTAAGTAGTATTCCCAGCTCAGGAACTGAACTACAAAATTAAGGACAATCTGTTGGAAAAACATCAACTGGCTTTTGCCAGGATAAGCTCCTTTCTTTTCTTGTAATTCCTTCCTCATCCACATTTCAAATTTTACAACTGAAGAAGGACTGTAGCAGGAACAGCCTCCTCAATGACGTAACTTGGTTGTTACCAATACAGATCTCCTATGTACAACGGATGAAACTAATAATGTCTGACTACTTTTTTGATAGATATCATATGATATGTATAGAAGGAGGGGTGAATTAAGACTATACAAGAAATTTATATCTAATTCTTTTCCATCAGGAATTTAAGGGTCACTTCCAGTCTGCAGAGAGGAGCATGGTCAGGTCAATGAAGTCTTCTTTCTATTCTGCTTCCTATTTCATCTCTTACTGTTCTGTCATTGCAATAATTTTTGGTCCCACTCCTTCCTTTTTGTCTTCTGTTACTGTTTCTCACCTTTGGCCACTCTCTAGTTTGTCCCATTGACAGCTCCTCAAACATTTAATTTCAATTGCCTAGTCTAGAAAATTCTTTTTTTTAATGCTCAGTTCTCTCCATACCCTGGCATTTACAGTTCCACTCCCTGCACAGCAGATTCAGTTCCCTTCCTTTTCCGTCACCTCTGAAGAATTTCACTCCATATTTTGTTATCCAGCTGACTCTTTCACAAAACTCTCTTTGTTCTCATTTGTTCTTCACCTCTAATTGCTCTTCCAGAATCATCTCCTACGTGTCCAGCTTCTTACACCTCTTGACTTCTTTTCTCAGTCTCTATCATGAAACTTTAGTTGATTCTATCTCCATACATCAATTTTTTCCCTTGACAATAATTACCAATCTCCTTGTCCAGCCAATCCAAAATTCCAGACCTCTTATCTTCAGGTAAAGATGAAAGACTGTATCTTTTCTCACAACTTCTCCATCATTCTGGTCCAGTTATTATTCTGCTCACATTCTGAAGCAGGTAGTTCTTCAGAAAACTCTTTAAATCCTATGGGGTTCTGTGGCAGACATACCTACCCTTACAATGACCCGACAAAAGCCCATGAAAATTTCCAGACACAGCTTTTGTCATGTCCATGCAGCGGCAGTCAGCTCATATGCATTTTGGCTGAAAGGTGAGGAAGTTGGGGGTCTTCAGGCAATGGGAGGGGGCTACATGGCCACATATGACTGCAGTGCAGATTCAGGTAGGGTATAAATGGATCCTGCTGGAGAGCCATCTTGAGTCAGTCCCCCTTGGGGCGGTGGGTCTGCATCCAGGGGCACTCCCCTTGGGGTGAGACGCCACCCAGGGAAACTCCTCACAGTTAAGAGCTCTCCCTTATAAGGTGATTGAGTGCGCATTTTGGTTAATTGGCCATAAACCTTAAGAATTCCTGTCGGTGTAGGATTAACTCCCAAGTGACTTTCTGAACCCGTGGATTACTAATGTTTGTTGGAGTCTCAAAGTGGTTTTGGTTCAGGTAAAACTTAGTTTGATTTTGCTACCATCTGGTAAAAATAAATCCCATTTTTAATTTCTTAGTCAGTCTAGCTAGGTTTTGTGAAGTTCCACAGAAGGTTCCTATAGGGTATTCAATGACATGATGAGTGAAAAAGCCTCCTGTTCTCAGACCCGGAACAAAAGTGAACATCTGCACAGAAAACTTCATAATTCACCCAAGCACCAGCAGATTTTTCTGGACAGAACAGAAGGCACAGCTTTCTCACGCAAGCACTGTGACATTTCAGATTCTGCACTTCTAATTCTGGGCATGCAGCTTTTTAAAAGAGTACGTTATCAGCATGTTTAAACACAATGGTGAAATAAAGTCTTTTTTCCTTATGCTTATTCAAAGAATATGTTGAACTGGTTTTGGCTGGTACTGTCCATGACTATTCCACCTTAGGCAGTGACTCAATGTAGAAACTTCTTTCCTGAGATACCATTTCATGCATTTTCAAAATCTTAAGAAAATGATGTTACCAGGCCTTCTATAGTACTGTAAGGTATTTTCAGAATTTTGTGCTGTCAGCAGAATTTACAGTATCATATATAATCAAACCCTTACTGATCTTTCTTCTCCAATCATATTTATATTACTAAATTCTGTTGACTCTTGTGTACTCTAATTTGTATGTTGTTTCTGGCTTTCTTCTTGCTCAGTGAGAACCCACCCAAATATTCTTCAATTTGGTCTATGAATTTTAAGTTAAATTAATGTTTGACCACTTGTGAAACAGAATACGTGATTGAAAAGTAATATTAATATAAAGCTGTATTTTGCAAGCACTAGGAAGTTATGTTGCAAATTAATATAGTTCTTTATAGGATAGGAAAGAACAGAAAGTGTATTAATGCCACAGAAAAGATGAAAGCCACCTCAGATGAACGAACAGATGGCTAACCAAGCTATTCCTACTTTATAGTCAAACATAGCATTGCTGCAAAATCTCCAGTAGCTCAAAATTCACTAAGCAGTCAAGCTATACATCTGCAAAAGGGTAGAAGGAAACTAAAGTGGAAGGGCAAAATTCTAAAATTTTCCACCAAAAAAAAAAAATTAAATTAAAATACTTTGTTTTAAAGACATCAGAGAAATGTATGAAGGAAGCAACAAGATTGGATTGCCTGGTAGCCATCATGCATGTGCTGCTATACAATAGCAAAAAATCTTACGGTGCTATTTTTTGCTTCAATGGCTAGCCATTGAAATTCCAGTTAAAGTTCATTCCAAAACTAAAACAAAATCTGAAAGTATTTTCAGTTCTGGTAGTGTCTAAAACCTTACTAGATTCATGTTTAAAAAAAAAATCTGTTTCATTTAGTTTGAAACATTTTACTTTAGTTTATTCTTGACGTTAAAAAAAAAATTAAAAGTACCTCAATGGGTAAAATGCAACCAGTTCTGCTGAAAACACTGATATTTTCCTTAAGATATATTTTTTTTCCAGTGTATATTTGCTTTTCTATGAATGTTCCTCTGACAGGAGGGCAATTTATCTTTGCCTTTCACTTTGAAGCGTATAACTTAGAAGTATTACCAAGTCTCATGATACACAATTTCTCAGTAAGAGACTTTTATTAATAAAAAAAAAAAACATTTCGTACACTGTTGTCACTCCTGTTAACTGAGAGAAGAAATCTGATATGAGATGCACAAAAATGCGTCTATTTATTCAGTATACCTGGTGTACTGGAACTGCCTTTCTGTGCGAATTAACTTTCTGAACATCTAAATCTGGCTTACCTTGTTCTATTTTAGTGCTGTGTGCAGGACATTAATAATTTGCTGTAGAACCTTAGGCACCAGAAGACATCAGCTACTTTGCAGCTACATGCTTAGAAGAATTCATGGTGGGACAGTGTTGTGGGTTAACCTCAGCAGGCAGCTAAACACCATAAAGCCACCTGCTTACTCCCCTTCAGTGTGGGGAGAAAGTCAGAAGAGGAAAACTGAGAAAACTCGTGGGTTGAGAGTAAGACAGTTTAATAGGTAAACCAAAAGTTGTATGCGCAAGGAAAGCTAAATAAGGGATTCACTCACTACTTCCCATCAGCAGGCAGGTGTTCAGCCATCTCCAGAAAAGCAGGGCTCCATCAGGTGTAGCTGTCACTTGGGAAGACAAACACCAGAACTCTGGATGTCCCCCACTTCCTTTTCTTTCACCAGCTTTTTATTGCTCAGCATGATGTCGTATGATATGGGATATCCCTTTGGTCAGTTTGGGTCAGTTGCAGTCAACTGTGTCCCCTCCCATGTTCTTGTGCACCCCCAGCCTGCTCGGTGGCAGGGCAGTGCGAGAAGCAGAAAAGGCCTTGACACTGTTTAAGCACTGTTCAGCAATAGCTTAAACATCCATGTGTTTTCAACGCTGTTTTCATCACAAATCCAAAACATAACACCATACAAGCTACTATAAAGAAAAATTAACTCTATCTTAGCCAAAACCAGCTCAGCCTATAGGTGGTGTTGGTGTTGAGCAGAAAAGTATATGTACTATAGAAACTCACACTAAACTCTAGCTAGTGTCTGGCTCTTCACTGAAAAAGAAAAGAAAGATTTCCATTTAGAATGACCAATTTTGGTTACCTGGGTCATGTTGAGGGTATTAGCAGCTGTAACTTATAGTGACTATTCAAGATCCAGAATAGCGCTATCTTGATCTTGTGTACACACGGCAATCAGGCCCATTGGAAAGCTGATTTTGGCATAATGCGTTCTGACAGTGGTGAATGGGCAGAAAAGTCCTATTTCCATCTAAAATGATGATAAGCCTCAGGCTGTGAGCACGGGGGACAGGGAGCAGCCAGAGAGTGTATCAGAATTTGGGGCTATTTTTAAAGATTGGAAACTCACGATTAGTGTATCAATCCTGAGTATCAGTCAGATACTCAGTAGTCCTGAGTACGCAGTCCTGAGTAGCATTCTCTAAGCAATCCTGCTTCAGCAGGGGAGTTGGACTAGATGATCTATATGGTCCCTTCCAACTCTAAAAAAAAAAAATTCAGTGAAAATTCAGTTAAATTACTGAGATCAATTTGCAACACAAATTATTGATTGAAAAAGTCCTCTGTAAATCTGACATTTCTGGTTTTCTTCAGTTTCCAAGAACTGATCTACAAATCCAAAGTGACGACAGACTACATGATGTTTGGGGTGAGGATGAGGGCAAGCAAGCAGAGGTGATCATGGATGAGCTATGGCCCAGCACAGAGAGCATAACCTCAGCTTCATGGTCTGCTTCAGCCAGTATATCTCAATTTCCAAGGAAAAGATCTCATACAAGGTCTAGGAGTGGAATTCAGAGTTAGGGTCTCAAAAATAAAAGCTGCAATATTTTTGTTTACACCTAGGTGGCTTGGGAGCCTGTGGATCTCATGTAATTGTTCTACGGATGAATTTTGGGTGAGCCTGGAACAGCTGCACATCAGTCTATTGTGCCAGGGGACCAGGCTCTTCTGTGCCTGTTACTCCTTGGGGAGATCTTTGCATTCAAGAGCTGCCACTGGCTCAAACAGAGAGGAGATCCCAGGCCATGCTCCAGTTTCGCTCTGCACAGTCATTTTTGTGCTACAAAACAGAGGGGAGCATCTGGCCTTTGCTAAACAAAGAATTGCAGTTTCTGTGTTTGCTTTGAGGCCAGCTGTCTCCTTTCAAAGTCATTGCAAATGATGCAGTGTTGGAAACACTCTCAGGAGAGGATCATTTGATTTGAACTGCTAAAGCCCTGGCTAATTTTCTGTATTGGATGATTCTCTTCTTATAGCTTGCCAAATTTAGATGTGATTGCAGAGCATGTTTTAATTTATTTCTCTTGAAGATTTTTAAACTTTTTCTAATTGGCATGAAAATGAAAACAAATTACATATTCAAAGAGTGCTTGGCTCTTGTTGGACTTGCACACAGCACCACTGCAAAAAGCTTGTATTCGCTATCTGCCACAGTCTCAGGTGATACTACAAAAAAATCTCTTCTGCTCAAAGCTCACTGATGTCTTAGTGGGTTTTAGAACTGGATCTTTTTGGTTTTTCTGGATTAAAGAAATGAATTAATGACCTCTATACTAGAGATGCTCTACTGTGAGTTTGGTCTGAAATAGTAACTACAACAGTGGGACCACTGCTTACTTTTACTTCTCTGGCTCTTCTCTGCCAGACTGTTGCCTTTGTTAGGCAGTTCCTTCTCATCCAGGCTGGCTTGCCCGAGTTTCACTAGGAAGTGTCTGATTTGCTCACTATTTACTAGATAAAAATACTGCACCGCTTTTGCTTTAACCAGCTAGAGGACTGAGGGAAACACAGAAGCAGTGCGTAAAAGGGAAGTTAACAGCTTTTGTGAATAAATGACAGCATCTGTGCTTATCTGGACCAGAAGCTAGTCTGAAAAGCATGCTTGTAAGTGACTCGTCAAATTAAATGTACTTTCTCAGAAGGTCATGGTTTCCAGGTTTACCCTTATATCATCTTGCATATAGGAACTCAATGAAGAGTTTAATTAGGAAAACAGAAGTTCAGTCATAACAAAAAAACAGTAATAAAATAATAATAATTAAAAAAGACATTAAAAAAACAGCATGCAACTTAGCATATATTAATGGACATTACTATAGGTATTTGTAGCTGGTGAGTGTCTGGATACAATTCCTGCATTAATGCAGTAATTATAAAGCCTAAAGACCAGATAGCATTGGATTTTCCCTTATAAGATAATTTTATAATGAGAAAACGTACCTTAAGTCAGGAAATGCACTTTTCATCCATTGCATTCAGTACTCTGTCTTAGACAAAACAATATTAATTGCCCACAAAACAGGAATTTACTCTATTTAAAATGCCCAATACACTTAATTTACAAACAAATTTTGCTGACCTAGGGGTCTGCAGAGGGTTTTGACAACCTTTATTAAAACCAAATTTTATCTTCCGCCCAAACCAGTTTCTTCTTTATACCACAAACATCCAGATGGAAATTTCCTTCCAAATTACATGGGCATTGTAGGGAAAATGGACTTTAAACACATTAGACTAGATACTAACTAATTTGCAACCCACAAGATCTATAATGTGATGAAATGTGGTAATATCACCTGTCAAAAATACCTTCTTCTGGTCCTGGGAGGTCTTGTTTAATTTGAACTTGAAGTTGTAAAACACAGTGATGTTCATACATATTATAAGTCAAACGTAATTGTATTTTAAAATATGTAAGTGGGAATTTTTTTCTTCTGTTTTTGTATACTTACATCTGAGCTGTGTGATTTTGAGGAATCCTTCTTATGGCATGTAAAGAAAACCTTATTAAGAGATGTGAAGACTTCTAGAGTACCTCTCTGAATATTTCTGAAGTAATCTTTTTTCTATTAGAAATAGGATACTTACTATATTTCAGTGGTCTTCTATAGGCTTCTCATGCTGCATTTGTGCCAATAACTCACTTTTTTGGCCCTGGAAACATCTGAGATACATGTGGATGGACAAGTTACAAACAAAGAACCCTGGTTCCTGCTTGGGGAAACCAGGTGCGCAGGGGGTGTGCATAGTTGGAAAGGATCCATAAGGATCATTGAGTCCAACCCCTGCCCACAGGACTACCTAAAAATAAATCATATGACTAAGAGCATTGTCCACATTCTACTTGAACTCTGAGAGGCTTGGTGCTGTGACCACTTCCTTGGAGAGCCTATTCCAGTGACTGACCAACCTCTCAGCAAAGAACCTTTTCCTAATGTTCAATCTGAACTTCCCCTTATGCAGCTTCATACCACAACCTCATGTCCTATCACTGGTCATCAGAGAGAGGACATCAACACCTCCCCCTCCACTGCTCACCTTGAGGAAACTGTAGGCTCAGAAACAAGGTCACCCCTCAGCCTCCTCCCAGCTGAGCAAACCAAGTGACCTCAGCTGTTCCTTGTAAGGTTTGCCCTTGAGACATTTCACCATCTTGGTCTCTCTCCTCTGGGCACGCTCTAATAGTTTGATGTGCTTGTATTGAGACGCCTGAAATCGCACACAGTACTTGAGGTGGGGCCACACCAGTGCAGTGTACAGATGGACAATCACATTCCTCAACTGGCTAATGATGCTGTGCTTGATGCACCCCAGGATATGGTTGGCTCTTTCATCTGCCAGGGCACACTGTTACATGTGTTATTTGCTCATATGCTTCAAGCTGGACCAGCTGCTGAGTAGAAGACCCATGAAGTGGCTAAGGTGTCCCAGGGTCCAGACACAGGAGGAGCGGACTTTGCTGTCTGTGCGTAAGTTTTACGCAAGTCCTGTATGTGGGTCCTTTTGAAGGCAGTGCCTCATCTGTGGCAGTCTCTGTGACCTTGTCCTGTGTGTGTCTCTGGGATAAGCATTTGGTAAACAGAAAAGCAGCAGTTGCATCCCTCAGCCTGGGCTGAGACTCCAGGCACCGGGCTGGGCTCCAGCAGCCAAGCAGGAGAGGTCCTGGCCCAGAGCATCTGGTGGAGATGGCCACTCCTGACATGTCTTAACAGGGAGAATAGGATAACAGAGAAGGAAATAATAAAAGAAAAAACATTGCAGAATGCAGTGTACTGGCAAAGAGGCTGGTAATATAGGAAAAAAATAAAATATTAGGATTACAAATCCCTGCTCAAACAAACTCAATGACTTCATAATGATGTCAGCTGTTCTAGGCATTCACCACAAACTGCAATATTTTTAGACTAATTCTTCAAGCTTTGGCTTCACTGACTTTGGGGGAATGTTACCCCAGTGAAACATGCAGCAAGGTCAGCCTTCCTCTGATAAAAAGAGGGTTTAAATAGTATTGACTACATCTAACCTTCCAACTTAATAATTCTCTAAATCACCTCATGTTTCGGTAACTTTCAAACCTAATTCCACAGAATAATTAGAAATTCTAAGACAGTGAATGATAATCATCATAAATCATGAAGACTACTTAATTAGTTTCCATTGTAGATAAGTCTTAAATGACGTGATCTTTCCGTAATGCATCATATTAGCTTGAGAAAGAAGTTTGTCTTTTGATTTAATGAGCTAGTGGCTTATTTACTATGGTACAAGGTGTCAGTTTGCTTCATTTAGCAGCAAAAAGTAAAAGATTTTTATCTTTTACCTTGTGCTGCTTTCCTCTATCACATAGAACCAAGAAAGGAAAGATGAAATACATATTGTTTTCCAAGTCAGCCCGATAATTTAAGGGAAGTTTACAATTTAAAAATATCAGTACAGCAACTGAGATGGAGGCTAACTACCTCTATAAAATTCTTTCAGTGCTGCAGGTGTTACAGGATATTTACAAGCAAACATTCCAGTCTAGACTTCCAATGAAGTATGCTTAAACAATAAAAGCTATTCTTTTTTTTCTAGTCAGTCCTAATACTCTGTCAACTCTACCTGAGAAGCTTTCAGCTGAATAAAACTGTTATTTTTATTTTCCCCTTTAAACTCTAGATTCCATTATGAAAGATCCCACTCCAATTTGTACTTTTTTTTGGCATTGAGAAGACATTCTTCAAGTAAAAAGTAATCATAAGGCTATTTGGATTATCTGAGAATCTCTCTAAATATTCGAAACAAGGTTATCAGAAGGTTTTCTTAACCAAGGTTTAAAAAACAGTGGAAGTTCCCTTAAGATTTTACTACCAGACGTCCAAGAAGTCACATAAGATTATTTGTGGAAGGTTCTGGAGACAACATTTTTGTGTGATTGTCCTGTATTCAACACTCCCTCACCTACTTTGTCAACTGCAAACTCTTTATAGATGTTTTCAAGGTAAATTCGGGTAGAGGAAGTTTCTTGTTTTCCAGTTTGATTTTTCTTCCCAAGTCCATCTCAAACCAACTTCATCATGCCCCAAGGCTTGTTCACCTATTTGTGAACTCTCTATCCCCACAACCGTATAACAGGTTAATTTTGACTGTTTTCAGTTAATAAAAATTGCTGACCAAACAGTGCAAGAACTACTTTTTTTTTTTTTTTCTACTCTTCTTACTCTGTCCATCTCTTTTATTTTTGCCAGTCTGCACAACAAAAGAGGTACAGATATTTTTTTTTCCTCTTTGGACATCATAAATAATCAGGGGAAAGTGCTTGCATAGACGTATTCTACAAAATATATCACAGAATGATTCACAGTAGAAGACTGTGAATGTTAACATGTAATATGCAAATTCATGTTGAAAAATGCAAACAGTGTTGAAATGGTATAAAGCAAATTATTTTGACTTTTTTCCGGAAACTAAAATGCAAGAGGATTCCTAAATCCAGATGTTTAATTTTAACCAAAAGAAATGAAATGTCTCAAAGTCTCCTAAATATGCTATTACAGAATATCTTTTATACTTAATCAACTTTTTGTCCTACTCCAGAATAAAAACAAATATTGGATTTTTTTTAATTTTCTGAGTCAAGAAGCTTTCAGCACTAGTATACTACTACTAAGAAAACTCAAATTCCTTAAAAAAGCACAACACAGCAAATATGACAAATTTTCCTCCCATTACAAAGATTCTCTACCTTCCTTTCTTCTCTATTCCCCCTAAGATGAATTGCCAGCTCTCAGTGCGAATTGTTCAAATTTGAAAATGTAAGCTTACTTTGGAGGAACAGCATATTACTGTGCTTGCCTGTTTCATTTTCTAAGGAAATGAAGGAGAGAACAATTCTAGGATTTTTTCTTTCTTTTCCTTGAAGAGCATCTGCTTTATAAGCAGAGAATAATAAGCAAAATGAAAGTTGTCTTGAAGAAAATAAAGAAATGTGAAGTTTATTCTTTTAAAAATATGAGCTCAAATTCTAGCAGTCATGTGATATCTTTTTGCCACAAGATTTCCATGGAAGAACAGTGGAACCACCAGTCTCAGTGCAGGAAGTCAGGAAAGTCCGATTGTTTAGAGTTGCCAAGGTAGGAAATACCTGATTCAACTGCCATAGTGCTGCCAGTAGCACAACTAACTGCCTCAGACGTCATTCCTTCCTACCGGCTTGCTTCCTTTAGTGCTGCTGAGCTATTTATTGTCTTCTAAATTTCTCATCTTATTCTAAAGTCAAGTCTGAGAACAACTCTAAAGAAGCTCTGAAGAATTTTCTGGTACTCCAGCTTCTTTTGCTCTATGCAAGACAGTTGCATAGTGACCTAGTTACAATCTTTGACCTAAAGATTCATAAATAAAGATTTAGAGTGAATATTTATGCATATTTAAAACATTTCATTTTCATAATGATTGGAAACTACCCAATAGATACAAACATTCAAGATAAAAAGCAGAAATCAATGCTTCTATGATATCACTTTCAAAGATCTTAATGAGATTATAATAAAGGTTAAAAAGAAAGCCAGGCTGATACTTCTTGTCTTGTAAATCATATACCATTTTTGATCATTGTATTTCTCCCAGTGTGACTTAAAACTCTTTATAAGACAGAAGCAAAGACTGCTTTATTCAAGAAATGTCAGTTATAAAGAATACAAGGGGAGTCAAGGGACAAGGGTATTTACAGGGAAGGTTGCGGTTTTCTGAGGCAGAAATCATATAAGACTGTATACTTCTTGGAAGTTTTACTTATGACTTTTTTTTCTTTTTTTTTTTTAATAGTAAATTTTAAATGTCAAAATGTATTTGACAAGATATGTGTACAGGAAAGTTTATTTTTATTTACTAAAGCACAATTAGTTCACACTTGAGGAAACAGCAAATACCCGAGGCCAAGGAGCATGTACAGAAGGCCCCCTCTTCACTAGAATGTCTGCACAAGAATATATTGGTTTGTAAAGTATTTTTAAAATCATCCTACAGACTAAATGACAGCTTATTTTCATTAGAACAAATCTGGGAAAAACTTAGCCGTCTAGGACTTTTTGTCCAGTTACCAGTTACTATCTACTTTTTATTATAGAGTTTTATCTGAACTTATGCAGGTTTGTCCCTTTATACACCCGTTCTTGTAACACAAAGATCACAATGAGACTTTTTCAGTCCCTTTTCCTGAGTCAACAATTTATTCACATAGAAGAATGTAAAATTTTAAAACATAAAAGGTTCACAAGGCCTTTACTCCTAGACCATCATCTTCAAACCAATTCAAAGGAAGTCTCCTTATAGCTGTTTAGAAATAAATCTACCAACCCTTTTGAATCCCATACCACAATGTCAGTGAGCCAGGAGATGTTATTATACTTCTCAAACTTCTTTCATCCTTTTTGTGGCTATCTGAGGTGGAGTCTTCTGTCTATATCTAGTTGTGCTTTCCTTCTGCAAAACTTCCAGACAATGAGAAGAGCAGCGCCATCCTTGTTACCAGGCATCCGTAACTAGTCACTCTCCACTCTTAAAATAGAGAATCAAAGCATAGTCTTATAGAATCATAGAATCATAGAATTGTCTAGGTTGGAAGGGACCTTTAAGATCATCGAGTTCAACCACCAACCTAACTCTGATAAAAAAACCAAACCATCACTAAATCATGTCACCAAGCACTATGTCAACCTGTCTTTGGAATACCTCCAGGGATGGTGCCTCAACCACTTCCCTGGGCAGCCCATTCCAATGCTTAATAACCCTTTCAGTGTAAAAATTTTTCCTAATTTCCAATCTGAACCTCCCCTGGTGCAACTTGAGGCCATTTCCTTTTGTCCTCTTGTCTTGCCTGTCACTTGGGAGAAGAGACCAATCTCCGCCTCTCTACAACCTCCTTTCAGGTAGTTGTAGACAGCGATAAGGTCTCCCCTCAGCCTCCTTTTCTCTAGGCTGAACAACCCCAGCTCCCTCAGCCTTTCCTCTTAAGACTTATTCTCCCGACTCCTCACCAGCTTCGTTGCCCTTCTCTGGACCTGCTCCAGCACCTCAATGTCTTTTTTATGGTAAGGAGCCCAAAACTGGACACAGTACTCGAGGTGGGGTCTCACCATTGCTGAGTACAGGGGGACGATCACCTCCCAAATCCTACTTACCACGCTGTTCCTGATACAAACCAGGATGCTGTTGACCTTCTTGGCTGCCTGGGCACACTGCTGGCTCATGTTCAGCCGACAGTTGACCAGCACCCCCAGGTCCTTTTCTGCTGGGCAGCCCTCCAGCCGCTCTTCCCCAAGCGTGTAGGGTCACATGGGGTTGTTGTGACCCAAATGCAGGACCCAGCACTTGGTCCTGTTGACCCTCATCCCATTGGCCTTGGACCATCGATCCAGCCTGTCCAGATCCCTCTGCAAAGCCTTTCTACCCTCAGTAGATTGACACTCCCACCCAACTTGGTGTCATCTTCAAAGTTACTAAGGGTGCACTTGATCCCCTCATCCAGATCATTGATAAAGATGTTAAAGAGAATCGGCCCCAGTACCGAGCCCTGGGGGACACCACTCGTGACCGGCCACCAACTGGATTTAACTCCATTCACCACCACTCTCTGGGCCCAGCCCTCCAGCCAGTTTTTAACCCAGCAGGGAGTACTCCCATCCAAGCCATGGGCAGCCAGTTTCTCCAGGAGGAGACTGTGGGAGACTGTATCAAAGGCCTTGTTAAAGTCCAGGTAAACAACATCCACAGCATTTCCCTCATCCACCAAGTGGGTCACTTTGTCATAGAAGGAGATCTTATCTTGTATTTAGTTTGTTGTTTTAGTTAGGGAAGGCTTTAGAGAAGTGATATTTGATCTCTACAATAATAATATATTCTGAGAATTTGAGATGATGGAAATATCCTTTTTATTGTTATTGTTCACTTTGTTTAGTATATGAAAGTTGTTAGGTCTAATACAATGCTAGTGCAAAGTACACTGACTAATGTAGAGCTTCCCAGCGTACAGACTGCAAACGCAGGCAGATGCTTAGATCTCATTTCATGTGAGAAAATCAGTGAAGTGCTTTGCTCAGAGATTTTTTTTCTGTGAAGAAAAGCTGAAATGCTCATGGGTGATATATTTTTTTTCTTGCTTTGATGTTCTACATGTTTCACCATTCATTGGTTCTGCTCATTTCACATCTCTCTAGCTTGGAGAAGAATCAATTTGGGAACTTGAAGACAGAAAGAAGCTTGGGGATAGGATGACTTTCACATTGTGCTCTGATTCATATTTATCATGTAAGTTGGGGGGGGTTGAGCTGTACTACAATGGTTATCATCTGCTTAGATGGTCTTCATTTTAAGAAACTGGCATATTTTCGTGTCACAATGAAACTGTTCCTCATGAATCAATGGAGTGATTCAAAGGAGAATTTAAAGACAAAAAAATCAAATACGGAAAAATTCTAAAACCTGTTTTCTGAAATATTTTTTATATACATTTAGTGGCCGTAAAGGATAATGAAATACTTAAATGCTAGGGATGGACATTAATTCCTCAAATTCCAAAATGTACCTTTTTATTCCAAGTCTGTAATTTGAATAATATGTTCATCCTACTGTAATTGCAAAGTACACATCACCACTGTAAAATTTAATTTGCTGAATTAATTGTGGGAATGGCAATTTGGAGGGAAAAGGCATAGAAAACTCTTGCTTCAATCTTCTAGTTTGTAACTGAAGAAAATCTCAACAGTTGTCCAATGCCAATCAGTTATGAAAAGTAAGTAGCAGAAGGATCTTTGACAGATGATTTGAAAGCTACTGTGAAGCCTTATAAAACTCCCTGATACATTTTCTGTATTACCCAGATGAGACTTAGACTAAGAAAAAAAGAATAGATGAGATACAAGATAACAGACACTTAAAAAGTACCCAAACCATCAAGTATCTGCAAGAGTCAAGGGGAAGAGGAAAAAAAAAAAAGCTGCTGTAGAATTCAGTAAGACATGAAAGTGAGTTTTTGAAGAATAAAATAGAATAGAATAAAATAGAATAGAATAACATAAATATTGACTAAAAAAATATGAAGGAAGTGAAATGCAAAAATATTTAGGCATGATGATGTTATCAGAACAAATTAGGATAAGAATAGAAGTGTAAGTAAAAGACTTGTAAATGTATTCTAAAATAACAACAATGAAGAATAAGATCAAATAAGGAAGTAAAGAAAACCAGTACATGCATAAATAAAAGTATTTAAATTAAAATCAACACTACAATAATCCCTTCAGGTCTCTCTGCCCTAACTCTCCTCTGTGGAGACAATAAGAAATGCCTGTCCAGGTTACTTACAAATACTTACACATATGTAAGCAATGCAAGCAAGTCGCTACATTTCCTTTTTAGCTTACATTTTATAAAATTATTTTCCTCTGAAAAACTTCTCAGTTTACAGAACACTTCTTCCTTTGTTTTGGGGGTTGCTTTTTTGTTTGTTTAACTGCTTTGTATGGTTGTCACTGTAACTCTGTAACTGCGTGACTCAAGATATGGTGTGACATGTAAAACACCTATTCTTTAACTGGCCCTGAAGTTTTGAGACTAAAGGACTTGAAAAGTCTAAGCTCAATTTTTACACAAAACAATTACTTTCAAACTTCTAATGCACTTCTTTTCTGTAATCTACAGGATACAAATGCTCTGCAAACTGATGTGATCCTTAACTTCAACAGTGCAGTGAGGCAAACAGTAATCTCCTGAACATTTACTGCCACTTCACTCAGACAGATTTTCTCAGTCTAAACTATTATTAAGCACAGATAAATTAAGAAAAAAACTAATTCTAATTAAAGTAAAAAGGAAATGTTTTAAATGTTTGAGTTGATACTAATTAATTAGTAACTGGCAAGCACCAGCCTGGACTACTGTAGGTCCCCTTCATCAACCTTTTGTCATCCATAGACATGGGCAACATTGTACATTGTAGATATTTTTTGTCAATATGGTTGTCAGGTGCAATAAAAAACTGTCACATCAGGTAATACCACTGGCTGTTAATCTGATCTGCTATACCCACAAGAGACAGCAAACTGAGAGTGACAAAGTTTCTTCAAACATAGGTCTCAGTTTATAAGATAAATAGGCATGTAAATATTCTCCAGCATAACATTTTTAAAAGTATCTTTTTAATCACTTTGATTTAGGAAGGTATGTGTTTTGGAAGACCTAGTATTGGATTATATGATATATAATGATAGCACTGAAAATTACTTAAAGAAAACATTGTCATGATGTATTTACTTAATTTGAGGGTAATCTGGGAAAACTAGAAGCCAAAACAGAGCTATAAATCATTGGAGTTTCCAGCTGGTTTTGTAACATCAAGTTGAAAAATAATTTAATAAATCTGAAAAGCTAAAGTTTTATTTATCTATAATTTAAGTGTTAGATTTACAAGTTAAGGCAAAAAAGAACAATTTTTTTTTTTTTCTAGAGACTGTGCAGTATTTTTCCTTGTCATAGGAAAAACAGTTTACTTTATCATGAATGAGACAAATGAGAGATTTTTTTCACCTAGACGGTTCTCAGTGACACACTATCTGAAAATTAAGACAGGAAAGATGGAAACTGTGCTTACACTAACAAGGCATTACTACCTTGCACCATCTTTGCCTTGGCAGACCAGCACAAAGGGGATGAATGCAAGCAGGAAGGACCAGCAAATCTCTCAACATTTCTTCTGACTCCTTATGATATAAAAAGGGACATTCATATAAAAATACCATATGTTGTAGCACAGCGAGGATGTTGTCACTAGGTTCAGAGTTATCTTTCATATACAGGAAGCAAAACAAATCAAAACAATTCATCTATGTGACATTAACAGAATAGAATACACATAGTTTACTAAACTTATTACGATTTGGTTTTTTTTCTCATTGAATGTTACACTCTTGGTTTTCTATGTCTTTTCTCCACACATCATCTCCTTTGATATGTCATTTTCTTTTTGTCTTCTAGTTCCTTCTCCTTTTCTTTCCAAGTCTGTTCTTGTCTCATATTTCCAACTTTGTATTTCTGATTTTGTAATATTTATTTAATATTGACCTCTCCAAGTCTCCTGAGCATTTTGCTGCAGTAAGAACTGTATGTATGAAAAACACTGTAATGTTACTCCAACACAGAAATAAATACTGTAAGAATCAAAATCCACAGAACTTTGAGTGAATAGAAATTGAAATAAAAAGAAAAACTGTAGGCAGATTCACCAAATGGTTCCATTTGTCAAGCTTAGGTTTGTACACAAAAACAAATAAAAAAGAGAAGTGAAGACAGAATTTATTTTTTTTTTTTTACAATGGTGAAGAAATTTCATTCCACAGCCTAATTACTAAATTGCTCTGCAATTGGCAGATTTTTAGTTTGTGGTCCACAAACCCATGAATGCACAAAAATTATCTTTAAGAAGTTCATACGGACCATAAGAAAGACAAGTATATAGAATTTCTCAAGTACTTTTCGTTTGTTCTCAAAAATGTATGGATATAAAATTAGAAAAGGTTTTAATTCCTGATTCCTATTGCTTGATTTCATTAGTTTAAAAAAAAAATTATATAAATAAAATTAACAAAACCCAAAACCTCACAACATAAGGTAAATCACAGAAACTGGCCACACTGTAACCGTGGAGTTCCCAGAGAGTGAAACCTGTCTGTATTCCTTGGTAGGTTATTTACTTCATACAGGAAACAAAACACACTCCCATGCTTGAGTAATCGAAATGTATCTAAAACTTCATTTTCTGTCTTCCTGAGCATATATGTCTACCTGCCACAAAATCCTCTGAAATCAAAGTGCAGTTGTAGCACCACTAAGATAACGGCCCTGTCAATACTCCTGCTGTGTTTCAGCTGTTAAAATTGGGCCCTTAACTATTCTGCTTGAAGCAAGTGCATTGATTACAAAAGAAGATGGGCATTACACTGTTTACATACTAAGCAACAATAACATTTATCACTGTTACTTTCAGTGTAAGTCTTTTTAAAACATGTTTGTGTGTTTCCTAATGAAAGGAGACAAAGAAATAGAACATTTTGGTCTGAAACTGGTTTTCTAATTCTGCATGTCGTCCCCAACCTGATTTTCATTTTCAGTTAGAAAAACAAAATCCTGGTTCATCTGGACACATTTGTTTATATTGTTTATATTTGAGGCTCTGAAAAATGTTGGAAACTGTCTCATCAAGTTAATAAACTGATGTCAATAAAAACATAACTATAAAGTTTTCCAGCGTGTTTGGATCAGTGATTCAGTCTGATCATGCCTAGCTTTAACTTAGTGTACTTTCTATGACAGAGCCCATGTTTCATGTTTTCATAGAAGCATGGAATTTGTATTTATTTATAACTGAAGATGGATGTCTAATGTGTTTGTATGACATCATCTTCAGGATCTACACAGGTTCAAACACTACTCATTCCCATGTTCTGGATCTACGTAGGTTCAAACGCTAGCCCCTCTCACCATTCTCTCATGTCTCCATAGGAAAACATGTCCCTTCTGCCTTTGACTTCTTCCTTTTTCAAGAGCCCAGGATTCCCACAACTTTAAAGAATGGCTCTCTGAAATTCTACTTCCACTGACTATGCCTTTGCTGTAGGGAGCTAGGTACCTGCTTAGATATACAATTGTATTGGGGAGAGGAAAAGCTTGTGAAGGGCCTGCCTAACTTTTTTGGGGTTGTTGGGGTTTTTTTTGTTTTACCAGGTCAGATTAAAAAGTGTGCTTCAAGATGAAGGTATAACCTTCATCTGGAGGAACGAGTTGTGTGTAAAATGATGTTAGCTGGTGAACTGGTACGGCCAATTCCCAGCTAAGGTTAGCATCACAGTATGAGGATTCACATAACTGTATTTTGGAAAGCTAGTTCAGAAGTGACTGGCTGACTTAATTCATTTTGGCCAGCTATAGAGATCAGTGGAGAAATTCATCTCATCTACCTCTAGTTATATAAACAAGAGATGTCTAAAGTAGAGAACTTGTCTAGGCATCTGGTATAACCAAAGAAGGAAACAGGAACTTCTAAGTACTGATTCATTCTTTCTCAGATACATGTTAAGACAAGATAAGGTAGCTGTCTCCCTCTGCTATCTATAAAGGCAACCTAGACAACCAATTCAGTCTAGATGTCATTTAGATGGCTAAAATTATGGAAAATGAATTTTTATTATTTTTTGGGGAGGTTACAGACATTATTTAAAATTATTATATTAAAAAATAGCAACAGATTTTAACTATAAAAATGAATAATGTTCACTATTACATGATGATCAAGCAATGAAGCTGTGAATTGAAATGGTTGAAAACAGAACAATCAAAAAAGTGACAAGGAAATGCTAAATACAAAAGTTTGTATTGCTCTGATCCCTAGGAAACACAAGGAATAGTGGGGCCACATCAACAGTTGAAAGAAAAAAAATTTACCGTGATTATTTGCTGCTCCAGCCTATAAAAAATAGTTATATTTCTTAAGAGGTGCTCTCTTCTGAAAGCATGCTATGTTCTTTGATGACAAGGAGACAATCTATGGTGTTTTCTGTCTGAAAAGGGAAAAATATGACAGACGAAACATAAGGAAAAAATTAGACAGAAGGAGGAGGAGATCTGCAGAGCTTTAATCAAAATTAAATCCTGGAGTAGTGACAAACTACGATAATGTAATGGTATTTTAGTATTCCTTATTAGAGCTCAGTAACTGGTTCCAGGTTGTTTTCAAGCCATGTTATCAGTGTAGAGCCACACGGAAAAGATTTGTTCAAACAGCAGTTCTTAATAATAACCTAATTGCGAAAAATATTTTTTTTTTTTTTTTTAATCGGAGGTGGGTCTGTGTTTTAGATATTCTAAAGACATTTTAGAAATCTGATTAGGAACAATCTCCATGCATCATTTATCTATTTAGAAACTTGTAGTAATGTATTGCTGTAGTACTTGAGTAAATTATTGACATTAATGTACTTTTGTAATATTTGTAATGTAAAAAATCACTATTATTTTAATTTTACAGGAAGAAGATTGAGGCATATCACATTGACTGTGGTTTACTCCTGCTTACTATAGCCATCTTAGAGCCAAGCATTCCAACATGCCCTCACAGTTTAGGCTGCTGTCTAATCCACAGTAACAGGGTGACTTCCCTTCCTGTGAGAGGGAAACTCACCCTACCTAAGACAGTTATCTGAGGACCGCATGAAATTAATATCTGTTTCCTTCCCATGACTGAGGCAAGGTGACTACTTTAGGGTCAGTTCTAGTGCTGAGATGAAGGAAGTTGTCAGAAAAATAATATTTTATGTGACTTGCTTGTATCAGATGGGAAGTTAATATCAAGCTGAGGTTTGAAATACAAGCATAGAATCATAGAATCATAGAATGGTTAGAGTTGGAAGGGACCTTAAAGATCATCGAGTTCCAACCCCCCTGCCATGGGCAGGGACACCTTCCACTAGAGCAGGTTGCTCAAAGCCCCATCCAGCCTGGCCTTAAACACTTCCAGGGATGGGGCATCCACAACTTCCCTGGGCAACCTGTTCCAGTGCTTCACTACCCTCACAGTAAAGAAATTTTTCCTAATACCTAATCTAAATCTGCCCTCTTCCAATTTAAAACCATTACCCCTTGTCCTGTCACTACACTTCCTGACAAAGAGTCCTTCTCCAGCTCTCCTGTAGGCCCCCTTCAGATATTGGAAGGCTGCTATGAGGTCTCCCTGGAGCCTTCTCTTCTCCAGGCTGAACAACCCCAGCTCTTTCAGCCTGTCTTCATAGGAGAGGTGCTCCATCCCTCTGATCATCTTCGTGGCCCTCTGCTGGCCCCGTTCCAACAGGTCCATGTCCTTCCTGTGTTGAGGACTCCAAAGCTGGACGCAGTATTTCAGGTGGGGTCTCACGAGCACTGAGTAGAGAGGTAGAATCACCTCCCAAACGCATGTCTTTTTAGTTTTCAGAATTACTTGTCTTGAACTAGAAACTGGTCCTCAGTGAAATGAAGTCCATTTGCATTAACGGTCAAGAGCAAGTACCTCATGGATCTGTGGCCTGGCACTTTCAACCATCTGATGTGGGCTTTGCAGAACAATTGGCAGCTTTTCAGTGAAAATCAGTTAACTTGTGATTATTTTAAAACACTTTTACTTTGTGGTTTTGGTTTTTATAATGAAAAAATTTGGAAAAGTTATGATACGCCTTGAAGAATAATCTGTTTATGAGGATGGGAAGACGGGTCAGAAACAGGGAACTCTAAAATATGTTTTCTAAGTACAAAGATTTCACGTAACCTATCACTACTTCAGGAAAAATTCTATTTCTCTTGTATGTGCCAGTGATACAATGATAAGGCAAAAAAAATAAAATAAAGCCGAGTTGTGTGTTTCCTATTGTAAACAGAATAAAGTGACTGCAGAGAAACACCATGAGACCAGAGCTCTGCTATGCAAGCAGCTCACAATATTTCAGCCACCCACAGGCACCCTTAGCAGTACCCAGATGTCAGTTTTGGAATGAATCAAGAACTTCCGCCTCTGCAGACAGCATTGTCACTGAGTTTGTTCTTTAAACATTAAAAAATGTAGGCCACAGAAGTGAATGCACATCATTTCCATTACATTCACCTGACCTGCCTTCTTTAATACTTTGACACGTAAGGTAATGTTAAAATGAACCAAATCCCTGTACAACACAGCCTAAGTAATGACCTTATTCCAGGATTGCATGAATTGAATATTCCAGCTAGACAACATGTAGATTTGTCAACATAAGAAAATACTTTAGCCATACATAAGATTTACTTCTCACACATGATAAGAGCTAGGCTGCATCACTGCTGGGGGTCCAGAGGTTCAATCACTGCTGATTGTGTTAAGTGGTGTTATATAGTGGCTTTTCTAATCTTTTCTGCGGAGACCTGTTTTTTTCTGATTCCTTTGTTTGTTGAAATAAGATGGTGATGCCTGTAAAAGGA
This sequence comes from Numenius arquata, assembly GCF_964106895.1. Lineage (NCBI taxonomy): Eukaryota > Metazoa > Chordata > Aves > Charadriiformes > Scolopacidae > Numenius > Numenius arquata. Next base: position 59,613,249 of record NC_133616.1, on the reverse strand, counting down.
TCAGCAAAGAGAAAAGTGATGTTCTGTATAAATGCAAATAAATCCTTTCTAGATTAGGAATTATTTATTTTGTATGCAGGTACGTGAATTCAATGGATCAGGTCTAACACTCTTCTCAGTTACAGAGATGAAACATTGTACTTTCTCAGGGTATTATTATTCCAGGAATGCAAAGCCTCATAATCATTACTCCAATTATAAAGCAGAGCTGTGTTTGTGCATTTAGCTGCTACCAGAAAAAAAAAAGCTGTGGATAAGGAGCATGGTGATCGGTCAGGGATTATAGTGCACAGAATGACATCATGACTCCAAATTTACCATTTCAATTCCTGCCACTCTCAATTGAATTGTCTTCCTCAGATCCATTAATCTGCAATGTGTTTCCATAGCTTGACATGCCAGATGAGTCTAAAAAGCAGTAACTAAACTCTTCACTGGTATATCAGGTAAAGCTCAGTTCTCATTCTCAAAGCAGTGCTTCTTTCACTTGAACTAATGGTGCTCACTTTAGAAATGTTAGAAACAGAATCAAAACAGGGAAAAAATGAGGAACATGAAATATAAAAATGAAATGTAACTTGGTTATTTCTATGAATTTTCACTGAACTAGTTCTTCAAAACACAGATACAGGGATCCCCAGGTTAATATGCTGGTTTTTAGCTAGGATGAAACCCACCTAGCCTACCTGACAACTCCACTTTACACTAGTAGGCAACATACCAATTACATTATATTTTAGTAAAACAACAGAGTACCTGACATTATTCACTTCTGCTTGGGAATATTTGATTTTTTTTTTTTTTATTTATGATAATCTGCAGAAGACATTACTAGAATTTTGGGGCAAAAAGATTATTTCAGTACGTTGATAACTTAGAAGCAATTTCACAGTAATACAGCTGTGGAAGCAGGCCTTGTTAGGCCTAAAAGTTAGGGCAAGTTAGGTCAAGGGCACAGCAGAGTCACAAGCAAGAGGTGGACAAGCTGAGCAGATGTGTATGTTGAGGCCACAAGGTTGCAGATCCTGAGTTATCAGGCAGACAGAGGTGCATCTGCTAGAAGTTCTTTCAGTGCAGATGCTGCTCTGCCATATTATGCTCCTTCACAGACCAGTTTGTACATGTTGTATGTATGTACTAGTATGTATATAAAGGTATCTAAGCCCTAGTACCTTTACTTTAAGCCAGAGTTCATACTGATAGAGGGCAGAATCTCCATTGCTCTGTGCTCTCTCCTATAGCTGTAGAAATGACCCCCTTCTGCCTAGCCCAAGTCTGCAAAATAGGCTTTGTGTTTATACCACAACACAGCAAACCTTTCCATTTTACACAGGCATATTTGAAAGACTCTGAGAACCCTTCTCTTGTTCCTCAAGGAGAAAGTAGAGGAAAGAAAAATTAATTAAGGCTTTAATAACTAAAATAATCTAGCTACACATTTTTCTCAGATTCTTTTACTAGTAGGATGGTCCTTGTTATTAGCTTACACAATTACATACCTAGTTTATTGATAACAAATACCATTGAAATGTACATTCTCTTCATTCTAAAAGTTTGGCAAAATATTAGAGAAAATAAATGACTAAGCAGTCATGCTATGTCTATTTTCAGAGAGATTCGGTGCACAGTCATTTACATGTATACATAAATGTAAATGTACATGTCTATAAACTACATACTTACTAAGTTTTTATGAACAGGTTGCTAAATATGTTCATAAACAACTTGTATACCCTGGTTAGTGTGGGTGTATATAGCTGGATGACACATATAATTGATGTAACCATGCACAACTTAGGATTCAAATCATGTTTTCATTCTGCATGCACATTCCTTTTTCAAACTTTTTCCAAAATTGAATGTTAAAATACATGAAAAACATTTAATAAGAGCATCAGTGTAGCTGAATGAATAGGCTAAATTACTGAAACATCCCATCTCATGAGTAGGAAAGTAGTAATAATATAGCCCAGATACAAGATTTGTAAATGTTTGTTATTAAAAGCAGAGCTAAAGTGCTGTCAAAATTCTAACACCATATTCTGAAACGTGGGCTTACTTTAAACACATGGTTTTCCTGTGTTTTCACAAGAATGAGATACAGTTTCCAAATAAAAATAGATCATATTAAAATAAAGAAGCTCATCTCCAGGAATAAATTAATAAATGGAGGAAAGTCAAAGTGTACAATTTCTCATATAAGACTTTCATGCAAAAGCAGAGATATATTACAAAGAGCAAGAAATCAGGTGTTAACTAGAAATGTCATGAAACTGAATACATGCTGCATGCACCATAGAAATAACTAACTAGCCTTGTAGTCCCTTGAGCCTCATGAGAACAAATCTCTCCCTAGTAGCTCACTGTACAACTAAGAAAAAAGAACTCCCTAACTTTGAAGCATGATGCTTACGTCTGTTACTCTTGGTAGAAAAAAAAGTTTGATTGCATTCTTTTAATAGCAATGCTTGCTTGGTTGTGGTAAGACGATGTAATGTTTGTGAGGAGTGCACATATTGTCATATTAAGCATGTTAAGTATCTCCAAATTATTTTTAAATACATAGAAGAAATTAATATATTAATAAACTACTTAGCAAAGTTGTTTGTAACCATCGTGACCTAAACAATGCAAAATATGTTTACAGGTGTATCTCTAATGTCTTTTAACAGATCAATTTATACAATGAGTAAAGCCAGATAGACTTTTGTCCCCATAACTCATCTGGGTCCAAATGTAGAACAGACAAGCCTCAAGTTCTTTGGAAGGAATTAGGGAAATACACAGAATAGACAGTCAATGGAAGTTATGGATGGCACATCAGATACAGGTCAGGCAGTCCCTAAACCACCATTTTTTGTGAAAACACAGCTGGCTATGGGATAATCTACCTAAAGTTTAGCAATTGGCAGAAGAGTTGGTCTCCACAGTGCTTGCTTTTCTGCACTTGGACACAGAGGGGTTATGTGGATACATTTTGTTTGTTTTAACATGTCTGCCTTATAAGTTCACTATATGATCTAATTTTTGAGAAGATACAAATTTATTCATATTCATGGATTACAAAGGCCTCTGTACAGTGCCTATTCACAGTAAACAGTTCCAGACAACTAATTTTTTGTTTTCATTATGTAAGCAATTCCACAGCTCTGATAATCCTTTCCATGCTTTCCTAGTTCTGTTTTGCCATTTTAAGACGACTGACACAGACAACACATTTATATGAAGCAATTTATACATTAGTTTAATTACGTTTTCCTGTTTCTTTGCTATTTTTTTCTAATAAATCATAATGGTCTCCTTACTTTTTCACCTGCTTAGGTATTAAGATGATGTTCTCAAATAGCTATACACAGTAGTAAGTGGAGCTTTTTCTCCTGAATGGAAAATCTCATTTACAGCAAATTAATCTTTATGTATAGTTAGGAAATTTTCCTTCCCAGTGATTTTATTACCTTAAATTTTCTAATACTGACTTACATTTGACATCTTTCACCCCAAAATATCTTTCGCAACTCCTTCTAGTGACTTTTAGATTTTCCTGTTCTGGTTAATTTAATAATATCTTCAAACTTTATTTCATCATTCATCTACTGCTTCACATAATTTTTGAATGTGTTGAATACAATTAATTGTGCCTAGTCTTAACATTCATATAGGATAATAAAATTCTTTCACTAGAATGTATTTCAACTTCACTCCTTTCATTGATAAAATCTGCAGCCTATTATTGATAAATCTTAACTTAAAATGGGAAATGCAGTGTTCTTTCTGTTTATGATAGAACACCAAAAGCAGTGTTTTCAGGAAAAGGTGCCTTCTATACCCTGGCTTTAACAAACTTCCTTTTTTGCATATAAAAAAAAGTGATAAAAACCAAGACAAATTCCTTCAGTTTTGATTATTCCCTACGATACAGACTTCTTCAAAACCTGTTCAAGCTAACATACTGGCAGACATACCTTGTCCAATTAATTAAGCTTATTAGCAAAGGAAATTTCTCAATTGTTCATTCAATTGAGTATGAAAGAAATTTTAAAGCTTCCTTATAGGAAAAATAAAGATTTTATTTTGTGCTGTAAATACAAGTGGTATTTATTTTTGACTGTGCTCATCCTAATCTGGAAACTGTTTCATATAGGAATCTTTCAGAATTAAACATTTGCTTCATAAAAGTTCTAGCTAGGTAATAAAATAGAAAAATTTGCATTTTTTCAGAAAATGTATTAAGTGTTCCAACTTCAGGTGTTTATATTGCATTTTAGCGTCAGTCAGTTGCAGCTCAGTAGAAATTAAATATGAATAGGCTTACTAGTAAAAATAAAGTACTGAACATATTTTTTATATTTTTTAGCCTGAAACAAGGAAGTTCAGAAACGTCCAAACTGCTTCCAAAACTCCAGTATGTTCAGATAAGGAACAAATCTGCTTGTACATACTTTTCCCAAAGCATCACTTGGTAAATTGGAAAATGAACAGTCTATTACATTGAACCTGGCAGCACATGAGGCCATCATGGAGTGTGTGTTATTCTGTCACTACTATGTGCCTGGTCAACTGTTAAAAGATTAGGCCTAAGTTCATACCAACTTGCTTCAGGGAACTCTGTGTGTGTGTCTGTATGCACGCATGTGGATGAGTGTCTACATGGTTTATAAAACATACAAAATCTGCAAGCAAACTGCATCCTAAAAACAGTGTACATTTCCCAAACTACTTTCAAAGCACTGTAAAATCTTGAGGCCACATAACAAGTGACTTTTTCACTACAAAGCATGAGATTAGCAATTTGAAATGGATATAGTTTTCCATAGCAAAGCTCAATTTTATCTGATACAAAAAACAGAAATCTAGCCAATAGCTGTACTGAAAGCGGTTTGAAAGGAAAAAAAACACAACATAACTTAATGTCTAGTGCATAACAAGTTCATTCTCATTAGTTAAAATTCCAGTAATGATGCATTGATCAATGTGTTGGAAATGCAGAAAATATAAATGCAGCATCATTTATTCATGTAGTCGAATTCACATAAATGTAAATACACATAGATTAGCCAACAAAGTATCATCAAGTAGAGAAACACCTTAGGAAGCTGCCACTTGTGCACCACAACCTGTTTCTGTGCAGAAGTATGTTCTGCCTCCAAGTGAACTCCAGCATGGGAACGGAAAGATGAGAGAGAGACAAGACATAGCTGATAGAAAAAAAATGGCTCTTTACTAATTTGGGGCATTATGATTTAGCTCCTATACAACCAGTTACATATCTGGTCCCCAAGCAACCCAGGTCTGTTGAAGAATTGGATAAAGCTCTGCTTTGTCAGTCAACGGGGAGTCTTAACAGCTGTACAATGTGTTAAGGGCAGCACTGTTGTGTACCTTTATTTAGGTGACAAGCCAGCCTTGCATGTAATATTTCATCAGCATTAAAGCATGCAAAAATCTCTGAAATTTTGTCCAGGAAGTACTGTGAAAGCAATCTGGGTACTTCCATTCAGCCTCAGGAAGATGGCTAAGCAAGTGTCATAGTTGACCCTACAAGCGTGTAAAGACATTTGCCTCCCATTTCCCTAGGTTCAGCTGGTACTTTACCTCCCCATCACACAACCAGAGCCCCGCCTATGCTCTAAGCCATGCTTAATATCTGTGTTATTTTACTCAGGCTAGACTGATCACAGTATTTCTGACGAACTAATTCAGGTATAGTGAGTGATACAGGTATACTAATTCATGGTAATACACAGCAAGATGCAGTGTGGAGAACTTATAATCAGCTGCTTACTGAGGCTTCAGCCATATTTGCAGTAAGGCACAGGCAAAATATAAGGCACAAAACAAAACTGAAACTGTTGACAAAACTGAAATCTTTGACAAAGCTTTCCAGCACCTCAAACACCCAAGTTTTCTATATTTTCTGACCTGCAATTGACATTAAACAGAGCTTCTGCTCCTGTCATCCTTTCTGAGGATTCCAGTTGTAGTACTGGACCTCATTATGATATCAGAGAAAGATAAATTATTCATTGAGTTGGAACCTGGGGGATGCCTAGGAACCAGTGATCATGAAACGATCAATATGAGCAAACAGAGGAAAATCACAACTGACTATATAGCCCTACTGCTTCAAAAGAGCTGAAAAAAACCTGAGTAAAAAATTAGCAGAAAAATAGAGAAAATCTGAATGAAGCAGGGGAGTGGTTGGCAATTTAAGAGTGTATTAAATGATTCACCGCGATCATGAGAGAAGATGGCTTTAGCTAAATGTTCATCCTGATGCAGAGGTTAAATTTAGGTAGCCACTACATGTGGTAAGATGGAAAATCCCAATATATTAAAAGCAGAATGTTAGATGGTGTTCAGTTAGGAGCTGTGAAAGACAAAATGTAAAGACGTTGCTAAATGTATTGAAACTATCAAAAATAAGGAACCATCAGAAAATCAAACTAATACTTCAGATTTGTTTTTCAATGGGGATGATAAAATCACCTATGCTAATGCAGAAAAGACAGAGATATGCAATAAAAATTTCTTATTGAATATAGAGAGACATGAGGCAATATACTTATAACATATAGACACAATTAGACACTGTACCATCTCTTTATAATCTATGAAGGACAAAAATTGCACTCAGGAGTTCCCAAAAACATGGATGAGCAAGTCTGCACAACTTCTGTTCATTTTTATTACAATTTTAATATTAGAGAACACTTCTAGTTTATCAAAAAGACAACTTGGGAGTGAATGAATTCTGTGAAAATAAAGAAACTCTCATGATAGAAAATAGTTGCTATTTGTAGAATCTTTAGGAAAGAAAACTATTTCATAAAACAAGGCCTAGAGGATGAACTCAGACAAATTCAAATTATAAATAAGACACCGAATTTAGAAATTAATAATAATTAATTAATTAATATTGCACAGGAAATGAAGAATTTTCCATTTCTTGATTCTTTGCCTTTGAAGTAAATTCAGGATGTTTCAGATTGATATATTTTTGTGAATGAAAAGTTATTGCACTCACTCCTGGATGAAATGCTAGAACCCTGTTTTACACAGGAGATGATATTCAGTGCTCAAGTTGTTCTTTATGGACAAATGAATTTGTATTTTAGATAAAGTTTCGTAAAAATGAGTCATTTTATATGGATTACAGAATATACCTTATGTATAATCAACATTTACAATTATGTAAATTGTTTTACCAATTAGTATTTGGAATTGGAAAGGAAATTTACTCGTCAGTTCTCTTCAGCAGCTTGAGAAGTCAATGGAAACACTCTTACTTTGGATGGATAGGTTCGCAACCACTTGAAGAATACCAACAGCTCACTTGTCTCATTTCGGCATCACAGACCTTATGGACAAAATCCATCTGACAGTTTGTCAATCTGTAGAGCTGTTCAAGGAGACTCAGAGCAAGGCAGTTCCACAGGTACAGCTTTCCCAAAGAGGGGTCAGTTGCAGTTTTCAAATGTAGTTTTCATGTTCTTGCTCATGTCAATTTTTTTAATAGAACCTATAAGGAACTTCAGTTCCATGACTAGGAATTACATATGATGGAAAGATACATTCCTAAGAACTCTGCTCTAAATAAAGAATCAAATTAAATCTTTCAGAAACATGCTTGTTGGAACTACTGTTTGCCTGAGGCACATTTGTAGATAATTTTAAAAAAAACAGAATTCTTCAGCCATCTATATTATATCACTAATAAAACTAACAAAAGTTAGAGGTGCAATGAAAACCTGTGCATGTGCAGGAAAAATATTTTTATTGTTAATTTATTTCAGCTATCTGTTAAAGGATAATTTGAAAGGTGTTTACAAAAAAAAAAAAAACCAACCAAACAACAACAACAAAAAACCACAAAAAAACCCCCACGCTTATTTTATTTTTTTTTTTTTTAGCATATTTATCTTGCTTCTGGGAAAGAATCTAGTAATTACCCTAAAAAGGTTCAGATTAACAAGGGAAAAGAAGGATAACAATGTAATCACGGATTTTCTACAGACGGCACAGACACACAGGTGATGCAGAGATAGGACCAAAATATGAAATCAAAATATCATTTTATTTTTTTTGTTTTGTTTTGCTGAGATTGATTGTACCAAATAGGGGAGAGACAATCTTGGAGTTTAAAAATATAGCCAAGGATCTGAGAGTACTAGACAAAGTTCCTGAGTCTGAAGTGGAAGGTTTTTTAGGAGAAAAGGAGACAAATATTTTCATTTTTTGCTTGTATATGTTTTCTAGCAAATGCCCATGTTATGCCAAGTTAGAGTAACTACTGGATAAAATGTATTCTTGAATGTTCTTTGGAAGCATTCACCCAAAACTGTGATGTTACACCATTAGCCTGAGGTCAGCTGTTCCCCATAGTCACAGGGAAGAGTAATGCGAAAAAGCAGAACCGTGTCTTTCAGTGGAGTATCTACATCAGAGACTCAAATTGAAGTAGGCCTATATTCTCCCTAACTATGCCTGAATCATTTTGCCAGCTTTTAAGAATTCTCTTCAGCATAGTTAACCATATTTTAATGATAAGAAATAGAAGTGTTTTCAATTATATGACCCTCTGTGAACCTCTCCTCTAGCTCTCTCTCTGTGACAGAATCTCATCAAGCCCTTTTCTTAGTCATTTTCTCATAATGCTCTATCCTCCCATCCTCCCATATGAGCAAATGCATATATTTTTAGTTCTTTCTCTAAATTAAAATGTAGTTTAAAAGTTTCAAGTGTTCTTTGTGGCTTATTAATTTAGCTTGTTGGGTAAGATAAGCCTCAAGGTGATTGCAAACAAGACTGTATTAGAAATGTCACAAATGGAAACAGTAATGAAACTCTCTGCTGGAAAATACATCATGACTTGGATTATAGCAGCCAAGTTGTAAACAATGTTATAAAATGATGATTTTAAACTCTGAAAAATACTTGAGCAACAGAACAAAATAAAAACCTATATAATGTCATTTAGGATAAGATGAAGCAACTGCTCCTCAGAGACAGATAAATCTTCTTTAGAAAGGTGTAATAATGCTCAGGTGTCACTCACATACTCAGGTAACCTGTTCCTGGAAAAAAAAAAGAAACATTCCTGTTTTAGTCTGAATACAATTTTCTTTACAGAGTAAGGTTTCAAATTGTCACTGCTCCTTATCCTGGACTTAGAAAATAAGACCGAAGCAGGAAGTTCTTTCAGGTCTGGAGCAAAGGAATTATTCTACTCTATATAGCAGCAAAATAAAATATATATCCACTCTACTATCCATAAAGTAAAATAGAAACTACAAGAATCTATGCCATTCTGGAGGAAAAAAATACAGAAATCCAACAATCTGGGTATTTTTAAGAAAAAACATAAATTCTATATGTCTGAGATGCAGAAATACACTGTTCCTGGTAAAAGCCTAATGCAATAGCAGAAAAGTCAGAGGCTATCAAAACACGTCTCTTCCATACTGAACATTATTTCAATGAAAACGGAAAGTATCTTAATCTCTATCTTCAGAAAAAGTTTGATTTTCAGCAAGAAGTCTGATAATGATAATAATTTAAAATTATTTAAAATTTACCTGTGGTACGTTATGAGTGGCAATTGGGCTTTCTCATGTCTTGTTTCTTTTATATAAATTCTGCTTTCTAGTCTTTCTCATTTCTAGTCTTTCTATATCTTCAATAAAGAGTGTGAACTCACTTCTTAAGAGATATATTACAGGAGCTGTACTAAATTCTGAAAATGACCTCCCATCTGTTCTCCACTTGTTTTCAGGTAGCCACTAGACATCTAAAATTGTTACATGCCAGTTAAGCTGGTTCACATTGATGGAGTTTTGTTGATTTTCATCTATGAAAGATCTGCTCCAGAAAGATATTCTAGAAAATCAGTGAGTGAAAACTCAGAACAAAAAATCATGGTTAGCTTAATATATTCAATATAATCTAAATATCTTCTTAAAAAGGGAACTCAAATCTCTTGGGATGAAAAGAAAACATTAAACACTAAAAAAGTATTTGAGCTGATTGTTATTCTCTGGAAAAGAGATTGAAGGGAGAGAGAAGAAGAATTCTGTTTGTTTGTTTTTCTTTAGGCCTCATGGGTATTTTCTAAACTTGATGGCTACATATAATTTTAAAATTTAATGTTTTAAGTGAAAATATAATTGGAATTTAATTTTTACTAAGGTCTGAAAAAACATTTTTATCATGTAAATATGTAAGTTCTATAGGTTCCAGATTTGTTAACCTGCAGGATGCCAGAAAAAGAGGCCTGTAATTAGCCATGTTGTGTTTTTTTTTTTTTTAAATTGCATAATCTAAAGCAAATATGCTCCTGTCAAGCTGAACTTTCAATAAAAGTAAACATATATTTGTAAAAATAAATCAGTTGCTATGGGAACTATTTCCCACTCTCCTCTATAATGAAAACACAAACACATAAAGTAAAGAAGCTGTTGAATACATTGGAAGGTGTTTTTTTAATATAGCATTGCAGAGGAAGTCATTCAAGCAAACACATTACTTTGAGTGATGCTAAACAATAGATAATAAACAAAAAAAATATAATAGAATGATTATTTGGACTAAGCTGTAAGTTCCAACCACTAACTCAATTTTACTCAAACCCAAAATCTTTTGCAAATACATTTAAGCTTCTATTTTCAGTGCTTTCTTATATAAACTTCCCAAAGACTTTTTCTTCTTGAGTCTCATGAATCTTCTGCTTACAAGTGAAATGTATTCTCTGAAGTAAGCAGTCACATAAAAGTAACAAAATAAAACAAATGAAGACTGTGCAATTTGAGTCTTGCATGCATTTCTTGTTATGCTGATACATAACTGCTGTTTGACAGTAAGAGTGAGTTTAGCAGGATATAATATTTAGGCTTTCAGATTTTGAAAATTCTACCCAAGTTTGTCACAATTTTAGCTTTTATCTGAATAGTACTATGCTCTGCAGTTAATCCCTAGAGAACTGGACACACCTTCCTACTCTAGGAGAGGTGAAAACAATATCAAAAATAAGTAAAACCTCTTTTAGATAAATGTCGGTAAAGTTCAAAGAAGCCCAACACTTTTATTATCTCAACGTTTTTTAAAAGGTCATATTCATTACCAGACTCACTATATAAGCAATGACATTTCCATTTCTTCCTTAATGAAAATTCTTTTTGCTCATATATATATAAGCTATTGATAGAGCCAGTCAAACCTAGCCCACAGGACAATTATGGCAATAAAGAATTTAGTGATTCTGATATTTGGAGAATTGATATGCATATTGGTTAAAAATAATTATCATAATTGGTAAAATGAGTTTGCATTATATTGTACTATTCATCATATGCTCTCAAAGTGTACGAACTTTAATTATGCCTTGCAACATGCATGTCAGATTAAGTAGTGTGTGATCATTTTCTTCCATTTTACAGATGACAAACTAATTCACACAATGATTTGACAGCTGAGCTGTGAATCCTGTTACCCACTTGCCTCATCAACAGAAGACAACATTACTCTGTTCATACCCAGAACATGATTTCAGTATTGCTTCTGCCTCTTTTTTTGAAACCAGATGAGCAGACAATGCTTGTCTGCGCTATCTGTGAGAATATTATAGCAGAGCTACAGTATTTTCTATAAAGAAGTAGTTGTTCATTATTTAATGTCAAAAAATTGTTATAGTGATTTCTAGTAAGTATTTTAGAAAATATATTGGCTGTAGATTGAAAAAAAAATTTATAAATTATAGTATATTTGTGACTGTACAAATTCTTGGCCCCACAATGTGTTTTTTTTCCAGCGCTCTCATCTTCTGAATACTTTACCTCTGTAGTAGTGCAGGTCTGAATATTCTTTATTATGGTAATTGCTTTTGAATTATTCTTCTATATATTTTGGATTAGTACAGGAAAAGAAGAGAAAAATGGTTAAGCTGCTTATGTGATACCTCAGGTAGCTGTGAATGCCTTTGGAGGAGGTAGAGGAATTTCAATGAACCTTCTCACTTCTTTCTGACCATCTTTGAAGCACACCCTAAGCAGCATTCCACAAACTTCTGCCTTAGGCCTAAATGTAACTGATAGATCTAGTATCAAAGATCTACCCCTTCCCATCAGGCATGCATTCACCAGTACTTCCAAGCAATGAAAATCAAGTAGGACAATTAACCTGACTAAAGAGACAAAAATTAATAGTCCCAGAGCTAGGAGCTTTGTCTCAGCAACAGAGTTGATATATGCTCCACTGCAGTTTTCCAATGTTCCCATGCCATTTCTGTTGTACCTAAAATCAGATTTGAATCAAATGCACTAAATGCAAAGCAGACTTAACCATAATTGCTGAAAACTAGTGAAATTTCCTCTTGTCTGTACTACAATGCAGAAGAAACCACTTGTGTACCATGGAAAAAGGCCTGAGAGTCCTGTGGACACCAGGATGACCATGAACCAGCGATGTGCCCTTGTGGCCAAGAAAGCCAATGTCATCCTGGGGTGAATCAAGAAGAGTGTGGCCAGCAGGTCGAGGGAGGTTATCCTCCTCCTCTACTCTGCCCTGGTGAGGCTGCATTTGGAGTACTGTGTCCAGATCTGGGATCCCCAGTTCAAGAAAGACAGGGAACTGCTGGACAGGGTACAGAAAGAGATATGAAAATGATCAGGGGACTAGAACATCTCTCTTACGAGGAAAGGTGGAGGGACTTTGGTCTTTTTAGTCTGGAGAAGAGAAGACTGAGGGAGGATCTGATCAATGCTTACAAATACTTGAAGTGTGGGTGTCAAGAGGATGGGGCCAGTCTTTTTTCAGTGGTTCCCAGTGACAGAACAAGAGGTAATGTGCACAAATTTGAACATAAGAAGTTCCATCTAAACATGAGGAGGAACTTCTTTACTTTGAGGGTGGCAGAGCACTGGAACAGGCTGCCGAGAGAGGTGGTGGAGTCTCCGTCTCTGGAGACATTCAAAGCCTGCCTGAATGCAGTCCTATCCAGCCTGCTCTAGGTAAACCTGCTCTGGGAGGGGGTTGGATTAGATGATCTCCAGTGATCCCTTCCAACCCCATATCATTCTGTGATTCTGTGAATCCACAGTAGGGAGAGTGTTGCTTTCCCAGTGAAACAAACCCTGTTCTTTTAAACTTCTCAAGCTGTTGTCCACCCAGAAATGCTTTGATAGCAATAGTCAATATAATTACATTTTGTTTCATTAAGCTTGCAAATCACAGCACAAAAAGTATAAGAAGCATAGCATTTCTAATTGGTTATTTATCAATCTGAAAACTTGATTGAGCACACATTATTAAATTCAAATGAATAGAAAGTTCTTATGCAAAGGTTAATTTTCTCTTCTGCATTTCATTTGGCATTTTTAGGAAAAAGAAAAATTGCTTGCAGTGTGTCCATTTAAAACAAGTTTAAATCTTTGTTGCTGGCAAAACTAAACAGTAACAGCTATATAAGAAGAGAATCAGCTGGAGCATTAGCTACCTTATATGCTGTAAATCAAAAGACTACCTTAAAATGTTGAGATTTTTACAGTGTTAACAGATTTTCTCACGTTCATTGTTTCTCTTCTTCATTATTTTAATGTGTTACATATTTACCCAAATTCAAGTTACTTCAAAGATATTGTTAAATCCAATTTAAGCATGACTTGGTTTTATGGAAAAAAAAAAACCAAAAACATTTCTCATCATGAAAAAAAAAAAAAAAAAACAACCCATGATAAAGCATGATGTTTTGCTCTTCAGCTTTTATTTTGTCTGGTTATCATTTCCATTGATCTGTACTTAGACCACGTGAGAAATGAGTTTTAAGTACTGCCTACAGAAACTTTTGCAATTTGAAGTAGTCATAACAACAAGAACAAATATTTGAATTTTCATTGCTAAACAGTAAATTTTCATTTTTTTGGGTGAAACAATAACGAGGAGGTTTAAAATATCATAGCTCATAAACATGTTTTGGTTAGCTTTTAATTTTGGTGAGCTGGATTTTGAAAAGATCAGATATCTGAGAATAGAATCAGAAAAAAAATCATTCTCTTCTTATCTAGCATAAGCTGTAGAAAAATTCATCTTTTCTTGCAAAGAATTCATAACTAGAAGCTTCTGTAATATAAATTTCTATGGTATTAAACCAATTGCACACAACTCTCCAATGCATCCTTTGGTGTCTGTTTATTTGCCAGACAGTTTTGAGCACAAGCAACAGGGCATGTTCACATGTAATAAATGATGGTATATCAGAAAATTAATGTACAAAATTGTTTGAATTTCAAGCTAGCAACAAACAGATATTTAAGCCTATCTGCATTCCTTGTCAACTTGCCTAGGGTTAGGATGCAGGGCTCTAAAGTACCCTTAAAGACTTTCAGGATCCTGAGACTTCCGTCTAGCTCCTCTCATAGGCTACTGGACACACAGGATTTCATTTTTCCTTGTGGTCTCTCTCTATGTGTTGCAGTGGAACCATGGACTATGAATGTCTTAGGTAGGCCTGTTGAAGGCTAGACCTGACTTTTGGAAATTTCTTTTTGGAAAATCTGGCTTTTTGAAAGCTGCTTTTGGGGAATTCCATTGTAAACCAATAAGTTTAAAAGTCTTAGCAGCCCGTAATTTTATAGAATCATAGAATCATAGAATGGTTAGAGTTGGAAGGGACCTTAAAGATCATCGAGTTCCAACCCCCCTGCCATGGGCAGAGACACCTCCACTAAAGCAGGTTGCTCAAAGCCCCATCCAGCCTGGCCTTAAACACTTCCCTCACAGTAAAGAAATTTTTCCTAATACCTAATCTAAATCTGCCCTCTTCCAATTTAAAACCATTACCCCTTGTCCTGTCACTACACTTCCTGACAAAGAGTCCCTCTCCAGCTCTCCTGTAGGCTCCCTTCAGATATTGGAAGGCTGCTATGAGGTCTCCCTGGAGCCTTCTCTTCTCCAGGCTGAACAACCCCAGCTCTCTCAGCCTGTCTTCATATGGGCTGGAAAATTGTATGGGCTTGAAAACTATAATTAGAAATTTCTGGTGAAAATATATCATGAACCAAAAAATTCTCAAGTCACTCCAAATGTGGCAGCTGTTAAGTGAAGGTCATATATCATTACCAGTTTTGTTACTCTTCGGTAATCGCAACACTCGTCAACCTCTTGTCAAATTAAAAGCAGAATCAGTTTCATTGTTACTGAGTTCTTCAAACAAAATGCAGACAAAAAAATTTAAAGAAATTTACTGATATCAAAATATTTTATAAATTTTTATATCTTTGTCAGAATGTTCATGTAAAACAAAACACTTTTAGAATTTTGAAATTCGTTTGCTGTCTGAAAAAAATTGATTTTTATGTCTTCTTCTTTATTACATCTAAAATTTAATACCACTTATATTACAAAGTAAGTATTTTATTTGTGGTTGAATGCAGTTTCTCAGTGTAAATATTTTTTGGGTCACCATCCAGTTAAAAACAAAAATGGTGATTCCAGAGAACTGAACTTCAGATTATTTACGCATCTAGTCAATAGAAACACCAAAACTGACAATATCGTTCAGCAGCCGAGCTTCCAATCTACAGCTCATGAGGAATATGTGATGATTGTAATGTTACACATATTTTATGTTGAAAACTTCTCGTTTTTATCATCAGTCAAATAATTTCTGTGGGATTCAGTTTCGCTGGTAGTTTCAAGGCTTTGGCAGTCATTTTTGTTGAACTGAAATTTGGTTCCCAGAGCACTATATTTTCTGGGTTCTAAGCTAACAGTAGGTTTAGTGGATCTCTTCTCCCAGAACGATGCCCAGCTAGTTCCAGAGAAAAAGATGACTACCCTCTCTTAGACCCTCGTTGCCATTTTGCTGCTGAGCATGACCTTAAATGACATGGAACATCTCTTTGGTTAGTTCAGGCCATCTGCCTGGCTGGGTCCCTTCTCAACCTCTTGCGCACCACCCAATCTATTCACTGTAAGAGTAGCATGAGAAACAGAGAAGACTTTGATGCTATGAAAGCACTGCTCAGCACAGCTATAACACTAGTGCGTTGGCAGATTTGTTTTGGTTACAAATCTAAAACACAGCACTATACGAGCTGCTATGAAGAAAATTAATAAAGATAAAATAAAGAGTTAGAAAACACTGTAATATCAATACCGAGCGCAAGCTGTTAATATTTCCGTTTTGCAGAGGCATGAATTTAAAAAAGGTACAGTAGTAATCATTTTATCTGACCTTTTCTAATAAATAGGCTATAAGCTTTTGCTGATTGGAACAAGAACAAAAAGAAAAAGGTACAGTTCTAACAGTGGAAACTCTACTATTATGATAAATTACTTCCTGTTGTTAAATATCTGTATCTCATTTTTATTCTGAATTTGGCTAGTTGCAGTGTCCTATCAGTGGGTCTTGTAAAATCTTTGCTTTTAAATTACTTATTGATGAAATTTAGACTGAAGAAAACATACTGACTTTCCCATTATCTTTTTTTGATGATTAAGAGACCTAGCTCCCAGAATTTCACATACATAATAATACATACCTGACATTCCCATATACCCATGATACAAAACTGAGAGAAACTACTGAAACACCAGAGGGTTGTGCTGCCATCCAGAGGGGCCTTGGCAGGCTGAAGAAATGGGCTGACAGAAATCTCATGAAATTCTACACGGGGAAGTGTAAACTCTTGCACCTGGGGAGGAGCAAACTTAGGCCCCAGTGTATGATTGGCAGAAAAGGACCTGTGGGTGCTGGTTGGACACAAAGTTGAACACGAGCAAACAATATGCTCCTGCAGAAAAGGAGAATGGTATCCTGGGCTTAATTAGGAGTGTCGCCAGCAGGTTGAGGAAGGTGATCCTTACCTTCTATTAAGGTCGGGTAAGACCACACTGCTTGCAGTTCTGAGCTCCCCAGTGCAGCAGAGATATGGACATGCTGGAGAGAGTCTGGAAAAGGGTCATGAAGGTGACAGAGGGACCGGAGCATCTTTCCTGTGAAGAAAGGCTGAGAGGGACTTTTTAGCCTGAAGATGAGAAGGATCTGGGGATCTACCCATATACACAAGTGCCTGGAGGGAGGATGCAGAGAAGAGGGAGCCAGGCTCTTCTCAGTGGTGCCCAGGGACAGGACCGCAGGCAATGGGCACAAATTGAAACACAGGAGGTTGCTTCTGAACATGAGGAAAAACTTTTTTACCGTGAAGGCGACTGAGCATCGGCACAGGATGCCCAGAGACATTGTGGAGTTTCTATTCCTGGAGATATTCAAAACCCGTCTGGAGATGGTCATACATAACCTGCTCAAGCTGAGCAGTGAGGTTGAGCAGGGACAAGATGACCTCCAGAGGTCCTTTCCAATCTCAACAATTCCATGATATCAGGGATTCTTGTCTTGTTGAATCTACAGTTTGCTGTTATCTTTTTAGATTTCTTTTAAAAACAGTTCTGTTTTAACAGTACTGGACACAGACCCTGAGTAGCAGGTATGCAAGAATGGCATTTTATGTGTAATATTACACTGACATCTCCAGTACACTAAATTATTTATAATCTGCAAGTCTTTTTTAAATTCACAGCTTCCCAAAATAACTCCTAGACTATGTCCCCAACTATGCAACTTTGATATATTTTATATTTGACTTTATTAAATTTTATCTTATTTATTTGGGTCCAATTTATTAAATGAACACACCTAGTGAACCTATCATCAGATCTGGAGATCTCAGGTAATGTTCAACTTTCTTTTTGTTTTCTCTTGGAACAGAAAGTGTATTTATCACCATAAGAAAATTACCTTTCCCTTCTTTTTCTCAAATGTAGATGAAAGATACTTATTAAGTATGTCTATCTTCTTGGCATCATTTCTAATCACTTCAGACTACTATTAGCTATCAATCCCAATGTTAATATTCCTTTAATCCTTCATATACCTGAAAAACTCCTTATATTCCTTAAGTTAGATAATTGAGGTGCAAATTTCTTCTTGTGTATTTTGCTTCTCTGATCAGTTTATTAGATCTTAAGACTATTAATTACTAAGTGCTATACTACTTGATGTATTATAAGTATTGATCTCCATAGCTGTCAGGAGAAAACAAATTCATTAGCGGGTAACTACCTCTCTCTTCCTATTTGGGTAGATTCCTGCTGATTTCTAGACGTCATGTTTATTCACCTCACAGATGATAGGAAATAAAGTTGGACATAAACTACAATGTCATGAACTTGATGCCAGTCACAAGGGCTGCTGCTCCATACTTGGCATTTAACTGTGTCCAGCTTAAAGTTACAAGACCTTTACACCTAAACTAGGGCAGTTTCTTCTCAGTTTGCTTTAGGAAAATTCACTTCTGAATCCTATCATCTTCCACCTGTGCAGGAGGGAGGAACTGGAGAGAGGCCAGAGATGGAAGATAAATTTCAGATAATATTTTTGTATATGAACACTTCGTGTCTCCTCTTGGTGACTTGCTAATTTTGGTTAAAAATAAAAATTAAAAATACCCCTAAAACCTGTTCTAAATGTGTCAGCTAGAGAAATTAAAGAAAGAAATGAAAGGAAGCCAACAATACAAGTGAAGAGGGCCCAGTGGATGGGAAAGAGAAGGCCAAATGCAACTTGCTCCTCTCACTCTCCTTGTTTGGTCAAGAGTAGGTAGAGAAATTCACATGGTACCATCTCACAAGCAATGCATAATCCAATAAACATATGAAATCCCAGATACCTAATCCCTGAGATATTCCAGAGTGCTATGCTCTGTCAATCAATTCACCCTTCTTTGCTTCCCTCATTGTGTTGTGCAATCTGAACCATTTAAACTGTCACGCTTTTTTTCATTTTTTCTAAACAAACTCAATATAAACTTAACCTACATGATCCCACAGCCCCTTTTTTCTGCTTCATCAGCCTGTTAGACTTAAGCACAAACAGATTTTGATTTTTACAAATGTTTGATTGTCAAATTGTTCAAGGAATATCTTCAGTTAACATATTCCGGCTTGTATGTTGTTTCTGAATTATGTACTTTGATTTTAAAGATCAGCCCTGCTGAATAATTTATGACTTATTACATCCATAAGTGTGTGGGCCCTGATAGGATGCACCCACAAGTGCTGAGAGAACTGGCAGATGTTTTTGCTGAGCCACTCTCCATCATTTTTGAGAGGCCTTGGAGAACTGGAGAAGTGCCTGAGGACTGGAGGAAGGCAAAAGTCTACAAAAAGGGCAAGAAGGAGGACCCAGGGAACTACAGGCCAATTAGTCTCACCTCTGTCCTTGGGAAAATAATGGAGAGACTCGTTCTGGATGTCATCTCCAAACGCATTGAAAATCAAGAAGTTATTGGAAGTGGTCAACATGGATTTACCAAGCGTAAATCATGCTTGACCAATCTGATAGCCTTCTATGACATTATAACCGGATGGCTAGATGAGGGGAGAGCAGCAGATGTCATCTACCTTGACTTTAGCAAGGCTTTTGACACTGTCTCCCATAATATCCTCATTAGAAAACTAAGGAAGTGTGGGCTAGATGAGAGGGCAGTGAGGTGGATTGAGAGCTGGCTGTGTGACAGAACTCAGAGGGTTGTAATTAATGGAGCAGGGTCAACTTGGAGGCCTATAACCAGCGGTGTCCCCCAGGGGTCAATACTTGGCCCAGTCCTGTTCAAGATATTCATCAATGACATGGACGAGGGGACAGAGTGTATCCTCAGCAAGTTTGCTGGTGATACCAAGCTGAGAGGGCTGGCTGACACTCCAGAGGGCTGTGCCACGATCCAGCATGACCTGGACGGGCTGGAAAGCTGGGCAGAGAAGAACCTAATGAGGTTCAACAAGGGCAAGTGTAGGGTCCTGCACCTGGGGAGGAAGAACCCCAGGCACCAATATAGGTTAGGGGTGGATCTTCTGGAAAGCACTACTGAGGAGAAGGATCGGGGAGTCCTGGTGGATAGCAAACTTTCCATGAGCCAGCAATGTGCCCTTGTTGCCAAGAGGGCCAATGGGATCCTGGGCTGCATAGGGAAGAGTGTGGCTAGTAGGTTGAGGGAGGTCATTCTCCCCCTGTACTCTGCACTGGTGAGGCCACAACTGGAATACTGTGTCCAGTTCTGGGTTCTCCAGTTCAAGAGAGACAGGGAACTTCTGGAGAGAGTCCAACGTAGGGCAACTAAGATGATTAAGGGATTAGAGCACCTCCCTTATGAGGAAAGGCTCAAAGAGCTTTAGCCTGGAGAAGAGAAGGCTGAGGGGAGACCTTATCTATGTTTACAACTACCTAGAGGGTGGGTTGAAGGATGATGGAGCTGGACTCTTTTCAGTGGTTTCCAGCAATAGGACGAGGGCCAACGGGCACAAGCTAGAACATAGGAAGTTCCACTCAAATATGAGGAAGAACTTCTTTATGGTGAGGATGACAGAGCCCTGGAACAGGCTGCCCAGGGAGGTCGTGGAGTCCCCTGCTCCGGAGACTTTCAAGACCCGCCTGGATGCAGTCCTGAGTAATGTGCTCTAGTCAATCCTGCTTTAGCAGGGGAGTTGGACTAGATGATCTCTAGAGGTCCCTTCCAACTCCAACAATTCTGTGATTCCGTGATTCCATGATTCTATGACTCCCACAATATAGTCCCCTCCCCTTCTCCACATTTTTTCTCCCTTAATCTCTCTCCTTCTTTCATACACTTACAATTCATATGAATACTGGCATGAAGCAATAACAACTGTAAAAGTGAATTTTCATGACAGGAAATGGATTCACCAAATAACACCTAAGTTCATTATGAATATAAATTGAACTTAACTTAAAACTGATACAAGGCTAAATTAATAACGTTTTCTTAAAACCCAAAGGGGCATGTAAATACCAAAAGAAAATCTTAGAAATCTATCTGCTGTTGAAGTCAAATACCCATCTCATTCTGTGCATGTAGTCTGCTGGTTTTGCTGCTGGAAATTATTTTTGAAAATGAATCCTTGCCTTCTAAGTCACTTAGTTTATGATATTTTCACTCAATCTCTGAAAGCACGAGTCTGCATTTTCAAATCACAAAAGATATTTTCCTTAGACTATTCATGCCTGGCTGTTATACACAAAGTGAAACAATTATTCCTAACGTTTTTCTATGTCCTAATCCTTAGTTACTCTAGCAATTCGCTGACACTTTGTATTTAGAAAACAAAAATCTGGAGAATATAAAGCTTATCTTTCACAAAACAGGTTACCTATCATTTCTCCAATTTCATGGAATAATTTGAAGCTATAATAGTAGTCTCTAAAGAAACTTAAGCAGTTACAGGCAGAAACAAAATCTGTTATTGTTGATGGTTACATTAGGGAGTGGAACATGACTGTGGTCCCTGGAAAGTGTCAAAAGGGTTAAAAATAGCAGGACAGTTATGTCACTGGTTTTAAGGCAGAATTCCCCAATGATTTCAGTGGTTAAAAAACTACTGACATAATATGACTTGGAATTACTGTTCATGTTTTATCATAGAATCATAGAATCATCCAGGTTGGAAGAGACCCTTGGGATCATCGAGTCCAACCATCTACCCTACACTTCCCTATATAAAGTTCTTCCCTATATCATATCCCCCAACACCACATCTAAATGTCTCTTAAACACATCCAGGGATGGTGACTCAACCACCTCCCTGGGCAGCCTATTCCAATGCCCGACCACTCTTTCTGTGAAAAATTCTTTCCTAATGTTCAGTCTAAACCTACCCTGCTGGAGCTTGAAGCCATTCCCTCTTGTTCTGTCATTAATTACCTGTGAGAAGAGACCAGCACCAACCTCTCTACAGTGTCCTTTCAAGTAGTTGTAGAGAGTGATGAGGTCTTCCCTCAGCCTCCTCTTCCTCATACTAAACAGTCCCAGCTCCTTCAACATAAGTGCCTCTTTCCACAGCAGCCAAACTAAAAACATAATTTGGACTGCAGAAAGGCTGTAGCATTTATTTAACACTGTTCCCACTGAAATAAAGCTATCCCTGGAAAGAAACAGAGGCCAACTCAGAGAACTACAGGCCGTATTCCCAGGAAACATATTTAACTTGCATTACAAGGACCTTTTATTCCCAACACACAATAAAAAGATAAGAAATACAGGTGTGGTCCAAATCAGCAACAATATTGATTAAAAAACAAAACGGGGGGTGGTGGTAGTAATTATCTGTAATATTGCTCTGTTTGAGATAGAATGCACAATAAACCTATACATTTCATGGGGCATAAATAGATGAGAAAGATAATAATCAATTATTGATTAACAACAGGAATGTTTTAGAATCCCATTTCCAACATTTACCCATCTCTGTCAATGGGTTCATACATTTTTAAGGCAGCAAGGTAACTGCCATTAATTATCGTGGTGCGATCTTACTCCTGTCATAGGGGAGAAGAGTATTTTATAGACCTACAAATCTCTAACCAGTCATTAAATTTACAATTCAGCTGTCTCCTGGGTCTTCCTCTGAACATGAGGCACAGACAGAAATGATTTTTCAGAGCATAGTGGTGCGATATCAATTGCACCAAAGGGATAACTTGCAACAAGAGATTTTGGAATTTAGAGGAGCAGAGTGCATCATGAGTAATGCTGAATGAGTAATAGATCCGTGGCTTACCCATGGCACTTAGTGTGTGTGCAAGAGATCAGTAAAAATGAGTATGTAGGCTTTGATTTCTTTTGAGACTCAAATTTCCCTGGATTACATTCATCTTTCATAACATATCCAGTATTATTTCTGAATCACGAGTTTTTCAAGATAAATATCTCAGCATATAAAAGCATTAATCTATATCCCAGAGTGGATTTTTTTCTTTTAAATATGAAGAAGTTATTAGAGTTTTAAAAGATGTTATGAACTAGAAAGAATAATGACTGAAGATGGTTTGGGACTTCTTTGATGCAACAAAAAAGACCTCTTTAGCCCTATGGTTACAGGATTAAAATGAAAGAGAAATATAAATGACATACATTTAGGGAATTGCTCTTTATTGTTATATTTCAACATGGTTCTAATAAAGATACAATGATTGAGAGTCTTCATGTTTTGGTAAGAAAAAGAACACATTCTTTTTCTAAGTTTCATTTTAAAAACATGAGTCATTGTTAAAATGAAGTACGTAGTAAAATAAAGGAAACAGGTATATCCAAACACAAGAAAACTGGGCTTTTCTAGATGGTAGTGCAATATAATGAGGATATTCAAGCTTTTCCTTCAGAGAATGGTAATATGTTCTCTGTGCAGCCCCTGGCAATTGAGAATATAAATATTCTAATGCTGGCAGGTACTGATTGCTAGCCTGGAGCTAAGCACCCCCATCAAATACCTTTAAATTCATTTCCCAGGACTTACTAGGAAAGAGGGACTCTGAGCATCTCTTAGGAGGAAATCTCAGGATTTTGTAGAACTTGCTTCTCAAATTTCTCAGTAAATTTCAGAACTATTCATTTGAACACAAAATCAAGCAGAATTTTCAGAAATAAGTTCAGAAATCATGCTTTTGCCAATAATAAAAATCTCCTGAGAAAATTTCTTCCTCATAGTCTGAGATTTTAAAGTGTATTTGTATACAGAGTATTATCTTGCAATATTTTATGAGTTTCTTGAGAAGACATGAATTTTGGTCTCTCTATCGACACACGGTTTTCTTAAGTAAAATATAAAGGAAATTACACAGAAGGTAATAAAATAAAATATAATAACACATCATAGGAATCATAATTAACCTCTTTCAGTTATCTTTTCCAAAATAATAATGAAAAAGAAATCTGTAAAATCCTAAGGAATATAAAGAAATGGTGCAACAGAAAGGACAAGATGCCTGCCCAAAGAACTTGTGTCCATGTACCTGTGGTGTTTTCTGCTCCTGGCAAAGAAGAATACACAGGATCTGGACTAAAGAGGGAATAACCACAGAAATGGTAACATCTTGCTGCATAGCAGAGAGAAAAACATGAGCTTCATGCAGTGATCTATAACTGTTGATTTTAGGACAGTTATTCAGTTATGCCACAACTATTAGCTAAATTAGCTTTATTCAAGAGAATTAGCTCTGTTTCCATTTACCTCCTAATCTGCCTCTCCACTAAAACCAGTGCAATTGCTCTGAATTTGCCCTGTTATCAGAAATCAGGAGCATCTTATATAGCCAAAACATAAAAAGCAGCAGCTTTTCTCATCCAAGCTGCAGCCCCAGTAGCACTAACTTCTCCTAACATATTAATGAAATAAGTAATTCCTAGTCATGCATTAATATTTCCAGTACCATATACAATTTCAGTATCCTTTTCTGAGGTATGACCCTGCTCAACATATAATGTTGACCACAGTAGAAGCTACCTACCATACCACTTCCTTTTTCACAAATACCTAACTTAACAGCCAAGGAAGTGAAACAGAGATAAAACATATGCTGAACGTTTGTATTATAAATACAAAGCATAAACTGTTAAACATATGTTGTTCCTAAGTAAAATAAACTTTGGGGTTTGTAATCTTCACACTGAAATTGCCACCAGTTATTCACATTGATTTCTTTTCAAAGTCTGCATTATAACAAACAGCTTTATGTCAATTCTAGAAAATAAAAATTCAATTGGCTATTAAAGTAGTAGAATGTCATTTCAAAATAAGGTATTTTCTGCCATTTCATTTATTTGTAACCCCATATAGAAGAACCTTAAAAAATGGAAAAGGACCTCTTCTTTTTTTTTTTTTTTCTAGTGTAGCAGACACAACATAAAATTGACTACATTTTTATGAGTATATATATTTTATTAGTATTTCAAATAATCATTTAAATGCAACTTAGTAGAAAAGAAAGCATGTGTAAGCTTTCTTACCACAAAAAAAAAAAAAAATAGTCTTCCTATATAACAGAAAACTATACATGCAAGTATTTAAAAGGTTTTCAGTGGAAATCGGCTCAGCTTGATGGAGAGCTGGAAGACCTGAAAGGCTGCTGGGGATGAACACTAAATTATATCATATACAGAGATGTCTCACAGATACTGCTTTCAGCACACATAGACAAAAAGAAGAGACTCTTATGAAACAGTAAACTATAGGAGAGAGACATTTTGAAATCCAGGACATTTCCATGGATGTTTCTCCTAATGAGATTAAAAACACAATTTAAGAATTATTACTTGTACATCACACAGAGATTTTATTTCCCAAAGTATTTCTTTGTCATTATTTTTTTCTTCTGCTGGAAAGCTGTCATTCAATGCTTAGACATTCACTAGTGTCCAATGGACAAGCAGTACCAAAGGCTTTAATTGGTGATGAAAATGGTGCAAAATGTAAGAAACAGTAACAAAATGAGATTGTGTATCTGACTTGTTCATTGACGATCTTTTTCCTCTTGAGAACATTAATTGTAAATTCTCCTTCTTCAAGAAAAAGATTAAGACTTTTTTTTGTTATTAATTCTGTTCTTTAATCTTTAATAAGATATTGGTGTAATATAGTGCTTAAAGGACTGAGACACAGTGTGCTGTCTTGTTTCCTTAGTTCCTACTTCAGGAAAAATAAGACGAGTAATACATGACATACTAGATTTAATTAAAATATCCAAGAGCAGACCAACCTGTTTCACTTGTAGCAGTCCATGTAAACAGTTATTAATATAAACAATTTAAAAATTATATTTGCTATAGCACCAAAACTGTTTGCAAACTTGCAGATTACCAGACAATATTTTATCTTGAAGATTCTCCTAATGCAATACATTATCTTATTTCATGGATCTTTTATCTTGGATTGGGAGTGTAATTGGAAACTGTCAAAGAACTACATGTAAAATGAACACTGACCTTTGCTTAATTTCTATGTGTCTGTCTGAAGGCTGAGACAATATGTTATGCTTTCTAATAAGGTACTTTGTCATTTTTCAACCACCTTTGTACTCAAACTTGACTTGATAAACCCTTAAATTCAGTGGCTGAAAATAGTTCCATCTATATTCTCAGAGAATATCACCATGCACCCTACCTTTTGAAAATTAAATTTTGTTGCTTTCCTCTGAAGCCAGCTTCTTGAAAAATGGTGTGAACATATGGACATTTTTAATGAGTACTTTTTAAAGTGTAGTTTCATATATAAGACAAATGTAACATTTTTTTCTATCACCTTCTTTTTGATTACCCATGTTTCATTCAATTATTTAGCTATCAAGGGACTTTATGAGAAAAATCTATGAAAAAGAAAAAGATAACGTATACAATTATTTTGGTTATAAAAATAATGGGGGCTATAACAAAGTAGGAGGCTTTAAATGAAGTTATTATCTATGGATATGCTACTGAAAAACATTTAAGCAAATACAGAACACAAGTATTATATTGAACAGAATAAATGCTTCTATGAATAATTACATATCTCTCCAGCAGGCACTTCAATATTGCTTATTAATTTGTAGAAAACAGAACAGTTCAAAAAACAGCTGCCTAACATTTACTCACAAACAGAAAGTAAGAATACATCACTGAGTAGCATATAAAATAGTGGCAAGACCTTGAAAACCTATGTATAGTATATACTGTGTATAGTGAAGCTGTACATACTTTGAAGTTCCAATTGCAGCCGAATGAGAATTAATCCTGCAACTTGTGTACAACTGTTGTGGTTTAAACCCAGCTGGAAACAGAGCCCCACACAGCCAATTGCTCACTCAGTGGAATGGGGGAGAGAATTAGAAGGGTAAAAGTGAGAAAACTCATTGGTTGAGATAAAGCTATTTTAATAGGTAAAGAAAATTTGTGTACAGAAACTAGATGGAGGAGCTCCCAGCCCTGTGATAGAAAAACATGAAACTTGGATAAATAGCTCAAAGTTCCTTTTCTCCCTTTAGGTCCACAAATGTCATTTTCACCTAACAAAGTCCTCCTTCTTCCCTCCTACTATGCATAGACATAATAAATTTCTTAATCTTTCTTGTTTTCTATTTCTGCAATTTTATTTTTTTTTTTAAACTCTATAGCTTTTAGAGTTTGTACAAATGTGTATTTGAGGTCTGTTTTGTGGAGAGAAACAATGAATTTTTAAGGACTCAATAAATATCTTATTGCATAATCACTTGAATTTAATCTGAATTTTGTGATCCCAGTCCTCTGTTCCTACATATATGATAGACTTCAGGAAGTATTGGGAATGTAACATTAATTCAGAAGCAAATAATGAAAATTTTGTATTTCTGCTTCTTGGCACTGATGAAAATAATAAAAATGAAATAATGAAAATAAAAAGCTACACAAAGTTTACACAATAGTAGCAACTTTGTTCCTTTATGAGGAGGTAGTGTAGAATAAATAGTAATAACTGAAACAAACTCCTTAAAGCCATACAAAATTTGCAGAACAAAATTTAATCAGTAGTTAATAACCCCACATATTTGAACTAGACAAGTTATACTTTGCAATATGTGTACCTTTACTCTGAAATTAGGTAACCCTTTAAAACCTTACAGCATAATTAAGAAATAAAAAAACAAATTCTTCATGTTTCAGATGAAACATGACTACATTTTGCCAAGAACAGAACAAAATATAGATTACTGTAATGAATTTTCTTTTCATTTTATTTTTTTAGCTGTTGTTTGAGAGTTACTATCAAGTGTGGATAATGCACATCCTAAGAATGCAGCACAATTACATCATTTTATGAGATATTTATCTGCTAATTAGATATAATCCATCAGCAGCTGAAGCATAATTAAATGTAATAATTTAATAGCTACTTGCATTATAAATAAGTGACTAGAATGTGTAACTGAGAGAACATTTACATAATTAATAATTATTTTTTGAATTTACTTACAAAAGTGATTCAGACTTTTTACCAAAGAATGTAGCTCTTTGAAAATTGTTAGCAGTTTTTGTTGAAGTGGATGGAAGGTTTCTTTGCTGAAGAAATTAAAGTGTTCTGAAATGATTTATTAAGCTAATATCTAGAATAAACTGATGCTTGTAAGATACCTACTTTCCTTATTAAACCTTTCCATTCCTTGATTTCTTGCATTTGGCTTGTTCTTTTTTTAAGAACGTCGTAATAAGAGAAAGGATTTACAAGAAATCATGGAACATAGCCCACATTATATATATGTGTGCATACCAAGTTTAACTTAGATGAGAAGAGAGCTTTCAGTACTATTTCAATGAAAGCTTTTCTTCAAAAGTTTCCAAAATTACACAATATGAGTATCATTCCTCCCAGTAATTCATATCTGCACATATGACCAAACTCATCCAGACAATATATCTCCTGCTTACATTTCTCTCTAACCTTCTTGTTTGCTTCCTAGCTTGTATGCTTTATGATTAAAAAATCTTAGTGAGCAAATGCAGTCTGAAACCCAAGAAATTCAGAGTGAAATGAAGTTGGTCTGCCTGAAGTCTGATACTTGTTCACAATATGAAACTCCGTCTTATCCTGATATTTAACCACATGCCTATTTTAAAGATAAGCAACCCCACAAGATGCAAAGCTATTACTTGGATTCTTAAATTTAAACTTATGGTTTTATGACTGAGGTAAAATATAGTCTGTATTATTGGAAGTTATTAGAGCCCAGAGGCATGAGGCAAGCTGGGGCATCCCAAAGACCTGTCTCAGTGTTAGCCCTGTGTGCTGGGGTCATCCGTCACCACAATGCCACAGGGCAGGTCCCAGAGCATTTCATGGTGTCACTGCCTATGTGACATGGGACTCATTTCAGGGCGCAAGGGAGAATTGCACAAGACTTGTTATGGGATATTGAGAGAAAAAAACCACCTTGGTGAAACAGAAGACTCAAGGTAGATTGGGGAGGAAAAAGTACACGTAAAATAAAGGCATAAGAGGCCAGTTATGTATAAACAAGAGCTGGCCAGTACACTTGTCTGGCCATGCCCTGCACCTGATCAGTGCAGACTTCTCATTAATCTCCATTGCTAACTTTTTTTCCTGGATGAGAGGCTCTGTGAGTGCATATGTGTGTATGGGGATCTGAGTGCCAGCAAGTAGCAGGGGACCATGGGTTACAGAGGCTTGTACATCTATGTTGCCAGCAACTGTAGGGAGAGAGAATGTGTATACCAGTATGTGACAGCTAGCAAATATCAAGCAGGGTATAGATAAGTGGCCTGAGAGCCAAGTATCAAAGTCAACCTAAGCCTAGGCCGGATAATATATGTGTGAATTTCTTGTAAATGAACTTGCTCTGTGAGTAAGACAACCGGAAGTTGACTACTGGAGGCACCAGGACCAGTTACCCTCAACTACTGGAAAGACAGTGGGGCCTGGGTGTTCACTAAAAGCTGTGTAGTTGTGTACGTGCTGGTATGTGTAAAAGGTCTGCACCAGCATCTGGCATGGAGCTGCAGCCTCGAGGGTTCACATGTCCAAGTGCCAGTAACCTGGGAGAGCAGGGATTCAGGAGTAGCTGCTGGAAAGACCGAGCATCTGAGCCCAGCTGATGGAGATTATTCACATTGCATATATTTGTATAAATTTCCCTCTAACAAAACATTGTCAGATCAACCAGGGAGGGAAAAAGGATGAGGCTGTTGGTGGTGTTTTTGAGTGCGTGCTGAGTTTGTCTGTCTCTGTTAATCTATGTGGCTGGCCATGTATATACATGTTGTATACGTGTGTGTGCCTACTGAGAATACACATTCATCCTTACTGTTGGTTGCACATGGTCTGCTGGACAATTTCTTTCATTGGTAGGACTTACACTCTCTCAAAAAAAAAAAATTCAAAGTGAAATTATGTGGGAAAGTAAAAGCCTAATGTGAAAAAGGAGGCGGGGGAGAGGGGGGGCTGGGGAGATAAGTAAAAAAACTGCTAAAAACTCCTGACTAGAAATAGACTGGAAACTTGAGGAGGTTTTCCTACCTTAATTAATGGACAAAGCATAGTCTATTTTGACAATCAGGAAGTACAGAAAAATGAATGCAGAAATTAAATGCAGATCATAAATACATGCAAAGTTTCTGTCTCTGATCACTATTAGAGCTTATCTGCACAAATCATTCTGTAATCAAGGACAGGATTTTGTCCCCGTTAAGAGTGAATGAACTCAGGGAATGCTGTGTAATTCTAGATAATACTCTTTTAATTTTTTTTCTCTAAGTCCTTTGGAATCAAGAACCCTGAATTTCCAATCTTCTTTATGAATTATATTGTTTTAGTTTTCAGACTGAATCTTCTTCCAGCAAAGACATAATGCCTTAGACTTCTGTGCTTTGAATACCTACCTCACACCAGCTACTTGTCTTTTATCCTTCACCTCTTTCCTTCATAAAAGAATGAAATTATACATCAGAAAAAAATAAAGCAAATATTTTATTGTTATTTATTGTCAATGAAATACACATTTTAAATGCATGTAGTGCAAAAGAATTTTATAAAAATACTGTTTATCTTTTTGAATGAATCATGCTCACATGCTTTCACTTTACTCCACTGATTTCTAAGTGGTGTTATTTACTTTTATAGCCAGCCCATTTGCTGATGAATGGGCAAGTAGCAAATCTTGTGTAGAGAAGGATAGAAAATTGTTTATTATTATCTGCTAAAAATTGTAATATACATTAAAACATATAGATTCCTTACTCTAAAAATAATAAAAAATCCTGCTCAAAATACAAATGATCAACTGTGATGTCTGAGATTGGTAGCATTATTACTTAGGAATATTTTGAGTCTGTTCCTTTTCTTAGATATTTTTCTCACTTCCTGAACACAGGCAACTTACACACCACAAAACTGAATAGAGACAGCATCCAGAGAAGGAGATGGAGTTAGACTAAGGTGAGAAGAAATTATATATACTGAATAAAATAACAGAAGTGAATAAAGAGAAAATAGGCTTCTCTGAAAGAGATCGTTTTTTTCAGAATACACAGAAAAATAAAAACTGACTGGGTTCAGCGGTGTGTATGGTGAAGCCCCTTAGCAGTGAAAGAAGATAATGAATTGAGGAATTGTTGTTACTGTTTAAGGAATCACACGCCCTTTCTGTACACCCCATCTTCCTTCCCCTCCAGGCTGATCCCAAGTGTGTGATGTGGTATGAGGAGGGAGATAAAAGAACCTCCAGTGCTACATGCTGTCCGTAGCCTCCACAGCTGTCTGCAGAAGATGGGCGTATAGGACTTGCAGATATTTTTGTCCAGTGATCCCACGGCAGACTCTCAATTTCATGTCTCCCTAGGGCATAGTTGATGCAGGAAACAGAAAGGACACTTTTTGAAAATCATATCCTAGTATTATTGTACTGCTTCTAAATTTGATCTGTGAAAATCAACTCCAACTTAAAATAACCTAAACTTTAATATTTTTGAAGGTTTGATAGCAAGAGAGAAATCCTTCCCATCTCTATTGATATCCTCTTTGTTAGCTATGTGACTGCCATTGCTGCAAATGTTTCAACATTTCAAAAAAGAATAATAATTTCCTCTGCACACAAATAGCAGACTCATAGCTTTAGATATTTAAGCCTGGGATGGGAAGGAGAGAGAAAAAAGGAGCAGCAGCTTTTATACAAACAGATAACAGATTTTGCAGAGGGACCTAGACAGGCTGGCTGGCTGGGCTGAGACCAACGGAATGAGGTTCAATAAGGCCAAGTGCCGGGTCCTGCACTTGGGTCACAACAACCCCAGGCAGCGCTACAGGCTTGGGGAAGAATGGCTGGAGAGCTGCCTAGCAGAAAAGGACCTGGGGGTGTTGGTCGACTGACGGCTGAACATGAGCCAGCAGTGTGCCCAGGTGGCCAAAAAGGCCAACAGCATCCTGGCCTGTATCAAGAACAGTGTAGTGAGTAGGACCCGAGAGGTGATCGTCCCCCTGTACTTGGCACTGGTGAGACCCCACCTCGAGTACTGCGTCCAGCTTTGGGCCCCCTACCACAGGAAAGACATTGAGGTGCTGGAGCAGGTCCAGAGAAGGGCAACGAAGCTGGTGAGGGGTCTGGAGCACAAGTCTTACGAGGAGAGGCTGAGGGAGCTGGGGTTGTTCAGTCTGGGGAAGAGGAGGCTGAGGGGAGACCTTATCGCTCTCTACAACTACCTGAAAGGAGGCTGTAGAGAGACGGGGGTCGGTCTCTTCTCCCAAGTTACAGATGATAGGACAAGAGGCAATGGCCTCAAGTTACGCCAGGGGAAGTTCAGGTTAGATATTAGGAAATATTTCTTTACTGAAAGGGTTGTCAGGCATTGGAATGGGCTGCCCAGGGAGGTGGTTGAGGCACCATCCCTGGAGGTATTCAAGAGAGGAGTTGACATGGTGCTTGGGAATATGGATTAGTATTGGGTGGTGTGGTGGTGTGTGTGGTTTGTTTGTGGGTGTTGTGTGTTTTTTGGTTTTTTTTGTGGTTTGTTTTTTTTTTTTTTTTTTTTTTCATCGGTTGGACTAGATGATCTTAAAAGGTCCCTTCCAACCTAGGTGATTCTGTGATTCTGTGATAAGCAGATGATAATAAAACATGGTTATGCTAGTTCTATGGAAATACATTTAATAAAAGTATTGAAAGAATTTTAAAAAAAAGCACTTTACATTTTCTCCTCCTATAGCTTCTAATAAGCTTTCATCTGAATCACTTTTCATATCCAAATTCTATGTATTTTAATTTGTAGAGAGAAGACACCACTCACATCAATACACATTGGAACTGGATGAATGGTAAACTAATCAATGCTTAAAGACAACAATATGCCTTGACTTCCACTTAATTATTCATGTTGATTTTATGTTAATTTCTCATCTCATTTCTCATATACAACCCACATTTTCCAAAACAAGTCATTGTTTCTCCAGCTAGTGCAAAAAATCAAGCTGGACTTATACATACCTATTTTATTTTAAAACATCTTTTTAGTACAAACATGATTCACTCTGAGACAAGTTCCCAAACTACATTTAGAATATTTAGTTAGAGCATAAGTTATAAAATAGTGGACAAAACTATAAAAATAATAATCATTATACTGGATTTTTCTTCTAATTAGACTGAAATTCTGAAGTACCTTTAAAAAGAGGACAAATATAGGAAAAAAACCCACAGAAACTGCCTTGAAGCTTCAAAATAGATTAAAATATGATTTAGTTTGAAATTATATTTTCTTTGACAATAACAATCATATCATATTTGATCTTATAAAAGAGGCAAAGATTTGAAATACAGTATGACATCACGAAGGTTTACTTACACTGCATAGTGTCAGAGTACAATACTCTCTGGACAGGTTTTTTATATATTCCGTGTGTGAGGGTATAATATTTAATATCAAATTACTTATTTAAAGGTAGTTGATGTTCCATGGGATTTCAGATTTAGCAGCATGGCATAAAATATACTGAAAACAAATCCAAATATAAGTCACACTTGGAAAAATATAATAATTTCACAGTTCAGTCACAGTACCAATGTGATTCCCATTACCGGTCCCATTACCTGTAACATGCTCACCATTGTGTTGCCATATGTCCCCAGTCTCTTGTAAAGGATCAAACCCAATTCTAGGGTGAAGCCATCTCAATCCCATTGCTCCTGTTGAAATTCTTTTGCTAGTTACCTAGTTTTCATATGTTGGTCTGAGCCATGTAGTCACTCCCCCTGCTCCATGCTGGTGTGGCTAACCAAGGGCGACTATCATACTTCTTTAATGAACTCATGGAGAAACGTTTACACCACCAGTTCATCCACTCAGCTGCTGACAGATGTTTACAGAGGCCACTCTCTGGTCTCCTTGTGTTGAGTCAGCTTCTTTGCAACCACTGTGAATTATTCCCTGAGTTTCATGGGCACATCGCCCTTGCCCATCTCCTTCTAAGCCCTATTCCATTGTAAGGGTTTATTGGAATAATCAAAGGAATACCAGGCTTCAATCACAGTTGCATAGTAAAAGACCATATTAAAGTTACTCAGCTTTTTTTCATTAAATAGTTTTTGCTACTTTTTTACCTTGCAACCTAAATACTTTTTTTGGTTATAGCTCTTTTGGAATAAAAATTAATGTGACTTCATCTCACTATTGCTTTTCTTCTTCTTGACTTCTTATTTCTATGAATCATATTTCTTGATTCATATTAGCAATTATTCATTTCCATGAGACCATGAACACTACATATTATTTATTCTATTTTAGGAATCCTTGGTCATCATGATCAAGGTCATACAAATTCTGCTAATTTTGAAGTTAACCTCAAGTACAGGCAACACACTTTTAATGCTTTTGTCCCTACTCCTTTCACCTCTGTCAATAGCTTCCTAAATATAATATGCTCTCTGACTAGAGAATCTGGTAGAGATATCTTCTCAATCAGAACTGTGTGAAACAGTATTCAACTATTTTTCACTTGGCTGTTTTCACCCTATCATCTAAGATTCTTTATCTTACTTTTTTCACACACCATAGTGCATGAGGAATTACAAATGTGAATGATGGGAAATTACTTTTTTTTAACTAAATTCTTGAAGAATCTCAAAAGTGTTGCTTATTTTAAAAATGTTGTTAGTCTGACCTAAAACTAAAAATGTCCCTAAAAAAGTTTCCCTGAAAAACATGTAATGGTAACTATGAAAACAGTTCTATTTGTGTGACAGTTGTGAATTTCTTGGTCTCAGAACAACTTCCACATAACTACATACCAGTGTTACAGTTCAGCTGCCTTACACAGCTATCAGATGTCACACATACTATTACAGCAAGGCAATGTCTTCTTTTCATTTGGACCATAAACATTCAGAAACAGAGGTATGTGTTCAGAGGAGTTTGTAGAGTACTGTGATTCTTCATTTTTCCATCACTTATTCTACAGTTTTTACAATAGAAGACCAAAGATAGCATTCAGTTGCCCAAGGCATGTTAGACTGTTCTATGCTATCCTGCCTGATCTCTTGTCATTACTTTGCAAGGGTTCATGGGTCTTGTGTTGTACCTGCTGGTTCCATTTGGGTGGCCTAGGTGCCATTGGGCAAATGCACAGACATGTACTTTGAAGTACATGAACAATGCCTATAAATGCAGATGAAATAAATGCAAAATCATATCAACACAGAAGTTAAATGATATATTTTGACTGAACATAAATAAAACCAATAAGCTTAGGCATTTATGTAGCTGCTATTACTGTGATCATTTTTAAACAGTATTATGAATAAATGAATATTCTTCCAAATATGACAAGCTACTGAAAATTCCCCACAGTGGTTTGTAAATGCATTGCTTTTTAAAGTCAGTCTTGGGTACCACATACTTCAACAATTTTGATCCTGTTCCTTCCTCTTTCCTATATTTTTCCTATATATCCAGTAAAAGATCAAATTATGTTGACATCTGCCTGTTCCCAGGATTGCCTTATTCAGTGTCTAATAAAACAGTTTTAAAAACAAAATTTTACCTTCTATCTTGTTTCAGGGGTGCTGCCTAAAAAAGTTCCCATCTCTCCTCTTCTTGATATAGAGACAAAGGATAACACAAGTGCAGGAACACTTGTCCACTGAGCCACTCTTTCTCTCAGGTGGTTATTTTGACCAAAGAAAGAAGACCTCAACCCATAAAATTAACGTTTGATTTTACTTCATTATCAAATCTCATGGATTTATTTTCTTTTCATAGTTACTTTCTGCCTGGTGTGATCCTGGGCAGTCACACAGGCAAAAGTGTTGCACTCAAAGGCTCTATTTCACAATTTTATAAATAAATATCTGAAATAACAGCAAATTTCACAAAATTTCACCAATGTTTTAACAAGATAATTACAAGACAAAATGGCATTGTATAAACATAAGCGTATGTATATCATTTATACTATAGTAGTACAAATGTAATACAGAAAAGACAGTACACATTTCACTTCTGGTAAAAGCAGCTGTCATTAAGTGCCTTCATACGTCTAGTCCTTTGTTAGACTATAACTCCTGCAGTTTGGATAGATTTCTAAGAAACATTTCAACCAATATCTAGGATTTCAAATGAAACAGTCGTTGTTAAGACAAAGACCTGATAAGAAAGTAACAAACAAAACCAGTCCCTTTTTTCACCCAGTGCTTGCAGGACACAGGAATGGTGAGACAGATAGTCTGTAACAGTTTTCATATCAGTAAAAGAATTGCCTAACAAAGGGAGATCCTCCCAAGAAAACAAGTGACTACAGGAAACTGAAATATAATTTAAAAGATATATTTAGACAATCAATTAAAAATTGAATTTTTAATTAATTGAATTCTATTGTTTACATTTTCAGTAGTTATATAAAACCACTGTAGACTGAAATCCTTTATTTACTGATAGCAGCAGTGTTGGCATGTATAATGAATGGCAAAGGGACTGCTATAGCAAGTCATCTCATCTCTACCCGAAATATCATTTTCCTTCACAAAGGAGTACCAGGCTTTAGAAACGTTCACGTTGAACTCAGTGGATATTTTGCCTAAATTGCTGCAGTTTGGATGCTGTTTAACACTATGATAAACTGAAAGCATTGCTAACTCTCTCAGAAAGGCTACTTTTGTTTTAGTTTAAACTATACCAAGTAAAGAATTATGTAATCGACATATGTCCTCCTATACAATGTAGTCTCATTTTTCTTGTTTTCTAAAAGCAGCTTAGGAGCAGACATGAAAATTTAAGGAACCGTTTGCCAAAATTACTATTACCTTTTCAGTTAGTAATATTCAGCTATTTTTCTGACCATAACATTTGGTAGATTTGGATTTCTCACATGAATACATTTGGGATACATCTCTATGTTGGAGATAACTGACAAATTCTAGAGAACTATTTTTTCCTTATTAATAAATTTAGGGTATTTTTCCTCCACAATCTTAATAAATTAATCATATTTCATGCTCCTACCTTATGGAAATGCATATTTTTTTTTCCCCAAGGATAGGCGTTCTTTATGCTTTCCTTCCAAACACAGTTAGCAAACACAAATAAAAAGGGTATCACCATATAATGAGAAACTAACAAGGCACATTCTTATTGTCATGTGTTATCACTTGTTTTTCTTCATCTGTATTTGCCTTTTGTTTATAAAAAACTCTGAAGCTTCTTACTCCATGAGAAAAATTGTAGTTCTATTATGGACAAAAATTTGAGAACTTTGATAAATTGAAATCTTAGATTCCATGCGTTTCTTACAGTATGTGCATGTCCACTCTGATAATATGATAATGGCCTTTTGCACACTAGTATGCCTTATATAATGGTATAAAATGGCTTCCCTGTTTATGTTTCTGAACCAAAAAATGAAAGATGTGCTTCGTGTGAAAATGTTAGTGTACAGCACACTTTAAAAAATTGTAACCTGCCTCAGTTTCAGTATTCAAAAATATTCTTGCCTAACATATTTTGCTACTGATAATCCTCACAACACCTTTAGTAAAAAAGTTTAGCTCATTATCACAGAAGAACAGAAATTTTCTAACGTCAAGCTAGGCAATCAGTGAATAATGGGGAGTAAGAATTCTCCCTAGGGGTTTTTGATACCTTTGGTACTCTTGACAAGAAAAGTTCCTTTGAAATGAAAATTAGAGCTGCTGGGTGCGATACAAAGTGTAGGTGATAAGCTTTTAAAGCCTTTGGTGTTACAGCAACTAAGGCTGGCCAGAAAACAAGAATTTCATTTTAACTTATTTTTTTAGGTTTAAACATGGGTTTCTGGTCTTATGCCGCAAAAAATAATCAGTAACTTTCTGAAAATTTTGTGACAGCTATAATGTGCCCAATTACTTACCAGTCTAGTGCTCAGTCAGGGCATTAGCCTAGGACTTCAGTTGCTGTCAGAAGTATAAGTCAAGTTGGTATGAACTTGGAACCCTGGAAAACACTGGCCTATAGACTGTTGGCCACTACATTCTACCTCTACTCTGCAGAAACTTTCCTACCAACACATTTTAGTGGAACAAGCAACAACAAAAACCTTCAAAAGTCCCAGCACCATTTTTTGCTTTTTCGTAATAAACCTAATCACAGGGGTAAGTAACAATACCCAGGAGATGATACATTGCTTACTTGAGTTTGACACCTTTTTTTTTATCTGAGAGGTAACAGTTAAGTCACTTATCTTAAATGTCAAGGTAGGGTTTGGTTTTGTGTGTGTCTCCTGTTACAAGCTTTTTAAAACACATACAAATACAACATAAACTTGAATATACTTGAATGACTTTTAGCGGTTGTTGATAGATACTAACATAGATACTAACATCTGCCCATAATCTCAAGCCAATTTGCAGGCATTTTACTGGTCATATACATGCGTCACTAAAGAAGGCAGCAGGACAGACAAAAGTAGCATGCTCATTACAATTAGATATTCCATGAAGTATCTCACAGAATCACAGAATGGTTGATGTTGCAAGGGGCCTCTTGGAGGTCATCCTGTCCGACTTCCCCCACTCAAGCAGGGCAACCTAAAGCCAGGTACTCAGGACCATGTCCAGATGGCTTTTAAATATCTCCAAGGATGGAAACTCCACAATCTCTCTGGCCAAACTGTGCCAATGCTTCGTTACTCTCACAGTGAAAAAGCGTTTCCTGATGTTCAGAAGGAACCTCCTGTGTTTCAGTTTGTGCCCATTGCCTCTGTTCCTGTCCCTGGGCACCACTGAGAAGAGCCTGGCTCCTTCTCCTTTGTACCTTCCCTTCAGGTACTTGAGTACATGGATAAGCTTCTCCCAGATCCTTCTCCTCTCTAGGCTGAACAGTCCCAGCTTTCTCAGCGTTTGCTTGTATGAGAGACAATCAAGTCCCTTAATCATTTTAGTCACCCTTTACTGGACTTTCTTTACTACCTCTATCTCTCTTGAGTTGGAGAGCCCAGAACTGGACTCAGCACTCCAGGTGTGGCCTCACCAATGCTGAGCGCAGGGGAAAGATCACCTCCTCTGACCTGCTGGCAATGCTTTGCCTTATGCCACCCGAGGTACCATTATCCTTCTTTGCAGCAAAGACACGTTGTTGGCTCATTTAATTTCCTTCATAAATAGGGAAATAAATTCATGAACTCCTTCACTAGACAATAATAATTTCAGTTTGTGCATCATAAATACAAAACATAATATTTGTAATTAATTTATTTGGAACAGGAAACCACTTTCAGGCCACTGTTATGCTGTAGTACCTGCTTTATTTTTTCTAAGTGCTTCTCACAAATAAGAGATCCCAACATAGAAATTGAAACTGAAGTATCATGTATTAATTTTAATTGTATTTTAAATTGTTTCAAAATCCGTTTTTAGAAAAGAGATTCAGGAGCCATTTTCCATTGGAACATAACATTTGTTTCTTTCTACAAGGTCATACTAATATAATGCATTTTATTTTCAATAAAATAATGTCTTAGTATGAATAGAAAGACATGATATGACTGAGTCTGTCGATGTGTTTTTATGAGGTACAGGTTTTATCTTCCTTAACCTTTAAGAACCTAATGAGGTTCAACAAGGGCAAATGTAGGGTCCTGCACCTGGGGAGGAAGAACCCCAGGCATCAATACAGGTTAGGGGTGGGTCTTCTGGAAAGCACTACTGAGGAGAAGGATCGGGGAGTCCTGGTGGATAGAAAACTTTCCATGAGCCAGCAATGTGCCCTTGTTGCCAGGAGGGCCAATGGGATCCTGGGCTGCATAGGGAAGAGTGTGGCTAGTAGGTTGAGGGAGGTCATTCTCCCCCTCTACTCTGCACTGGTGAGGCCACAACTGGAATACTGTGTCCAGTTCTGGGTTCCCCAGTTCAAGAGAGACAGGGAACTTCTGGAGAGAGTCCAACGTAGGGCAACCAAGATGATTAAGGGACTAGAGCACCTCCCTTATGAGGAAAGGCTCAAAGAGCTTTAGCCTGGAGAAGAGAAGGCTGAGGGGAGACCTTATCTATGTTTACAACTACCTAGAGGGTGGGTTGAAGGATGATGGAGCTGGACTCTTTTCAGTGGTTTCCAGCAATAGGACGAGGGCCAACGGGCACAAGCTGGAACATAGGAAGTTCCACTCAAATATGAGGAAGAACTTCTTTATGGTGAGGATGACAGAGCACTGGAACAGGCTGCCCAGGGAGGTCGTGGAGTCCCCTGCTCTGGAGATTTTCAAGACCCGCCTGGATGCAGTCCTGAGTAATGTGCTCTAGTCAATCCTGCTTTAGCAGGGGAGTTGGACTAGATGATCTCTAGTAGGTCCCTTCCAACTCTGACAATTCCGTGAGTCCATGATTCCGTGATTCCGTAACCTGGGTACTGTCCCCTCAGGTTACTTCGCAGAGGACAGTCACACAAAATCTTAGTGAGTTTTTTTCTTAGGGGATCAGAAATTCATTTTTAAAGTGTCTTTTATTGTTTTAGAAATAGAAAACTTCCACAACACAACTGCCAGTGCAAACTGAACATTACTTTTTCAATATTTTTACTGGTAGATTAATGGTGAAAACTGAATTTCTATTAACAAGCAATGGAATCTTTAAGCTTTCAATTGGGATAATAGAAGTCTGGCCTTGCAAGGGTGTTGATTTCAACATATTATCAAATTCAGCTATTCCAAACTCATAACAAATATTTAAAGTATCTACATGGCAGAGTTGCACGAAAACATGCAAGTCTGTCAGCACAGGTAGCACCATTGGTGGCTTTTGAAAATGAAAATGAGAGGAAGATTAATCTAAGTGCTAGTTTCAAAACAGAGAATGATCTGGAGAAGGAAGGGGGTGCTAGTTGCTTTTTCTTTTAAGGCAGCTACTAATTGAGCAGTAACCACTGCTGTGAATGGAAACACATTTTGCTGTTTTACATAGAAGCAGGATAAAATTAAACGTGAAAACCTTGCTACTTGGAGATTTTGGAGATTTCTTCCCCTATAGTCCTTTTTTTTTATTTTTTTTTTTTTTTCTGTTTCAAGACATAAGGACAGACCAAAAAGTGATTCAGGAACTGTGAAGGTAGTCTCCTATGTACAACAAACCATAACTTGTTTTGCCTTTCTGGCATTTTAATTTTAAACTGTACATACCACATTGAGTGACTCTGAGCAGTGGCTTTACTGCCCTGTCAAGCTCACTGTTGAGAGGCTGACCACAACTGAGGAATAAACAGTTAATTTAA
Source organism: Numenius arquata (assembly GCF_964106895.1). Classification (NCBI taxonomy): domain Eukaryota; kingdom Metazoa; phylum Chordata; class Aves; order Charadriiformes; family Scolopacidae; genus Numenius; species Numenius arquata. The sequence continues at coordinate 59,572,165 of NC_133616.1, read as the reverse complement.
AAAAAAAAAGAAAATTAAAATATGAGGGAGACTATTAGCTACAGATTCTTACAGTTTACTACCTAACTGGCAGAAAAGATTGCCAGTTTTCATGGCTGCAAAACCTGAGTTACAGATAGGACCAGCAAAAGAATTCAGTATGTAAAATGACTTTTAGTTTGTGCAGATAAGCAAACCATTTCCTTTCCAGTTCATGTGAATTTTTCCACCTGACATACTTAAATTGTCTAGGTATAATCTGCCAAGGGATAGATGAAGCTTGGTAAGTATGTATTCAGTTTTTCCATGGGATTCAGTCATATAAAGTAAGAGGTAATCTCTGCACTATTAGCTTCAAAATAAACAAAGCACTTCATAAAACAGTAGTAAAAGGATTCACAAATCCTGGCCTTCCTCTTTTTTTTATCCATGCCTTTTTTATGTACTAAACCAAAATCAAGGCATTGGCAGTGTGCCAGAAAAAAATGCTATTAAAACCTAAGTGTTTGCAGAGCTGTTTCCCTTTATAGTGTTACAAGGAAACATTATTTTCTATACCACGACTTTTCATTAAAAAAAACAAAACATAGAGCTGAAGCCTTGCTTTCCCAGTCAAAATTGTTGTGTTAAGAGAGTTCTAGAGTTTTCCCTTCTTTCCTCCTGTACAGGAGTTCTTTATTACCTCACACTTTATCTCAGAAGATATTGTAATATGGGCTAGGCATTTATTCAGTTTTAATACAGTCTCCACTTTTTGGGATTGTTTTTGGTTGCCCTGCATGATTAGCAAGTATCAACAGAGAAGTATCTTCAGATTTTAGGCCATGTGTAGACCTCTGGAAACTGAGAATAGTTTCAAGATTTGGACATTTCCAGACTCTTAGAACTACTGCACAATAATTTTTGCCTACACATGGGCTCTAAACCACAGTCACATAATCACAGATCATTCTGTGGTACACAGAAAGAAACCTTTTAATCTTCTAGTGAAAAGACACTTTTATCTTGCAGAGATACTCAAGTATTGACAGCAGCCAATTTTCATATACTAAAATCTCTCTTTGTTTGTTGTTCCCAATACTTGAAATTATGGAACACATGTAATTTAAGGAAATTTTCCTTTTGAAAAGTTTGGTTTCGATATTCTTATCCTAATACATTTCATATATATATGTATCATACATATATGTGTCCACTATAAGCCTCTTAAAAGAGTAGTCCCATTTATTGATAATTAGAAATCCATTTTAACATCTCAGATAATTTCATTTAATGGTATCAACTAATGCTGCAATTAAGCTGAAAGACTATGACACAATTAAGTACAATTCTACTTTTTTTCTTCCAAATGTTCTCTTTTATTAGCATTTCTTTTGTGAGCCTTCTTGCTTTAATAATATCCCAAGAGATAATGCACATTACCACTTGAATTAATCACTGAATGAGAAGACAGTATTGACTAAAGATCAGTGATAGTCATGGTGTGATTACATTCATTATGAGCAAGCAGAGGACAGTGTCAAATGGCTGAAAAGCAATGCAAAACCTTACATAGAGAGACACACATGCATACGAAAAATTTGCACTTTTGAAAAGCTGCTTTGTAACACAAAGGATGAAATTATTGTTTCAAAGAAATAAGAGAGAGAATACAAGAACTTTAAGAGTTCTTTAAAAAGGATATGTTGGATGGCCAGAAAAGTCCACAATCAAGAAAGAAGGCAGGTAGAGTCAAAATTGCATCCTAGTTCAGTGGCAAAGGCAGTAACTAGGAAAAAAAAAACCAATAACAAGAATTAGTTTACAAATTTAAATTTTCTGTTGAAAACTATTGAAAAGCGAGTAAACTAAAGCTAAATGAACATGAGCAAATTATTTGCATGACAGTAGGAAGAATAATAAGGGGGTATATATTAGTCATTTAAGTATTCAAAAATATTTTTAAAAAAGTGAAGGGACCTAAGTCTCACTTCTTTTAAAATGTTTAATAAGCATTTTAATACACTGGAGATCTAGACCAAGGAGACTATGTAGTGTGAATGGCATACTGGATTTGAACAAATAAAATTATTTAGAAACCTGAAACAGCAGCTGAATCCAACAGATGCTTTGTGTTGGAATGATTAGAAGTCCTTGGAAGCAAATTGATATGCTTGTAATATGTGAAATCCATGCAGTATTTTAAAGGCTACAAGGAACTGAGGAATGTGGTAGCTAAACCAGATTACACATAAACACTGTTTTATCAGGAAATCTGGTAACTACCCTCCAAGAACTTATTAAGCACTAATTAATGGTGTAGGTGCCAAACAATTTTAAAATTACTTGAATATCAGGGAGATTCCATAAATCAGGAAAATTGTGAATGTTTTATTTACATTGGAAGGCACAAGAAACTGTAAACCTGTTAACAACAAATCAGTCATACACAAAATAATAGAAAGATTACAAAAAACTGATGGGCATGCAAAAGATTGAAGCACAGTTCCGACCAGACAAATTTTTGTCAAATAAGCCTGATTAATTTCTGATCGGATTATACACTTAATTGGCAAAGATAATTGTCTATAAATTATTATTCTTAGAAATTTTCTGTGGTACCTGATTTAGCAAGAGATGGTATTCTAACAGATGTCACCTAGTACTATTTTTGTTGGAGATGTTCTGAGAAAATTTCCTAAAAACTTACAGAAAGGTTGATTTATTTACTTTTTATAAAATGAATGTATTTTCTCAAGTTATTGTAAATTCACCAATATAAGAGCTCCACGACTTGGCCTAAATTAGCTGAGCAAATGAACATTCAGTGAGAGACACACTAGTATGTTCCCTATTAAGATGTTACTTTCTTTTTCTGTATAGGAGAATACTGACCTCTAATACTTAGCTTTTTTTACTATGTCCTGGTGATTATTGCATGTTTAGTGTGAATGAGTAAATGGCATTGTTAGAGTAATTTCAAAAGATCTTAGGAAACATAGACAATTTAGGGTGAGAGAGAATAGAAAAGCAATAACACATGGACATAACAAGAAATTTGCCGTCACTTGTAGTTGTTAAACAAGTACAGAAATTCAAGGCTATGATCTACTATTATAACCCATAATTGAGTTATATTGCTACATGTTTTATCCACAAGCCATTAACATTTTGCTTGTCACATCTTTTTTTTTATACAAAAAATATTAAATGGAGTGTTCATTGACATACATAATGAAATTATTTCTGCAGTAGCTCAAAGAATCCTAAAAGAATGGTGCTTTATATTATTTTTTTTATTATTGTTGTTGTTGTTTTATGCCTTTCAGGGTCTTATACAAAATTATGTTATCAAATACTTAGTCCAATCCTAGGTGCTGCTAACATTATTACATTTTTAATGAGTAAATATGATTATGGAGTTCTAAATTTATAAATATAGCAAGTAATGTCTATTAAATATAGGTCTAGAATATTAATAAATTTTTCTACAAAGTAATATATCTCATTATTGAGAGTTAGGTGATCATGTAAGGTAGTAATCAGTACATATTCTGTAGAAACCACCAATACTGTATTACACAACATAAATATATAGAAAGGTATACTAACTACAGTACTTGCATGAAACTTTGTAAATCCCTGTCGGCTATTAAAACCCCATTCATGGTCATTGTTTGAGGGAATTCACAATTCATATAAGAAAATAATCGCAACTGATACCTTAAAGCTGTAGGCAGACAATAGAAAAATTATGATGGAGGGATGACGTGGGAAGAGAGATTTTCTGCAAGTTATTAGTATAGAGGTAGACATAATGGTGGCAATGGTAAACTGATGACAGAGACTGAAATGTTAAAAAATGAAACAGGAAGTTCTGTGGTTTCTAGTATTCTGTGGAAGGAAGAAATTGTGACCGCTCTTGCTGTGAGTAGTGAGGTAAGAAATGGAGAAAGGCTTCTACGCAACTCTTAACATGTGTTCATGTCCAGATAGGCTAACCCACTGTTAAGTAGACATTTACAAGAATTAAAGTTATACTTATAACAATTTTCACTCACTCACTCACATCACTAATTCCAAATTCATCAGTCTGTAGTGCTAAAAAAGGCATTTAAAGCTGAACTATAATAGCTTCTTAACATGACACTGTCTGTACTTTGTGAATTCTCATTTGAAGAGAATTCTCATTCTCATTCCTACTTTGAGGACTGAACCGTTATCCTTAAACCCAGGAATTTGCTGGAAATATCATTCAGACTAAGTAGAATTGAATAATTTGAAGGAGGTTGGGGTTTTTTTCCTAGTTTAGTGAGCTCAGAAAGTACTGAAAAGTGATCTTGCTTGATTAGAAACTCTGTGTTCTTTACCATCTTTTGTGCTTTTAGATTAAGATCTCATAGCAGTCTACAGGACTTTAATTAATCACCATTTATAAAGTTAAAACTTGTAGGAGACAATAACATTCACAAAAACAAAAGGAAAAGAAAGGAATACAAGAAAGAAGAATTTCATTCTCCTGGAAATGTGATAGAACAAGCCCACAATAGGTGCTACTTAAATCCAGGAGAATCTACTTAATTCAGAAATGAAGTGACTGTTATAGGTGGAAGAAAGAGATCTGCACTAAGGGAAGAAAAGGACAATAAGGAAAGAAAGAAACTTGAGCGAATCACTTAGGAAAATGAAAAAAAGGGGGGGGGAGGGGGCAGGGAGGAGGAGATAAGGACACAGACCACTGTTAAAGGCTTCAGCCACATGAGAATTTTTCGTAATACTAGCATAGATACAATTTGAGCAGCGTATTTTAAGATTATACTAACATCAGTTTGTAACACAAGAGCAAAAGATTAATTAAATAGTTTGCTTCTTTGATTCTTAATGTAGTAATATTCCAAAGAATAGTATATTTCTAAATGATCTTAGCAGGCACTTACACAAAATTTCTACTTAATCTCTCCAGCTACAGTTAAATTATGGTCACAAACCATAACTTACAGTTTGCTGATTTTACAGCTTTTATGCAATTATGCACTCTGGCATAATTTTAGCTAAAAGTCATTTGGGCATATGGAAACTGTGTGTACATACAAAACTATTTTTAAATAAGCCACCCAAAGTTTATTAAATTTTAACATAACTTTTGCATAATACCTCCTTTCTTTGAAAGTATTATTTCATATTCCAATATACTGAACAGCAAATAAGAGGCTTAAGGTGGAAGTGCTTTGTCTTCCACCCACTCTGTTCCTACCCTCTGTAATTTCAGCGATGTGTACATTCAGTTGAAAGGAGAAAGACTCATCAATATGATTACAACGTGAATTAGTCATATATGGAGTTTGCATATATCCAAACAGATTATCCACTTTCTGGAAAGATGCTACAATAGTGATACTGACTCCGAAAGCTGTCCAAAAATTCTGAAAGAGATCTTCTGAGAAAAGATCTAGGTAGATATACCTGGACACCATAGAAAACTATTTTTCCAAAGGAGCTGGAACCCAGTTCCAGGAAGAAATTAGACTCATTTTTACATAGCATATGTATTAAGACATATCATTTCACATACCAGGTACACTGTTACCCAAGCTATTTCCATACAGGTAACTATTTTTGAAATTAAACTATTTCTTTAGTGCCGTATGAAAAGTATTGGTCAAATAATGTCATATGATTCCATCTGCAGACACTGTGTAACTTTTCTGAACAAATTGCTGGCGTCATAAAATATTTTGTAGTGCTGTGGTCACAGTGAAAATATATCTGCCAGACTGAATATCCTTCAGCTCCATCATCATTCATTGAGCCAAATTGCTAATAGTTCTGTGAAGAGGACCTACAAACAGAGTCTGATATGATCGACCTTTTTATTTCTTCTTCATCTGGCATTAAAAATAAATACATAAATAAATAAGTAAATATTCCCTCTACCACTTACTTTCTAGAATATAGAATGTTATACAGGATATGTCACTGGACTGTATTGCTATGCTATATCTCTAAATTTAACTATGTGGATGTTGTGTACTGTCATTGCATACACAGTCTTTTTACACAGATACGTTGATTCAGCTTACTGTAATTCAGGAATTTTTTATAACAGAAGACTTTCTTTGAAACATCTTAATGTAATGATGTAGAAAGACTATTATAATGGTGTGGAAAGTCACAGACCCGAGGAAGAATAACATGATTTAGGAGATACAATGAAGTTAGTAGAATTAGTAAAATGTTAGATATGAATCAGAAAGTAATGGGAAAATGTCATTAACCTCTCACTTTAATATTTTAAATAAAAGCAATAGAAAGTACTTGCCAAAGCCCATAAAGAAGTGGGGTTTCCATTCATTTCTTTCTCCATTTCCAGGAATGACGAGGAATAACCTGGTACAGATTTCCTGTGGAGGGCTAATTCCTCAAATTCCACCAAACATTGGGCAAAAAGTGTTCCTCTGCAGCTAAGGATTAGATCTCATAGTGACATATGGTCATATTGGAGACACAGCTGCTTCTTACATAGGGGGAGGCTGAGCTAGGATGGAGGGACTGGCTTTATTCTACTTTTATTTCTGGTGTAATATGAGTGGGCCCAAAAAAATGTTTCAGGACTTGACTTCAACTCTTTCTATCACCTCATATACCAGCTCTGTTAGCAGCAGCCACTAATCAAATTTTCTACATCCAAATTAACTAGACGGAACAGGTATGGGAGACCTTTCAGTTGATTAGTTAGGACAAGACCTCTCTACTTCTGGTTTGGCAATAGACCTGATATTGCTACAACTCCTTGCCTACTTTAGTTATACAAGGCCCATTTCTTCCTTCACAAATCACAGGGAGCGATTTCTACATAACAATCTTATGGCTAAGACAATTTTTGTAGGATGAGATCATAAAATAAAATAAAATAAAATAAAATAAAATAAAATAAAATAAAATAAAATAAATAATAAAATAGTTTCATTGCTGTCCTGAAGAGTTAGCAGTCTAGATACATATTGGAGTGAGGTTGGGATCACTGCTGACCTAAGAGCTACCTAACATTCACTCAGGACACCTACCTGTCTCATAGAATCACAAAATCACAGGATGATTGAGATCAGAGGTCATCCTGTCCAACTTCCCCCACTCAAGCAGGGCAACCTAAAGCCAGGTACTCAGGACCATGTCCAGATGGCTTTTAAATATCTCCAAGGATGGAAACTCCACAATCTCTCTGGCCAAACTGTGCCAATGCTTCGTTACTCTCACAGTGAAAAAGCGTTTCCTGATGTTCAGAAGGAACCTCCTGTGTTTCAGTTTGTGCCCATTGCCTCTGTTCCTGTCCCTGGGCACCACTGAGAAGAGCCTGGCTCCTTCTCCTTTGTACCTTCCCTTCAGGTACTTGAGTACATGGATAAGCTTCTCCCAGATCCTTCTCTTCTCTAGGTTGAACAGTCCCAGCTTTCTCAGCGTTTGCTTGTATGAGAGACAATCAAGTCCCTTAATCATTTTAGTCACCCTTTACTGGACTTTCTTTACTACCTCTATCTCTCTTGAGCTGGAGAGCCCAGAACTGGACTCAGCACCCCAGGTGTGGCCTCACCAATGCTGAGCGCAGGGGAAAGATCACCTCCTTCAACCTTTAGGCTTTGCCCAAAGCAGCTCATAATGCCATTAGTCATATTACACTATGAGGGCACACTACTACCTCATATTTAACTTTGTGTCCACCAGGACCCCCAGATCATTCTCTGCAAAACTTCTTTCCAGAACAGATGTTTTCAATATCCCTACTTCTGTACTGTATGCAAAGACCAGCTCAGAAATGAGAATTGACCCTAACTTGGACAAATTAAGATTCATAATCCAGGTGGGATCCAAGATCTTCAAGATCTTACCTAAATGATCCTTATGATGTTCATTCTTACATTACCATGGAGTTTTACCTGAAGTAGAACACCTACATCTTGCTTTCATACAATTTAGTCAAGAACCTCTTCTTTTTAACCTGCATTCAATACTCTCTATATCTTATGCTAGACTGATTTCCTCTGGTAATTCAAGAAGATTGACACTATTTTATATTATTTCAGAGTCTTCATGCCACTAATGCAAATTAAACTTCTTCCTGGTTCTAATGTAACAACTTTTCAAAAGCAGTTTTATCTGCCTAATCAACTATTACTCGAGTCACAATACAGAAAACTGAATTTAGGTTACCAATCTGTAGATTTTTAACAAGGCACCAACAGTTAGCTCAGGTGCATGGATGAATTTTCGCTCTCAATTCCCTATCCATGAATAATCCTTGCATTAACTAAGAGTTAAGTTGGACCAGTTCCACTCAGGTATATCAGAAAAAAGCAGTAGAGTATGAAACCCAAAAACTTAAAGATTAACTTACACAGTAAGTCTACAGGGTCTGAAAATGCAAATCATAAAAACAGTTTCTGACCTAATCTTAAATACAAATATTGGTCGTTGAATTATTAATTTTATTATTAAATGTGAACTTACCTTCTCCCAGTAGCATAAATCTTGGATAATCTTTGAAGATCTTCTCTAATAACAGAATATTTAAAAATGGCTAGTTCTGCTCCTAATTAAGTTAGTGGTAAACCAAATATTTATGCCAATAGGAATAAAATTTGCCTACAAGTGTGAAAAGCACATCTTAAACTTAAGGAAGCGGTGAGAGGATATTTTATGCTTCACCTGATAGCAATGAATTTCATGCTTATTCCATTTCTTCTATTAATTCATCATGTCTGCAAAAGATTTTGTAAAAGGACGACACAGTTGCATCCAACAATAAACCATGAACTTTTGCAACTGTAAGCCATGTACATTTCATCTGCAATATTTGAGGAGTTTTACACATATTTCTAATTCCCCTAGGGTTGAATTGGGTCCAAATCTTACTAGTCACATTCTGGTTTGTCAATATAGAAATTTAATCACTTTAAACAGTTTATGACTCATCCTGTGACACTTGCTAGAGTCTGTAGTTTAGAAGTCACCACAAAAAGAGTGATCATAAAAGTGTCTTAGCTAGACCATGCTTGCAGAGAGAAGCAGGTGGGTAATTCACAGTGATTTATTCTACAAATTCAAATTCTCTTTTCCTGTTTAAAGAATATTCATGACCAGATGCATCTCTTAAAGTTTGCAATCAAAAGTCCTTCAGTGATATTCTGGTCTCTGTTGCTTAGATAGAAATATTGAGTATTTGATCTCTGAGCTGTGTGGTTTAGCTGTGATTAGTAGATCAGAAAAATATTCCTCCAGTTCCTTCCTTTTACACAGCAATTTTGTGAAATGTTTAACATGAATTTGCAGACCTAAAACCTAGTACTAATGAGTATTGAATTTAAAATTAGAAATTTATTTTCCACAAGTTTTCATACGTATATATCTTGATCATTTGCAAAGAATGACAATAAACAAAGAGCAAATGCTTCTTTTGGTCTCATTGTCAAGACAAGCTATGGCTGAGAGGTAAAAATTTCTAAAAAGAAATATATATATACATAATACTGTGAAAAATGTCCCTAGTAGATTGTTTATATTTCAAAACATTTTTCTTCTGCCCAGCTAATTAGTGTAAGCCATATGCGTGGAATCTTGGAACTCAAGAGTGGGTACTGAACTCGATTCCTGATACAAATTTGTGTTAATAGTCCTTTTATTTTTGGATCAAACCTTTCAATAATGTTTCCACTTTTGCCTTTTCTCACCTTACATTTACTTTCTGTGTTAGATATCACTACTTAATGCAAAATAAAAGCGGTAAAAGTCATGTTTATCTTTAGCTATAGAAATTTTCCTATAACTTGCTTCCTTCTTTTCCCTTTTGGTGCAATTATCAGAAAATGTGGGGTTTTTTTCTTCTAATTTCTTGCTGATTTATAGACCATGACAGTGACAATGGTTGACTTCTGGTAAAGATTAAATGAAGCTTACGTAGACTGACTTGTTACTTTAGAGAATTTTAATTAATTTTTATGTTTCATATTGTCATTTTTAAATATGATTCTTCCTAAGTCATCTATAAGCAGCACTTTTCACTAAGTAAACCTTGCAGTACAGATTCACTGCTTTGATCAACTTTGTGATGCTTGCTATGTATCATTGGTTCGACAAAGTTATTACTAAGGAAGATGGAATGAATTAGATCAGCTTCATTGGTGATAATGTGTAGCCTTGCCCATTTTCTACCCAATATATTATTATTTTCTGAATGTTTTCCACAATTTTGTGGGTTTGGGCATTTTTTTCTGTCTTGATCAGCAACAGTCATGCCATTCTTCATTCTGCTGGTCTTTCCACTTATTTACTCAAGACTGACAGTAAGAAAAGGCAAAGTGAAGCTTACAATATTAAAGTCTAGAAAGAGACCTTATCACTTCCATTTTAGAAAATTCCTCCTACTGCCCAAATAAAAAAAAAGGATGTGGTCAGTTACTATTTAATTCTGGAGGAAAATTAGTACTAATTAGGAATTCGGGTAATTTTGAGCTATACTGGAGAAGGACATACAATAATAAGATAAAAGTCATAAAACCAGTGCTTCAAATGCAGGAAGCAGACTGAGACTAAATTTGCTACAGTCAAAATTTAGCTAAAGACAAAGATTCAGTGAAGGTGAATTACAACAATGGCTCATTGCTTGTCATGCATTCCTTAATAATACTACAGTAAACTATAAAGTGGAAGTATATAACCATTTCAGCAGAGAGAGGCATATGCTTCATTAACCTGAAACTAGACATGGTCTCATACAGGGCTAAATAATAATAATAATTGCTAATATAGCTCTTAAACTTACTAACTTTTCTATGAAAAACAGCAATATAAATCAAGCAAAAATATGCAGCTGCTTGGAAGCCTTCTACCTGTTCTTCTCCTTGTTTTTTTGAAATAATATTCATCAGTATTAAGCACGTAATGATTTCACACTGAAAATAATTTTGAGACTGTATTACCAAGTCTAATAATACTGAATAATAATACACCAACATTCATTCAGCTCACTTAACTTGTGAATAGCATGCCTTGGTAGATTGGAGAAATCATCTGAAAGCAGGGTAGAATTTGGGCAACAGTATGAATATTACACCTTAGGGAAGATGGGTGCAAAGCCATCTGTAGAACTTGAAAGCAGTATAAATAATCTTAAACTATTTGAAATTATCATATACAGTAACAAAGTGGTATGTATAATGTATTAATAAAAATCTTAATTACACAGACAAAAATACCAAAACCACCTAAAGTTTTGTTTATTTGCCATTATTTGAAGGTTGGGGGTGATTAAAGTGAGGATACTAAGTTTGAAATCCTTTGGTCTCTTTGCCAGGGATCAGCAGGGTACAGAAAGTAGCAGAGGGCCACGTTAATTATTGACCACAGTTTGACTGACATCAAGGCATACAAGGTCTCTAACAAGAAATACTTAAACAGAATATAACTCTCCTGAATTATTATGTGTAATATAGGAAGAATTCAAGGATCGAATATATAAAATAAGTTTAAAACAATTAGGATTGCTTCCCTGAGCTGGAAAAAAAGATAACACATTTTTTATTGTGATAGCGATTTTTTCATTTCTATCCCTTTGTCTACTGAAATTAGACATGGAAAAATACTGACTGAAAAGTAACAGTGAAAAATACTGACAACCTTATTTATGGGAAACTTAATACTGACATGTTTTTCTAATGTCAAAGAGACAACTGTTAACATGAATACACACACAATTCTAGACAAATCTTAGTCTGAGAGCTGAAATAGAAAGAAGTATGAAAGAACTCAAAAGTCTCCCGTAAAAACTATTTTACATATTTCTATGCTAACATAACAAGTGACAATCTCTTAACAATAAGGTAAATAAATGTAAACACATGCACATGCACAATCAGTATGGCATACATGCATATTTCCCAGCTGATTGAAAAAAAAAAGAACCCTTAGTATATGTATAAAGGTTGCTAGAATGATGACCATAATCATTTATACAGATTTTATGTAACTGAAGTAAAAGCCAGAAGTTTTTGGTTTGGATTGGAAAAATATCTCAAACTTCTTGATGAAAGGAATAAAAAATAGCTTGAATGTTATAACAAAACACCGTGCCATAAAAAAGACATATGTGGACCAGTAGGACATGGAGCAACTAACAGGTTGACAGGCCTGTGTCCTTCTTTTTTTCTTTTGCCATGAATGCCAGTTTGTTGTTAACCTGAACATTTCAAAAGAGCTTTTGTCTAGGGAAAGCCATACAAAATGTTGATTTTAGTTGAGGTAGAAATGATATCTCAAAATAACAAAAACCAACTTGCAAATAGAGTAATGTCTTTTCCCAACCAATTTAATGAAGGATCCTGTTAGTACTGCTATGTACCACATAACGTATCTCTTAGCCCACAGTCACAATACACAAGGTTACCAAGCTATTCAAATGGACGGTTTAGAAATGACCAAACAGTAGCAGTATTCTACTCAAAAAACAGGAGAAAAATAACATTTTTTAACTCCTCGTCAGACTATACAACAGCTGAATTCAGCCATGAGGGTGGACACACTCTGTGCCTGTGTTAAATGAAGATGAAAGGATATATTTTTATGGCAAACGTACTGCTGTAGACAGGAGAAATATGACTGAATCATAAAAGTTTATGTGATTACTCTTGAATCTGAAAAGTAAAATACCAATGAATGGGTACAACAGAAGGTTAAAATGTCCATGCCTAAATATAAGTATAAAATAACAGTTTTTCTGTTCTTATTCCTATTATTACTCGCCAACTGATCTGATATCGTTCACTCTTCTGAATTGGTTTTGTTCCCTGACTGAGCATATGAAACTGTAAACAAACAAACAAACAAAACCCTAACACAAAATGCTGAAGAAGTTTGATGGTGAGTTACTATTTATGCACCACTGAACATAGCATTAAATCCACCTCTCATATTTGCACAGCAGATCTCAGATGCCAGAAGTGAATGATGATCAGTTGCAATGCAAAAATATTGATCCACACAGTACTCCTATATTCCAAATGCAGCGTTATGCTATATTTCTACTATCATTATGTGCTGTAATAAAACAGATTTGATATTCACTTTGATAATGGCAGAATTTTGTGCTGTTTGTTGCCAGTGGTGGTATTGAGATTTTTGTCTTAAAATTTCAGTAACAATAATTTAAGATCTGTGACAAAATAGCAGAAGAATAAATCAAAATTTGGATGTCAAAACAAAACAAAACAACTGAACAAAAAAAGTAGAATATCAGCTTATTTTGGTGCTCACATGTGGGAAACCGTTGGGAATTTGCGTGTAGATCATGAAAAGATTAGAGAAAATAGTCTCTTATCAAAGATATAGGAGAAAAAGAAAACTGTAAATGCTCAGACTTAGGAAAGTTGGAAGGGTATGCCTGCTCTTTTCTTCCACTTTTTCCTAATAATCTGTTACTGACAGATCTACAGGGGATCCTGTGTTGTTTAGAGTATTAGTGAACCACATGATTGGAGTGGCCAGGAAAATAATAATGGTAATGAAAGCTGACTGAAGAACTGCAGAAGGTTTTAATTTTTTGTACTGAATATATGATAGAATTGCAGATGAAATGGCTACCTATATAATCCTTACCACAGGGACATTAAAATGGGATTTAAATTAACAATTACAGATCAGCAAAAGACTTTAGAATCACTGTGATTAGTTCTCTGAAAACACTGTCTTTCTGTTCCACGGTAGTCCAAAAGGCAAATATCATTTTAGGACATGTTGTCAGTCCTAAAGAATACTGAATTGAAAACTAAATAGTTTTCTATTAGAATATGAGAACTGAGGTAGTACTCCAAATAGTATATTTTATGGTCATCTCTACACATCTAACTGTATAGAGGTCTGATTCCTGCTCCTGCTCACCCAAAATGATACATCAGAAGACTCATAGGAGTGAATGTCCTGAGTTGTAAGGAACCCACAAAGATCATCAAGTTCAACTCCTGACTGCAGAAGGAAACCTAAAAGGTAATCCATATATTTAAAAGCATTGTCCAAACACTTCTTGAACACAGACAGGCTTCGGACTATGACTGCTTCCCTGGGGAGCTTGTTCCAGTGATTGACTACCCCATCAGTAAAGAACCTTTTCCTAAGATCCAATCTGAACTTCCCCTAATGCAACTTTAATCTATTCCCCCACATCCTGTCATGGTAGACCAGAGAAAAGAGATCATCACTCCTGGGTAGCTTGACTTGGTTTCCAAAGTCCATACACTTTCTTTTTGCTCCTAAGTTCCAGAAGGAGATCCCTGATCAGCCAAGCTTGCCTTCTGCTCCTCTTGCTTGACCTCTGACACATTGGAATTACCTGCTTATGTGCTCTTAAAAGATGGTTCTTAAAAAATTACCAGCTTTTATGGACTCCAATACCCTCAAAAGCAAATTCCCAGGGGACAATACTTACTAGTTCCTTGAGCAGCCTAGTCTGCGCTTCTGAAATCCAGGGCAGGATCTGCTGACAGTTTTTCTTATATTGCCAAAGACTTTAAACTCAACTGTTCCATGGTCTCTGTGGCCAAGACAGCCATCAATCATCACATCACCCATAAGACCATCCCTATTTACAGACAACAGATCTAGGAGGCCACCTTTCCTCGTCAGCTCCCTTAACACCTGTATTAAAAAGTCACCTTCAATGTGCTTCAGGAATTTCCTGGACCTGTTTTTGTCTGCTGTGTGATAGTCTCAGTTGACGTCTGGGGAGATCAAATTGCCTATAAGGACAAGGGCAACTGATCTAGAGATTTTCCCTGAATTCCTTACAGACTAATATACTGATATCACCATCCTGTCTGGGTGATCTATAGTAGACTGCCACAATGACATCCACTTTGTGAGCTTTTCCCCTAATCCTTTCCTGGAGGCTCTCAACCATGTCGTCCCCAGCTGCAGGCGCTGTACAGTCTAACCCTTCCTTTACATACAGTGCTATCCCTCTGCCCCACCTGCCCTGGCTATCTCTCCTGAAGAGCCTATAACCACCCATCATAGCATTCCAGTCACAAGAGTCTTCCAACCAAGTTATGCCAGAGCAGTTCTACTTGGGTATACCTTCAACAGGCATTCTCACTACTGCCCTCAGACACCAGCAGAAACCTTGGGCACACCTTGTAGCCAGAGACCTGGAAGGCTGCATGTTGCCTTGGGAGCTCTATTTGGGTAGCTGCGTCAGTCCCAGTGGGTGCTAATACCACAGGGGATGCAGAACACAACTTTCTGTAGGGTTTGAGCTCCCTGCAGTGGAATTATGACTGATGATATGGCCCTAGAGGTGGGTGGTCTGGCTGGTGAAGCTGCAGTCTCTTAGCATCCTGGTGTCCTCCAGCAACTGGCCTTTGCTGCATCTTCCCCACACAGAGCCCAAGGGTGTCAGGCCCAGACACCCCTTTAGAGATGTCCCCAGTTACCTCACAAGCCTTGCACCCTCTCAGCACTAGAAACTGCTGCTACTGCTGCTAATGTTGATGTGAGTTTAGAGGTAAAAGGAGGCACCAAAAAGATGCCAAGGATGGAAAAATTATAAAATGGCTTCTATTTGAAGAAAGGTTAAACATTTATTTTTTAGCTATAAGATTTTGCAATGCAAATCACAATTAAGGAACTAAGGAACAACAGTGTCACAAATTATCCAATCTAATAATAGTGTAATATCTCTGAAAAGGCATTAGTAAGAATTAATTACTCCTTATTGGTTTGGGAATATATTTTCAGTATACGTAGTAAACATTGCCCTTATAATTAGACATTTGTAAAAGGAATGGAGCCTATTGAGCAGCTGGCCACCATTTCATACCTCTTGTATCTTCAATAGTTTGTTTTTATTAAAAAATGTGCTTTAAAAGGAATTCTAAGTTTATTGTGATTTTGAACTCAAATGTTTTTAAGCCAAACTGCGGCAAAATAATTGCACCGATGTCCTTTTATTTGTTTGTTTTTGTTTTTTTTTTTTTAAGGAGATATTATTAAGACCAATAAATACTTTATTGCTAGTATTGAAACAGAGAGATCTTGCCTAAGAGATTGTTTACTTGTACTAATTAGCACAACAGTTTATTTACTGGCCAAAGCCTGCTCCAGAGAATGTTTTTTTCCTGAACAAATAGGGTCAAGATTTTTGAAAAATACTTGCCAGAATGCATGGCAAAGTGGGGAGATCAGAGAGAAGGTAGATTAGCTTGCAACTTATCAAAATTAAATGCACTTTACAGTGACCGAAAAAAGAAAATACATGTTTGTGTCAGGTTGTGGGTTTTGTTGTTTGTTGTGTTTTGTTTTTTTTTTCTTGGGGTGGGGTGGTTTGTTTTTTTTTTTAAATCAGAGTAAAAATATAATCTTAAAATGTTAACATTTGGTAGATTGCTTTTACTGTACTAACTCCCTTTCTACTGAATGAATACCCTTTAATTATTTACTTGTCTGGTCCACAACTTGTGATATACAGCAAGATGCATAGCACTTTTAAACATTATGCTGTAGATTCATGTCCTGGCTTCAGCTGAGATAGAGTTAATTTTCTTTCTAGTGGTTGCTGTGATTTCAGATTTGGTATGAAAGAAATGTCAATAATGCACATTGTTTTAGTCGGTGCTAAATTATGTTTCTATTGGTCAAGGACTATTTTCAGTTTCCCATAGAAGCTGAGAGGGAGCATAGACAGAACAATAAAACGGCCAATGAAATATTCTGTACCATAGATGTCATTCTCAGTATATAAATGGAGGTTGGCCGGGGAGGGGGGAATCCACCATCTCTGCTCAGGTTGATCTGGGCAACCACCAATTCACTGGGCGATGGCAGTGACTTGTGTCTTGTATATTCTATTATTGTCATCATCATCATCATCATTTTCATCATAATTTTCCATTATTGTTCTATTAAACTGTCTGTATCTCAACCCATGAGTTTTTTTCTTTTTCCTTTCCCCTCCTTTTCTCCCTCTTTTCCCTACCCTTCTTGGGGAAGGATGGAGGTGAGCAAGAGGCTGTGTCTTCCTAGTTGCTCACTGGCGTTAAACCACAACACCTCACAAACTCTCAAGGACAAGAAATCAATCAATCAATCAATCAATCAATAAGTTGTTTCATGGTTCAAGTTTTCCTTTGTTCAAAATAATAATAGACATAATTGCCATTCTTCTTCCCAGTTCTAACACAAACAAATTTCATTTTGTACTGGCTCTACAGTAAGCTGCTCTTTTATATCACTGTAATTACAAATGACATGCTGGAACTATACAACGCAGCCTTCAAACACAGGTGCACTGAAAAGCGTGGTGTGGGTGGGAGACTACAGGACAGCTTATTGTGAATAAATACTTCTTAAAAGATTAGTGTGTTTGAACATCATGTCTTTGCAGTGAGATCCTACTAAACAATGTAATGGGTTTCTCTTAAGGAAATACTTGCTAACCAAGAAAACATTAAATAAAAAAACAATACTTCCTGTATCACAAGATGAGTTAGATAAAATAATCATATGGGATTTTCTATAATTAACCAAACTGTTAGATAAATCAGTATTATTTTTGACTCTTGTGCTTTAAATATAAGGTAGTATTCACTGTGAGGCAGTTATTTTCTCCTGTGTGACAAACATTTGTTCACTGATCTTTTTTAAACATATATATATTTGATAGATTACAAATTATTTTCATTGAGTACTTTTTTTGCTTAAGGAAAACAAGATTTGCTTTAATATATATGCTGGCTATCCACAGCGTCTGTGGGTTAGTCACTACTATGTTTCCTGGCTTGACTCTCTGCATTCACTACTGTGGGATCAGGATGCTGACAGCTCGGCTGGGAGCACCCAATTTCTCCAAGGCAGACTGCCAACTAATCTGAAAAGCTTTGTAAGATACTTCAAGGAGTGTCTTGCAGGTGACTCCTCCACCTGTCAGCAGCTGTGTGACACTGCTGAAAGGGCACTGGAGAGGCATGGCGAAAATCTCAGCCTGCTCTTTACAGAGATCTCAAATGAAAAGTGTTCACCCCACTCCAGGAGCAGAGTCTAACATCTC
Organism: Numenius arquata; assembly: GCF_964106895.1. Lineage (NCBI taxonomy): Eukaryota > Metazoa > Chordata > Aves > Charadriiformes > Scolopacidae > Numenius > Numenius arquata. The sequence continues at coordinate 59,554,125 of NC_133616.1, read as the reverse complement.
TAAATTCTAAGTGCACAAATCAAGATACAAACAATATTATATTACCTTGATTACAAATATGTGGATACTGAAAGAGTGAACTAATATTCTTTGTAGCACTGTGGTGCTCAGCCAAACACAATACATGCTGATTTTACATAAGCATGTGAGCAATGTGACCACCAAAGCACAAAGAAGTGACAGGACTGTAAGATAAAGAACAAGGGAAGTACAACGGACAACCAATAGCTTTGACATCCTGCCAGACACACAAGGAGGCTGAGGAGAAGAACCAAGAGCAAGGAAAATAGCACCAGGAAAAATGGAGATATTACATTTAAAGTGAAAAGAGAGCATAAAACACTGACAATGACCAAAAAAAGTTGTAGAATAAAGAAGACAGTGCACTTCTCAATTTTTTTATCAAAGAGCTCTAAAGCCTGATCAACTTGATCATAGAGACTAAGGATGATCAAGAATCATAGCCTTCTGCACTAACTACACATCATCAGCTCTGTGACTTTGAATAGTCACAACTGATTTAGGGTGTGCTAGCTAAAGACTAGCAGGTTTTTGTATGTAGTGAATATATAGAATAATGGTTAACAATGTGTGAGACCCGTTTGTTAGTATGAAATGTGTTAATAAATCAGTTTAGTCAAGCATTGCTGTAAAGTCTGAAAGTGGTCTGCTCTATCAGATTTATAAAGACTCCCATAGCAGCAGTCTAATTCAGTAATATATAGATAGATACACATGTGTGCATGTACACAAACACAGACTGTTGCAACAGTCCTGTTCTTTTGACCTGTTTCAGATAAGGCTATTGTAACATACAGTCAAAAAACACCTGAAGTCAATTTTTTGTCCCACCGTGATCTGTGGTAAAAGTAACCTTGAACCTTTTCAGGGATTTGGCTTCTCTATCATATTTTTATTTAGTGATGAAAACCAAACCAAACCAAACCTAAACAAATTTCTTCTTATCATAGTTCCGTGCCAAATTTCACTAGCAACATTTTCATTTGGGCACCAGTCACTACCCACCTACAGAATAATGTATTCCTCCTCTGCTCTTTTAGAAGTTTATTTCAGTAAATCCATGGATTTTTTAATTTGATTCTAATCATAAATTTGGAAATACAACTACAGGAAAGTATACTGCACCCTTAGTTTACGCTGTTGAATCAAATATGGAAAAAGGGACATTCTGTTAAGATATGAGCGGATTCTTTCTACTCAAACTCTGTGAAAGAACAACTATTTTGCTTTCTGAGGATTTTTTTAATGAAAATTAAAAAATGTAAAAAGTTATCAGCTCTTATTAACAAAATAAAATTTACAAAAGAATAGATATCATAGCTAAATTTCCATTGTACCAGAACTACACTATGAAGAATCAATTATATTTAAAATATTTTAAAGATTTTGCATCATCCTTGCCACTCTCAGTTCACTAACAGATGAGTGATACTAAAATAAAATTTTGAACATAAATTATTTCTATGTCACTACGCCTTTCTAAAAGACAAACTAGTACAACTCCTAGCTTGGTAGAAAGATCACTTTGGACAAGAAGTCTTGTTGTCTAGCCAATTTATCACACATCAGATGTTTTCTTGGTTCAAAGATCTGCAGAAAAAGTATACCAAAAGACAATTCCTTTTATCGCTCCCAAATACAGGAAAAACTAGTCAGTTGAGGACATTAGAAACAACTAGAGCAGGCAATGCCTGGAAAACTGTGATTTCATTTCCCCCAAGCTTAGACATAACTTTTCAAAATTATAAATTTCATAATAAGGTGAAGAGAAAGAAAAAGTTTTCCATGTTTCATATAGAACAATGCCTTTAAAGTATTTCCCACCACAACAGAAAGTGGGATTTTTTACTGTACTGTCTTGCAACTTGCCTTCTGTTAACTTCCTTGTAAATATACAGTCTTTTCATTACTTATTAGACTTATTTACAGTATGCAACAAAACCTTGCAGCCTATTAACATTAGCAATGTGCTAAACCTGGTCTCAAGTTATAGGCATGCATAGAATCATAGAATCATAGAATGGCTAGAGTTGGAAAGGACCTTAAAGATCATCTAGTTCCAACCCCCCTGCCATGGGCAGGGACACCTCTCACTAGAGCAGGTTGCTCAAAGCCCCATCCAGCCTGGCCTTGAACACTTCCAGGGATGGGGCATCCACAACTTCCCTGGGCAACCTGTTCCAGTGCCTCACCACCCTCACAATAAAGAATTTCTTCCTTATATCTAATCTAAATCTCTTCTCTTCCAATTTAACACCATTGCCCCTTGTCCTGTCACCACTCTTCCTGACAAAGAGTCCCTCTTCAGCTCTTCTGTAGGCTCCCTTCAGGTATTGATAGGCTGTTATAAGGTCTCCCCGGAGCCTTCTCTTCTCCAGGCTGAACAACCCCAGCTCTCTCAGTCTGTCTTCATAGGAGAGGTGCTCCATCCCTCTGATCATCCTCGTGGCCCTCCGCTGGACCCGTTCCAACAGGTCCATGTCCTTTCTGTGTTGAGGACTCCAAAGCTGGACACAGTACTCCAGGAAGGGTCTCACGAGCGCAGAGTAGAGGGGCAGAATCACCTCGCGAGACCTGCTGGCCACACTTCTCCTGATGCAGCCCAGGACACGGTTGGCTCTCTGGGCTGCCAGTGCACACTGCCTGCTCATGTTGAGCTTCTCATCCATAACCACTCCCAAGTCCTTCTCCTCGGGGCTGCTCTCCAGCCATTCTCCACCCAACTTGTATTTGTGCCTGGGGTTGCCACGTCCCAGGTGCAGGACCCTGCACTTGGCTTGGTTGAACTTCATGCAATTTGCACAAGCCCACCTCTCCAGCCTGTCTAGGTCCCTCTGGATGGCATCCCTTCCCTCCAGCGTGTCAACTGCGCCACCGAGCTTGGTGTCATCAGCAAACTTGCTGAGGGTGCACTCTATCCCACTGTCCATGTCACCGACAAAGATGTTAAATAGTACTGGTCCCAGTACCGACCCCTGCGGAACACCACTCGTTACTGGCCGCCACCTGGACATTGAGCCATTGATTGTAACCCTTTGGATGCGGCCATCCAGCCAGTTCCTTATCCACCGAGTGGTCCATCCATCGAATCCATGAGTTTCCAATTTTGAGACCAGGATGTCATGCGGGACAGTGTCAAATGCTTTGCATAAGTCCAGGTAAATGACGTCAGTCGCTCTGCCCTTGTCTACCAAGTCTGTGGCAGTATTGTAAAAGGCCACCAAATTTGTCAGGCACGATTTGCCCTTGGTGAAGCCATGTTGGCTGTTTCCAATCACTTCTTTATTCTCCATGTGCCTTAGCAAGGATTTCAGGAGGATCTGCTCCATGATCTTGCCAGGCACAGAGGTGAGACTGACCGGCCTGTAGTTTCCCGGGTCTTCTTTGTTTCCTTTTTTGAATATTGGAGTTATGTTCCCTTTTTTCCAGTCAGTGGGAACTTCCCCAGACTGCCACGATTTCTCAAATATGATGGAGAGGGGCTTAGCAACTTCGTCCGCCAGTTCTCCCGTGGATGGATTTCATCAGGTCCCATGGACTTATGCACCTTCAGGTTCTTTAAGAGGTCTCGAACCTCGTCTTCTTGTACTGTGGGTGGTTCTTCATTCCCAGAGCCCCTGTTCTTGCCCTCCGTGACTTGGGCAGTGTGGTTAGGGCCCTTGCCAGTGAAGACTGAGGCAAAGAAGTCATTCAGTAGCTCAGCCTTATCCATATCCTGGGTGACCAGGTCTCCCGTTTCCTTCCGGAGGGGACCCACAGCTTCCCTCGTCTTATTTTTATCCCTGATATATCTATAGAAGTTCTTCTTGTTATTTTTCACATCCCTGGCTAGATTTAGTTCTGCCTGGGCTTTCGCTTGCCTGATCAGGTTTCTGGTGACTCGGACAGCTTCTCTGTATTCTTCCCAGTCTACCTTTCCCTGCTTCCACCCTCTGTAGGCCTCCTTTTTGGTCCTGAGTTTGTCCAGCAGTTCCTTGTTCATCCACGCCGGCCTACTGGCTATTTTGCCTGATTTCTTCTTTTTTGGGATGCACCTCTCCTGAGCTTGGAGGAGGCAATCCTTAAATACCACCCAGCTTTTTTGCATCATCACAAAAAGTTTTAACTGGATGTTTTACAAGTCACACATTCTTATTTATTTTACAGCAGGATTCAGGTGACCTCCTACAAATATCATAGCAGGCTGAAAGACCTCACTGAAAATCGTTGTGTTTGTTACGTTAACAAAAGCTACCTGCTAAACTTTAGAGCTGACATAACAAAGCAACACCTGAAATAGTCATCTAAAAGTCTCTTCTGCCATTTAAATCATCTTCTTGAGAGGCAGCTAGAGATGTAAAATGCTGAACTGCTGTATCTATAACCTGGGTCAGCCAACTGAGATAAAACAATTCCCCACAGCAAGAATTAACTTCAGAACCATCACGGCTCCATTTCAATCCCTCTAAAACTATTCTCTATGAGCCTGATACATTAATAATACATTTTACCTTAATTCTGAGCAACAGAATTTTCACTGCAATCGCTTTGTGTAAAAGCTCCAGCAATCAGGTATGGTGCAGTCATTAATTTGTTGTTTATGAACTGAAAAGGATAATACCAAACCCTCTCTAACTCCCCCACAAAGTGCCCTTTCTAAAATATTTTTTCCTACTAAAAGCAAAATAATTTCTAAACCTTTGAGGTTTGAAAATCCATTAGAACACATTTTTAGTCACCCCTTCTTCTCATCTAAACTAATCTCTTCAGAAATCTAAACCACTGAATTATAACTAGTGTTATGTGAAAGGTATGAAGGAACAGAAGTGTGAAGAGAAAAACTGTTCTTCTGTTTGGTTTGGGGGGAGTTGCTTCCCTCCTCCCACAAATATTTGGGGGGTTGCTTGGCTTTTTTTTGAGAAAATTTGTGGTTTTGAGCCATATCCTAGTGTAAAAATTGATACTTCAGTTGCACAATAACATCGCCCATTCATACTGCAGATCACAGCTTGTGACCTGTAATCACCACTGCTCAGCTGGACGACCACACCAGTTTGGCAAATATTTTTCTTTGTTGTTGTTTTCTTCTTTTGTGCTGTTGCTTGTGGTTGTGAAAAGACTTACAGAATAATTATTCATCACAACATTTTCATTAGATACATGATTCACCACTCAGACTACTGGCAAACTTCCTGACCTCTGCTTACTGAGCCCTGAGGCTGAGAAAGCATTTGACAGAATTTATTCTGACAATCTAGGAATATAAATGCCCATTTTTGTACAAAAGGCATGTCAATTAACACAAATACTTATATTCAAAAATACCTATGGAAAAAGACAACCCCAACCTGAAGCTGCAAGACTCACTCTATTCATTTTGAACCTCTAACATAAATCACACCCTTCTAGATGGTGCTTTATCTCCTTAAACTACACTGTTCCTGTGTGCCAATTTCATCATGTGGACCTAGATCCTCAACTTTGTTTATACAGTGGACCTGGATCTTCAGCTTTTTCTCTCAGGCAAGACACACAACTACAGCTACCAAATACAGAATAACCAACCAAGAGATGCTCTGGGTTTGTATGCTCTCCTCCTTTTACTACTACTGCCTCTGTCATCCACCTATTAATATTTTTTTTTTCATTATCTCTTCATATCAGAATCACAGAATCATAGAATCACTCAGGTTGGAAAAGACCCTTGGGATCATCGAGTCCAACCATCTTCCCTACTCTACAAAGTTTTTCCCTACACCATATCCCCCAACACCACATCTAAATGACTCTTAAACACATTCAGGGATGGTGACTCAACCACCTCCCTGGGCAGCCTGTTCCAGTGTCTGATCACTCTTACTGTGAAGAACTTCTTCCTAATGTCTAGTCTAAACCTACCCTGTTGCAACTTGAAGCCATTCCCTCATATTTCTGCATCAACTTCAATAACCACAACATTCGAATTAGCAGTTAGGAGATTTTTACTTACAATACAACATTACCTGTTTTTCTCATGGAGAAATTTGAACGTGAACCAGTCATTTTAAGGAAAATCCTGTAAAGTACATGAGAGGCCATGCATAATATTGCTATTTGTCTTTTCTACATGCTTTCTATACTTCTAATATGGGGAGTTCAATGGGTGCGTAGTTGCAGAAGAACAGATAAAGGATAGCAGATCTTCCCTTCAGATTCCTTGCCTTTCCATATAATCAGCCCTTCCCACATCATTTAGGGTCACCATTTTCGCACTGAACAGCAGAGAAGAATGAACAGGTGTTACACCATATTCATCGGCCAACAAGAAGGAAAAAAATAGATAAGGAAAAAGAAACTGTTAATGTTATGAGTTATAAGCCTCTCATATGTTCTTATATTTCTTCTAAGCAGATACTGACAACAGCAGCTTTACTCTCAGAGTAGTTTTTCAATGATTGGCAATGTGATTTCAATTATATTATATCCAATCAAGGCAGCAAACATCAGAATTTCACTTTTGCTATAAATGAAAATACTAGGGTTCCTTTCCAGTCTAGGAACTGCCACAGCCAATAATAATGAGCTATAAGAAAATATTCATTAGCTAAGAATCAAGAAATAAAGTAAATGCCTCCATACTGTATTTTGGTCACATTTTTTCATTTTTGACGGAGCTGAGGCTGACTGCCCTACAGTTTCACAAGTCTTCCTTCTTGCCCTTTTTGAAAACATAGCCTTACTCAGTGCAGAAGTGAAACAAAATGTAGATAAAGGAAACCAGGATGTTGGCTCTGTTAACAGCTCTGTGAACTGTTGTTATCCGTGCCCACTGGGTCCCAAAGTGAACCCAATTTGCCAAATCCCAGAAGCTGTTTCGCTTTACCTCCACCAGGAGAGGCGAGACACCTGGAGGGAGAGTGGTGAATGAATCTTTCTACATATGCCTTAAAAGAAACATGCAACTATGGAGGTCCAATTTGTTTTCCAAAATTCAGACCTTTCTTCAGACTATTGCATGAGAAGTTTTTTTCTGTTTGCTCTCTTGGAAAGTGTTAGGATTTGAAGATTAAAATACAAAGACAGAGCTGAAGCCTAATATTATGTAGGTTTTAATAACATTAACTAATCTTGGGGTTTTTTTCCCACAGGAAGTTGAGAGAAACCAGATGGCTAGTAACTCTACTACAAACACACAGCAAGCTCTTGTACAGCAAATGAAGCACCCTAAAAGTTAATGCCAAACCTTTAGGCAATGTTCTAATCTGTAATCTAATCTGTAATCTAATTAGTAGGCAAGCATTATAAAATAAATTAAGATGATCTCTTTTAGCACGTTATTGTTTTCTTTCACTCAGCCATTTATAAAGAGAGTTCTGTCTTCCTGAATAGAAAAGGAAAGTGCTAAAACACAACTTTAAAGGCTGTCATTCCAGAACTTGAATGACAGCAAAATGTTGTCAGCAAGAATTACAAAATTATTGAGTATAGTTTTGCTGTTGTAATAGAATTTTGGCTTTTAACTGACAAGGTTGTTCAGCTCACATCCTTCCCTATTCTGAATTTTCAAATATTTTTTGATAAATTTTGAAGTTCTCATCATACACTTTACTCAGAGGATATTTTAGAAACATACTTTCCACTAACCTCCCACAGTTTGGAATTAAAATTGCATAGCTTGCATACAAAAAAAACTTCTCCTGAATTACTTTTCTTTATTATTTCTGTTGAAATTGAGATCGGAATCCTTTCCTTTATCTAAGTTTGACTTTTTCAGTAAAGATATTTGTGGTTTAGGATTGGGTACTATTGCACTGGCTTTATCTCTCTGTTTCAAAATATTTATTTCATGCCTATAAAACAATGATAAATCATAAAACCTATGATTAAAAGAACAAAACCAAAACCAAACATGTAAAAAGAAATGTGTCTCAAGTGAAGCAAAAAATAAAACCCCTTTATTGACCTGGTCCAGAAAAAATATTATTTTTTAAGGCTAAAAATATATTCTAAAAAAAAAACAAAAAAAAAAAACCAAAACCCCACACTCAAATTCCTGGTCCAGGAAAATGATGTTTATTCAGGTTCATGTAAAGTATTTCTGGTAAAAACTTTTCCCACAACTCCATAGAAGATACCAGAATGAAGATCTTATAATTGCATATGAATGGTAACATGTCATGTATACATTAATCCACTCTATTTTTTCACCTTCCGTAAACACAACAACATCCCTTCTGAAGTTTCCTACTTTCTCTAGACTCAATAATCAGAAGTGTGCATTGCCCATGATGGAAAAACTCAAATGCTCCCTCCCTCTCTTTGTTACATAGCGTGTTTTGCTCTGTGTTTCCTAGAGCTCTTTTCTGGAACCATATTAGCATTCACTGAACTGTACATATCCTCCTCCTTTTCTCTCCTCAGTCTGACATAAATCTAAACTTTTTGTAAATGCATTGACTATGTGCTGATATATTCTCAATACTTCATAGCTTGAATTAGCTATCAAAATTGCCCATTACTTTGTTGGTATCCGGGTAGAAGTGGATTCTGAGAAAAATTTGCAAAGGAAAAGAGGTATCCTTGTAGAATTTCTACATTGCTCTTTTACAGTTCACTGAGTCTGGTAAAATTATTCAGTGTTCTGTCATGCATGGCAGTCAGGTATCAGCAGGTATACAGATAAATAACCAAATTTTTAGCTGTCCTTCTGAAAGGCAGGTTATGGGTATTCAGGGAATTCTGCTCAGTTCGACTGAATTAATGACCTCAATAAAATTAGTAACATAAAATTCCCCTTATTACAAAGAGATTAAACAATTTTATTGGCAAAGGATTTCTTGTCTCATTAGTGGTGACCCCTACCTTCCACTGAGAAATACTGAGATTATATCTCATACCAAAATAGCAATAACTACATTCCATATTCAGAAATTGATTCAGCTGTTCTTGAAATGGAACCAAGATCATACAAAACTACTAGGTTTTTCAGCTAATCTGTACAGTGTTTCTAGTTTGCAATTGAGACTCGTGCCTTGGCTGCACCAAGAGGGTGCAATCCCTTAAAACTAAGTAAAAATGTCCAGCAGATAAGACCCAGGTAAGGACAGTCAGGCATGTAAACACACGCACACACGCACAACCATGACACTTGCTGTATATATTCCCTAGGCAACAGTTTATGTGAAACTAGAATAGCTGCAGAAAAGGTCATATCAGGGCTTTCCTGTGTAATGCCGATCCTGAGGCTTGGAGGCCATTAAAAGATGACTTAGAGCTGCCCTTAAGCAAAATTCTAGCAGAGATGCTAGGGCGGGGGGGAAGGGGGAGAAGAAAAAAGTTAAAATTCAGAGAGGGCAAGATTGTCCCATAGGCATTTCTGCTCTTCTATTGAAAAACTAATAATTTATCTCAGTATTTTCAAACATTTCTCTCCAACCTTTTCGTATTAATCCCATAATTTACCTCACACATTTTAAATCTCTTTTTCCTCCCATACTCAAATCTCTCACCCCTTCTTTTCACAGTCCTCACTCCTGTCAATTTTACAGCTATTTAGTTTCTCTCCTCCTAACTAAATTCCACTTTCTATCCAAGACAGGGAATGGAAGAGATGAGAAAGGAAAACATTGTCGTATACACGCAATATTTGGAGCTACAGAGTATATACTATAAGTGTTTGCTATACATGCTCTTTCTTCTCTGTTAGGTTGTAAGATCTTTAAGACGTTGTTTCTGATTAAATGTTTACAACCTCTTTTGCAATAATTAGTTTAATGTAAAATTTTGCAATTAGTTTCTTCTTCCACAAAACGCTGTTCTGCCAACTTTCAGGCATTTTTTAACCATTTTTGAGGATAAAACTAGCAAGAGAAGCACAGATCTGTTATTTAAAAAGGAAATTCTAGTGATATTCTCTCTGAGAAGTTTTAAATATTCTTTTTGGAGTTCCAAAATTTCTTAGCAAGATATGAAGTTTGACTAATTTTTATTTATTGAAATACCTTTTACTGTATGTGGGTAATCTTAATATTCTTCCAAGTTATTGTTATCTTGTTTGTTTAATTCATCAGAAAATACAATTTCTGATGATTTTGTCTGCTCTGGGAATGCTGCTCTTCTCATAGCTTCTACAGATAGCCAGCCTATGCACATAAGATCTCCTCAAAGCAATTCAGATCTATTCGAGCAAAGCTGAAGTTTTCTTGCAGCATTCACTCCATTTTGACCTGGAGTAAGTTCAGTTCCATGCTGGAAACATGAGCAGAAAACCTATCTCCCAGTCACTCTTCTGCTTGACATATGCTTCATATGCTGAGCAGTCAGGAGGCATGCTAGGGAAAGAAAGGATTATACAAAGTATCTTTTAAAATCGGAAGAGGCAGGGGGAACCTAACTGCAGAAACATAAAAAAGGTTTAATCAGGGCCAAAAGAGAGGACTAGGCCATTATTGTGTAACTGAGCATGGAAGCAGCAGATAAATATGACACAGTTTTCTAGACCATAGAATCAGGATGAGGTGTTGCAAGAAAACACAGGAATTAAATGTCTAGACAAGGAAACTGGAAGAAATATCTGGAGTAATGAAAACAGTAAATAAGTTAATAAGCCAAGATGGACACGAGGATCCTGGGATAAGGGTAAAAGACGCCAGTAGTATTTGCAGTACTGTGGGCTGGAGTATGGAACTTGGAGAAGGAGACTAAGCAAGAAAATTAGGCACTGCTTTGAAAAGCAGAAAAGAAACAGAGTACAACTAAGACAAGATTGGGAAAAATACAGGTTGGAGATGAAAAGAACTGAGGGACTAGAGCAAAATGAGCAGAAGATATTTTACTCAGTAGCTTACATTACCCATGAGAATCAAACAGGAAGAATGTGGATCCCCACTTACTATTGAGACTACTCACTATTGAGACTACAAGTCTCACTCTTTCTCTGCTGTGACATGGAAGTACCATGAATTTCTGCTACATTTCCTAGTGAGGTGAGGTTTTTATATTGTTCGTGCTAGAAACATAACTAATGATGCTGGAATTAAATGTTCAGCTGTATTGGATTTTGGCAGTCTCATGGTTCTTTACTAGTTTAGTGCAGACATTAGACATGTAGTTTCGCTGATACTGTGCTGCAGTTTAATTCTTTGATCATACCTAACACTACTTTTTCACAGTATGATGAAAGCTACATTTCATTAAGGCCCACATTGTTCTTTGAGACATAAGGGCAAAGCCTATTATTCTAGCTTTAAACAGGAAGAAGAAAAGATAACTGCAAAGCAGTCAAAATTTGCCAGTGTCCAGTGTTTTGGAAAAAATTCTATGTCACTGAAATGTCTGATTTACAATATAATCTTAAACTGTTAATAAGATATTTACATACTTGAGGTATTAAATTTTTGAGCTGTAACCTCTTTTTACTGGAAAAAAAAGTTTCTCAAGACTGTGTCATGCTTCAGAGGCAAAGCTTGGAATGGCACATAGACGCTTTCAACCCTTTATTCATATTGCATGTCTAAGCAAAAGAGTTTTGTTTTTGAATAAGGAAAAAAGCCCAGCTATCTAGTTCTTTGGTACAAAGACATTTCCACAAAGTACTTGCTTTTGTACTTCTCTGTTCCCTTAACAGCTAGATGATAACTTCTGATCTATGCAATAAGACTAGACACCTTACACAATCGGACATGGAATTATATTTCTCTTTTCAAAATGTGTGTTTCTACTGAAAGAATGTATTACTTTTTTTTTTTTTTTCCTGAGCGTAGTGCAGTCTTTCTAGAATCCTTACAGCAAGCTGCTAATGATGTATAAAACTGTGTATGTATCCTTTCCTTGTACCGTGCCTCAGAATATAGAACAATAATGATTGCTGTTTCATGTAATCTTCAGCTCTATGACAGCCTAAAAGGCTTGTGAAGACAAGAAGCATACCCAGCAATTTTCAAACCCTTTTAATTTGCATTTTTTCTAACCAATCCATCTCTCTTGAAAAGCATAGATAAAAGGGGAGGGGGGGCCCACAGCAGGCAATGGTTGAGAATTCAGCTGCCATTAATCTCTGCTCAGGCAAAAGATCTCCCTTACAGTGTTGCAGTAAGAATGCATATATTTATTTAAACAGTAAGAAAGTAGAAAAGCAGTACGTTTTTCTGGGCCTGCAACATTATATCTGGGCATATTTAGGGCTCTATATTCTTACTGAGGAATTACCCTCTTATAAAAGCAGCTTTCACCTCTTAAGTTGTCACTTAAAAATACATATATCTTACAGAAAACTTTTGGGAGATGTATCAACATTTGAGCTAAAATTTTATTTTGCATCCTGGAAAGATTTTAGCTGCGTCGATAGGAAGCACTCTGTCCTCATGTAATGCATTATAATTTTTATCTTTTGCAATAGATCTTGAACTTATCCTAGGGTATTAGAAAATGGGGGTTTTGTGTGTTTGACCAGTAGTGAGCCAAACTTTTGTGAAACATTTTGGATCTAATGTTTAATTACATGTCATTAAGAAAGCCCAGGACCCAGTCTTGAGTCCATTACTCATCTGGAGAAGACTGAGAGGGGATCTCATTAATGCTTACAAATATCTAAAGGGTGGAGGTCAAGATGATGGGCCCAGACTCCTCTCAGTGGCTCCCAGTGACAGGACAAGGGGCAATTGGATACAAGCTGGAACACAGGAAATTCCATCTCAACATGAGAAAAAACTTCTTTACTTTGAGGGTGACAGAGCCCTGGAACAGGCTGCCCCGAGAAGTTGTGGAGTCGTCTTCTCTGGAGATAATAAAAACCCGCCTGGATGTGGTGCTGTTCAACCTGCTCTAGATGAACCTGCTTTGGCAGGGGGGTTGGACTAGATGATGTCTGAAGGTCCCTTCCAACCCCTACCATTCTGTGATTCTGTGATCTCAGAAATCCAGTTTCTCCTGATGGTAAATACCCATTTTATCTTCATATTCTAATAGATTCTATATGCAAGTCAAACATACTTGCTGCCCCAACTATGCAGAGTCCCAGTTATGTTCCTTTCTACAGATTCCCTAATTTATAGGCATATCTTCTGTTTCCTTGTATTCAGGTCCCTCAAGACAGAATTGTTAGGGCTTGTATTTTGAGCCTGAGATTTGCAGAGCTTCTTCACACAAGATGAACAGAAAAAGGACTAGACTAATAGGAAGAGAAAAAAAACCCAACAAAACCCAAACAAAACCAACACACCATCCAAAAAACCTAATGAGCAAAAAACCCAGAGAAAAAAACCTTAGACTTTTTTTTTTTTTTTTCGGTATATGCAGCCTCTATAGGAGACAAAACATCTCAGAGAAAGAATTCTGAGATTTTTCTTGTAGAAAATTGGGGTAAAGGGATAAAATGATTCTAAATTAGAATTTCAGGATGTAGTAAACTATAAATACAACTAGTGCTTATCTCATTCTAGGTATGTATTCTACATCACTTAAACAACTTTGAAACAAGCAGAGAAGATGCTTCGAAGAAAAAGAGACAGTCTCATAGAGATAAAATTAAATGCCGTGAAGTTATAGGAAGTAGAAAAACCCACAGTGGCAAACGTCTCTGGTGATAGTTCAGGTATATCCACAGCTATCGAGCCTGCCCAATAGACAAGATGGCACTGCCCAAATGCAGATGCTTCTTGTTTTGCAGTGTCCCATCTGCTGCAAGTGATTTTTACTTTGTTTTGTAGTAATTCAAAAAATATGAGGGAAACATAATACAATACTAAATTCTCCTGACTCTCCTGCTTACTCCACCTTGATCATTGGTCTGACCTCGGTCTGTCAAAACATATCAAATATTAGTTTGTTCAATGGAAAAAGTCAATTTTACACACGTACAAGGAATTGCTGTTGAACACGAGGGAAGAATAGGGAATGTATATGAATTTAATTATCAGCAGTTGAATCCATCATAACAGTGAAGGTGCAAAATGCTTAAAAATAGTTATTTAAATTTCCATTAACAATAATTATTGCAAAAATAATCTCTCTTTGCAAACATCTTTTTAGCTGTTGACAAGCTAAAGGAAGGAAATAGATAAAAAAAAGTAGAGGTAAAATGCATTGTAAACTAAAGAAATCTATTCCTGAAAGAAATATCAAGTATTTCAAAGGCAATGTATTTGGCCAGCTTCTGGATCTCCTCTGTACATCAATTAATTGTGTCAATAATGGCCCTTTATTTCTTAAACACAATCTAAAATACTATCAGGTTTGTACTACCACTTCCAACTATTCCTCCAAGTATAGTATCCCTTTTTGCAACTTTTCTGCACTAAGGATAACTAATACAAATGCTCCAGAACTCCAAAATGGAGCCCACAGAATGGATCTGTGGAGTATTTATATCAATATGGTATAAAAAATGACAAATCAAATTCTGTATCATTTAGAATATATATATTTATGGGTTTAGATTTTTACTGTAGTGGAAAGCCATATGAAATTTGCCCATTTGCAATGATTTAAAGGCAAATTATCAACTTGAATATCTTAGTAGACTAATCTTTTTAGAATACCATTTTATGATAATTTACTGTCAAAAAAACTGTACATCCTGATTTTTGAAGTACTATATTCTCACTGTGCAGAAAAAAAGAATAGAGATTCATCTGCTCCTTATTTGTTATTTAGCAAATGAATCATGAAGTCATTGGCATTTTCGCACTTCCAGATAGTACAGAACCCTGAAATGCGTTTACTCAGGGATAAGAATACCATAAGTCTGCTGAATTTCTCTTTTATTTGCCCTCTAGGTAGCAGGTATTAAATTGCAAGATTTGAGTCCTTATTACTGAATGCTCTGGTTCCACGGTATATAAATAAATGAATAAATAATCTCCTAAAGCAAAAGAATGAATATTACTGTCAACAACTATACCTCAAGCACATTGATCATTCCAATATGAGGATAAGCTAATCTGCGCAAGATTCCCTCCGCCCCCCTGAAGCCAGGTAAAAATGGAACTATCTCCTGCAGAAAAAAAGTGTGTTATGAAAGACTCCATCACCTTATACCTTTAATCAAGTTACATTCTTTTGACCTTCTTTTGACTGCTATATGTTTATAGCCACAAGCAAGACTCTAAACCAAAGCAAAACAGTTTGCCCTTCTTCAGGGCAATGAAGAAGAGAAAAAAAAAGCCTTACTTATGAAACATGTCGACTAGAATGAGAGCCGCATACCACAACAATGAAGGTACTACACAAATAATTTTCTTCTTCAAATCTGGAATTTCTCTCATGAGAAGTTTTCTATCTATGCAGAAACTCATTGCATCAGTGCTTCTGTGAAACCTCTGACATTGGATTAGATATTAACCTACAAAAAAAGGGGAATATGGTCATAGTCAAGGTACTAAGAAATTAAATAGAAAAAAAAATAGAGAAAAAAAGCACTTTGTAAGATCATTTTAAGTATCAATTCTAGAAATACAAGTTGTAAGAATTTCTTTTACAGAAATATGGTATTTGATGTGTTCTTTTAATTTCAAATTTAATATTAATGAGTATGGATTTTATAGAAATACTGATGAATTTAGAGTATCTGCTTTATTCAGTCTGTTAACTTTCTATATTCTCAATATATGTCAGTCACTAGATCTATGGCCCTGACATTTTATTCTGAAGGTATTTCTGCAGTAAAAGGCACAAAGACTATGATTTGTGTTACCTCATAGACACGGCATCTATATGCACCTTCACAGACTAATTCTCATACGCTGCACGCACAGTTCAGTGTAAGAATGCAACCAGTTGGCTACACTTTTGTAATAACCAATGAGAAGGGGAAAAATAAAATGAAATGCAACTGTACAGCTGGCTGGAAATTTTCTAGCAAAACACGTATTATTAAGAAACAATGACTTGTCGAAGCAAAGCTGCTCTGTAGGAGGCACACTGCCTGGCTTGTGATAGCCCAGCTCCCAACCTGCCCGCCATGGGCTTTTGAGGGATTTCTAAGGGAAACAGCTCTATGGAAGTTACGTAAACAGAGACCTACCCAGGGACAGATGCCTGACGTTTCCAGTGTATATTGCTATGGGCAGCCCTGCTACTCTGACTGCTCTGGAGTCAGAAACTTGCAGAATGTTTTGTGCCAGGAGGAGAAATTAGGATTGCTGGCACCCATAGGTGCATTCAGGGAGAACTGCCAGTTTCAACAGGTCTGACAAGCTGGGCAGAGGTAAGAAGCGGTGCTCCTGAGCCCTTACCACACAGCCTGCTGTCACTGGTGGGGTTGGCACTCCACCAACCTCTCTGAGATACAGTGGGGAGTTTTCCCAACTCTAAATGGAAGAGAGAAAGGAAACAAAACTTCTCTGCTACATATTCCTTTAAGGATATCTCAGATAATTCTGAATTAAGATCTCAATAATTCTTTGAAGGGTTGTTTCATTTTAATTTGGGTTTTTGGAGTCACCATTTTTTCTAGAATACCTTTTTTTTTTTTTTTTCTGCAGGTTTTTCTTATTTTTAAATAATAGGTTTGTATTCCAGTTTGAGATTGGGTAATTTTTCACCAGGAATTGTCTAATTGTCCCAGGAATGGACTGAAAATTCTGACTTTTGACCAGCTCTAAAAAGGAGTGGACAAACAGTCATTATAGCTAAGCTTTCATTTCACATGCTCGTATCACATATCCTACTGCTTTTCGGTAAGGGAAACTGATGGAGAAAGAATTTCAGCTAAACCAGAGGGAGAGGCAAATACAAGGGAATGGATCTTCTGACATTCCTAGCCTGACACTACACTAATGCTACTGCTAGGCCAGAAAGAATTTGATGAAAACGGATTTGATAAGCACAGACTGACTTTCTTGGTCAAAGAAAGTCATCACTATACTAATGAGCTAGGGCACAACAACAGGGCGTTTAGAAGTGAACAGCTTAAAATTTCTTACAGGCTCCCAGAAATGCAGTAGCTTTGTCCGTCATTTATTTCCCTTGCAAGAAGATACTTTATTTTAATTTAATTTACAGTGTGCTATAAATAATATCTTGTTTGTCCTGCTGCTCAGGCAAACAAATTAAAATATTCAGTGATAAAATCAATTCCAGCCACAGTCATTAAGTTTGGAAACACTATTGCAGCTTTGTTCACATACAGATACCAGTTCATTAATGCTTTAACCTTCGTACAAATTATAAGCCATATCCTCATAATTTCGTTGCTAAAGTAGTAAAACAAAGGAGTGGGAGGAATAACCATTCCCTAGATTGACATATGAGAGTTATATCATCTTGTGTTAAATCATCAGAATGCAGTCCTAGAGATGCTGGGTCCTTCCTTCTACTCTGAAAAATAAAAATGCAAACGTCTTCCATTTACACCAACAAAACCTAAATTATATAAATATATCAGAGAGACAGGAAATATGAGAGACTTCTGAGCTTCATTTTCTTCTCTGAGCACCTGGGTCACACTCTCCACAACAAGCTCGAGAATATTTCGGGTTCTGCTTACAGCCCATAGCTCTTCCACTGGTCTAGCTCCTGGCACTTAACAGGAGCAGCAGCTGCGTCATCAGTAGAAAGTTGGATATGAAATTTTCTATCCCTTTTAGACACCTGAGGGTGAAACTCTAGAAATTTGCAGCTCATTTTGGTTTTATTGTGATGCTTTATGTGCATAAATTCTAAATTTCAGTGCTTACTGCTCTTTGGACGCCCTCTACGTGAAAATACCTTTCAGGTAGTGTTCAAGTAGCAGGGAAAACTTGAGGACAGACCTAACAATGGCCCAGTTTACCACATATCACTCTTCAATGAAACTAGTAAGTGGGTGAACAGGATTGCAGAAGAAGCAAGGCCAGAGAAAGGAACGGAAGCGGCAGGAGCACTGGCAGGGGACGACCCACAGACAGCGCCTAACGACCCTGCTGATGGAGGGGAATTCACACCTATCTGGCAGCTGGGGGGTTGCAGGGGCGTGTTGTTTGGGAAAGAAGATATTTGGTACTATATAAGCTGCGTGTTTGTTGTAATAAACTGATTCTGGTTGCACCGCCGACCGGGGTCCGTGCCGCCATACGCTACAAATGGCGCCCAACGTGGGGCATGAATCAAGAGACTAAAGACATCCGTACCGGTAGCGTAGCCCGATCGAACCAGGGGATTGCCTCGAGGAATTGACTTCACTGACTACTTCACTGCCGGCTCATCACCTTCTGCAGGACAGAGGTGAGCGATCGGGAACCATGGGAAACACACTGCCGAAAGAGCAGCAAATGAATCTCAAAGTACTACACTATATTTTAAAAGTTCAGAATCGACCTGTACCTACCCTGTCTTTGGTAACCCTCTTAGACTGGGTACGAGAAAATGTCCCGGACTTTCCTAAGACCGGCCACCTTTGACAAAGACATGTGGGGACCAAATTGGCACAAAGCTTTGGGACGCAGCTGCAGGGACCGATAAGGTTGCAGCTAAGCATTTACCAGTTTGGCAGCAAACATCTGAAGCCCTAGTAGAGGTCCGCAAAAGGACACAAAAAAACTCTGAGGAGAGCCCAACGCGTCCTTCCGCGCTGCCGCTGCCACCCGCGGACAATAGCTGTGTTGCAGGAGTCTCTCGGGAGACTCCTTCGATCCTGGGCCCACCGACCCAGACCAAGAACCTAATCTATTTCTTTGTGATGATAAATTGAAAGAGGTAGCGGGGAACGACCTAACCCCCTCGAGTGATTGTCATAATGTGTAGGACAAATGTTGGAAGGAAGCCTTAGCTAAAGGCGACACAGACATTCTGCACGCGTTCCCTGTTATTTATCGCGAAAACCGACCCGGGGCGTGGGAGGCTTTGAGTTATGATCATGTTAAAGAACTGAGGAAATCGGTAAAAGATTATGGTCTCCAGTCAGCATACACCATGAACTTACTAACAGCTGTTGGGGATGGGTATGTCATGACTCCTCATGACTGGAAATTGTTGTTGCATATGATTTTGTCGGCTATGCAATATGCTGTATTCATGACCGAGTACCGAGATCTCGCGACTCCTAAAGCACTGGATAACTTAACTGGCAATTTAAATCATATTGGTGTGAATGAGCTCGTCGGTGACGGGCCTTGGGCTACTCCCGATGTGCAAGCCCAAATGGACAGACGGTGTTTTGAGCAAGTAAAAGAAATTGTACTGCGCGCGATAAGACGGGTACCTGACAGCCGCTCCAGAAGCTTCCTTTTCTGCTATCACACAAGCGCCTGGAGAACCCTATATAAAATTCCTTGATCGGCTCCAAAATGCAGTAGAGAGACAAGTAGATAACCGAGCAGCTCGTGATATTCCTATGAAATAATTAGCGTTTGAAAATGCTAATGCTGATTGTTCTAAAGTATTGCAAACAATTAAGAATGCTAATCCTTCTATCACTGGTATGATAAAAGCGTGCCAAGATATTGGCACAGAAACTCATAAAAGGAGTCTTTTAGCTGATGTATTATCAACACACCTCACTGTGGGGGCTGCTCAAAAGGTAGACTGCCATAATTGTAGAAAGCCTGGGCATCTTAAAAAAGATTGTCCCTGTGCCCTGTACTTTATGGGGCTTGTTAAGACTTGTTAAGCCAGTGGGGAATCCTCCTGAAAACAAATTTTTAATAGGGGCTATTGACAAGCAGCAGGCCCTTTCATTGACATGGAAATCAGAAAACCCTGTTTGGGTAGATCTATGGCCCCTGAAAAAGGACAAACTGCTGCATTTGCATGACTTAGTACAAGAACAACTGGCCGATGGCCACGTTGTACCCACCACCAGCCCGGGGAACACTCCTGTATTTGTAATACCAAAGAAAAGCGGCAAGTGGCGATTGTTACAAAACCTTCGAGCTATAAATGCAGTCATTGAGCCTATGGGTGCTCTGCAGCCTGGTCTTCCTTCACCTTCTGTGCTGCCTCAAAATTGGCCAATAGCTATAATTGATCTAAAGGACTGGTTTTTTGCTATTCCTCAATTGGCCAATAGCTATAATTGATCTAAAGGACTGGTTTTTTGCTATTCCTCTACACCCAAGGGATGCACCCCGATTTGCATTCTCTGTACCATCTGTCAATCAGCAATAGCCCACACGACGGTATCATTGGGCTGTGTTGCCACAAGGTATGCTAAATAGCCCGACTATTTGCCAGCTAACTGTAGCAAATGCTTTGCAACCTGTCCGAAATGCAAACCCTCATGTTATAATTTATCATTACGTGGATGACATACTTTTAGCTGCTGAAAAAGACAAAGACCTGCAGACAGTCATCTGCCAAGTCCGCCTTGCTGTCCAAAGAGCAGGCTTGCAGATAGCCGAGGAAAAGGTCCAACGTGAACCACCCTGGAAATATCTAGGATGGAAAATTACAACTCGCACCATCCAGCCACAAGCACTGAAGCTGGTGTTACAAATAAAGACTCTGAATGACCTACAAAAATTGTTAGGAACCATCAACTGGCTCAGACCTTTTCTAGGTATCACTACACAAGATCTACACCCCCTGCTTCATTTGTTAAAGAGTGACCCTGACCTAAACTCTAAAAGGCAGCTGACACCTACTGGACTGCAATGTCTACAGCAAGTAATGGAGGCTTTACAGATGCATCAAAGTCACCGTCTTTGTTTAACACTTCCAGTGTACTTAGTCATCATTCAAAATACCTTTTAGCCATATGCCCTTCTAAGCCAATGGGATTCAACAAAAAAAGACCCACTTGTGATATTAGAGTGGCTCTTTTTCCCTCATGCATTTACAAAGGCTGTAGCTTCATGATTAGAAATATTTGCCAGCTTGATTCAGAAAGGTCGTCACCAACTTCAGACTCTAAAAGCTAGTGATCCAGAATTCATTTATATTCCCACCGACAAAAAAGACTTAGACTGGATGTTAGCAGAATCTCTCAGTGTGCAGACTGCACTTGCAGACTACACTGGTCAAATTTTGATCCATTTACCTAAACATTGCCTGATAAATTCCTTAGAAGAATTACCACTGACTAACCGAACCTTACTTTCCTACAGCCCACTTCCTAATGCAGTTACAGCGTTCACAGATGGTTCTGGGAAAACACACAGAGCAGTAGTCCTTTGGCAATCCAACGACAATCTCTGGAACCAAGATATAAAATGTGTCGATGGATCACCCCAAGTTGTTGAGCTTGCAGCTGTTGCACATGCTTTTCAGCTTTTTTCTGATGTAAATCTCAATATCATAACTGATTCTTTGTATGTTACAGGAATTGTTCAGCGTATAGAAGGCGCTTTCCTAAAGGAAGTCAGCAACCCAGTGTTATTCACACAACTTAAAAAATTAT
The DNA here is from genome assembly GCF_964106895.1 of Numenius arquata. Lineage (NCBI taxonomy): Eukaryota > Metazoa > Chordata > Aves > Charadriiformes > Scolopacidae > Numenius > Numenius arquata. The sequence continues at coordinate 59,532,833 of NC_133616.1, read as the reverse complement.
GGCATTATGTTTCCTATCGTAAATTACCCTATTATATCACACATATACGGTCACACACCTCTCTGCCAGGACCCCTAGCTGAGGGCAACCATGCTGCTGATAAAGCCACAGTCGCCCTCGCCACACCGCAGTTATTTCAACAAGCACAGCTCTCACATAGTTTTTTTCACCAAAACAGAAAGACACTGCAAAAGCAATTTCAGCTAACCACTGACCAAGCACGTAATATTACCTTGACATGCCCTGAATGCCAATCTATAGCTCCGTTGCCACAATTGGGAGTTAACCCACGTGGCACCTCACCACTGCAAATTTGGCAAACAGATGTTACACGTTTTGGAGAATTTGGCTGCCTAAAGTATGTACATGTCACAGTTGATACTTTTTCTCATTATATCTTTGCCACTGCACATACAGGAGAAAAGAGTCAAGATATCCGACGACACTGGCTAGCAGCTATCGCTGCTATGGGTATACCACAAACCATCAAGACAGACAATGGCCCTGCGTATGTATCTAAAACCACACAACTTTTCTTACAGGAATGGGGCATTCGCCACATCACTGGAATTCCACACTCCCCTACAGGGCAGGCGATTGTTGAGCATGCCCATCAAACGCTAAAGCAATTGCTAATTAAACAAAAAAGGGGGAGTCTGGGAGATCCACCACAGGAACGACTATGGAAAGCCACTTTTGTTTTAAATTTTCTAAACAGAGACAACAGTGATATGACACGAGTAAATCAACACTTTGGAGCTTCCCCAATGTTCAAAACACAGCCAATGGTCCATATTCGTGATATGGCCACTGGACAATGGGAAGGCCCCGTGCCATTGATAACCTGGGGGCGAGGATACACTTGTGTTTCCACAGGAAATGGTCCCAAGTGGATCCCAGCATGATACGTTCGACCGTATCTAGAAGCCGAGCATCGTGAACAACCATCAGAAATGACAGAGCAATGAATCTTTTCTGTTTACAAAAGTATTGTTGGTTTTGATGTTACGAGCCTGGTAGTTCTGTTGATAATTGTTATGTTTGCCATGTTTGTTTTCCTGTGTTATAAAAGCATAAATCAAGTCATGTAAGCTCAAATGTACACTGTACTTGCCTTGCAAAGCATGGTGTTAGAAGAAGTGGATGTAGAATCCAGCCATAGCATAGAATTTGCATGGATGAGAGAGTTACAGAAATTAATAAGTTTAACAGTGTAGTTCTATAGTTTATAGCAGCTTTAGTAGTATAGGGTCAATGTAATCATCAGGATGTAACGTGTGTAATCATTATCTGATATATTAACACAAGCATTATTCTGTATATTAAACAAAAAAAGGGGAGACGTGGGTGAACAGGATTGTGGAAGAAGCAAGGCCAGAGAAAGGAACAGAAGCAACAGGAGCACTGGCAGGGGATGACCCACAGACAGCGCCATACGCTACACTAATACATCTGCTACTTCCATAGTATCAATTCCCTGCTGAGATTGATTTTATGTACAACTCAGTAATTTAACTGTACTTATGACAGATTTCTGCAATAACATATTTGGGTAACTCTATACTCAAATCCTTGCTAGTCTATCATCAGTGTTTTCCATTCCTCTCAAACTTGCCTCCAGACTCATGGTCATCTATTTATCTCCTATTTAAACCTTCTACTAAAATTAATTCTTAAATCCTTGATCTCAAAGATAAAGAATTTTCCTCAACAGAATTCTGCTTTTGAGGGATAAACTTTTTGCCACTAAGTTAAAAATCCTCCATCAACAGAACTCCTAACACCTCTCTGCCCAACTGTTTTCTCAGTGGCTAAGCTCAGGCTACCATTTTATCCTTCAATTCACTTGATATCTTCCACAACCACTCAAGAAAACTAACCAGAACTGCACAGCTCAGTCCATTAAACCCTTCCACAGCAGCAAGCTCTCAGAAAGTCCTCCAAAATCATAAGTACACCTCAGATTTAAGTATGCAAACTGCTTCTAAGATTAAATCATAGCCAAACATATTCTGGGTTTTATTCTATTCCTTTTGAATTGTATTCTCTAAAGACACTGACTTTTATTGATAGTAATTTTATATTCTTTGTTTTCTTATAAAAAGGAATTATGGAAATGTTTCAACTAGATGCAATGCGCTATTGCAAGGTAAAGTATGAGATTAATAAGTGTCATTTCAGCAACATTTATGTATGAAAAAACGGGATAAGATGAAAACGCACGATATTTCTAGCAAGTTCACCGTAGCAATTAAAAATTGGCCAATGATTAGTTCCAAGATTACTGATTTCTACCATTTCTACCATATCATATGCAAAAAGACAGCTGTCCTAGAAACAAAATAATATTTTTTTGATTTTTAAAATAGATTAACAAAGCACTTAATAAAATTTTCTTATATAGTCTAAAATGGTGATAGTGAAAGTTTATTATCAAGCTAAGCACAGATAATTAGGGAACAATTTATGTCCTTCTGTGCATGAATTAAAATCTGTTTTAAATTACAGAACCTCATCCTATTTTTCATCAGTATTGCCTTCAAAATACAAATAGAATAGAAATAAAAATTCAAGGGGTAGCAATGGTGCCCAGAAGGACAGAGTATCTAAATATAATGAGAGAGCACTAGATATAGACTAATAAAAGCTTATTGTGTCACAGGAGATTGCAACAGAAGGTAAAAGAAAGCTCATAGTTTGGTATGTATGATCAGTCACAAAAAATAACATTGGATGTCAATAAATATGAGATAAGACAGAAAACCAGAAGGAACTAACCTGACATTCCTGCTCTGACAAAATTATTATAGCCTACAGTCAAATTTTGAGCAACAACACTAATCAAAACTAATCTTAAGTAGGACCTGAAAATAAATTGGAATGTGGTAACAACCTTTGAAACACAGATATAATATACTGTATGAGAAAAGTGGCTTTTGGTAACAAGTGTCAGGGTGCAGCAGGAGGGGGCTGCTGTGCAAGGGCCAGGGAGCGGGGCACTGAGGGTGGCAGTGAAACAGGAAGGGGGACAGGGCACAGCCCCACAGTGCCCGGGGAGACGGGGAGAGCTGGGGACAGCCAGCAGGACTAAGTCATCAGACAGACACTTGGTGATGAGGCCGGGTAAAGCTGGGAAGTCAGGTCAGCGGGACAAGGTTTCTCCCAGGCCCTGCTCCGGCAGCTCTGCTCCCAGCAGCCTGATCCAGGGGAACAGGTTTGCACCATGTCAGAGCTGGCATGAGCACAGGTGGGCACACCTGGAGGAGAAGGGAAGTGGTTTTGAAAAATTGGTGTTTTCTGAGGAATAAAAAAATTTTCAAAGGTTTCACCAGAGTTGTGTTGAATGTATTGCCATCACTAGTTACTTCTGGGTGTAGTCAGCTGTATCATAATGTATCCCTGGAGTTTCTTAAATACCTCCATCCCTGGAGGTATTTAAGAAACGTGTAGACATGGCTCTTCAGGGCATGCTCTAGTGCCCGGGATTGTTGGTTTGTGATGGGGTGTTGTGTGTCAGATTATGGGTGTGGGGTTTAGTTGGTGGGTGCTTTTTTTTTTTTTTTCTGGTGTGGTTTTTTTTTTTTGTTGTTGTTGTGGGGTTTTTTTGTTTTGTTTTTGTGTGGGTTTGTGTGTGTGTTTTTTTTGTTTTTTTTTTTTTTTTTTTTAATGTGGTTGGACTCGATGATCTCAAAGGTCCCTTCCAACCACTAAGATTCTGTGATTCTGTGATTCTGTATAACAATAAAACTTAAAAATTTTCCATGACAATATTCTCCACTTTCACACAGGCAGTTCTCTAAGAATATGTTCAGGTCTCAAGGGTTTGTAGAATATTTTTCTAGAATTCTTTAGCACTAAGTTTCTTGAAACACAAAGATGTCTGTTTAGAACACACACCATTGTACAGAAGAAAATCACATGTAGTACAATCAGCACACAAAATGTAAACTTTACATAACGTGCTTGATATACACACTGTTTGGGGTTGGTTTTTCAGGGAGGAGGGACAGGTTTTGGTTTTGTTTATGTATACATTTGACAGCAGTTTGAGCCCATGTCACTTTTTCTTCTGTAAAAATGGTAGTTTGTCCAGTACTCATTTTTCATGATAAAAAAACCCATATGTTTGATCATATAATAAATCAAGCGGACTGAATCTATTAACAAATCTATTCAAAACTGACAGTGTAGTTAGTTCTGGTCTTTGGCAAATCCTCAGTCAAAAATTCCTTTTTTGAAAAGAAAGAAAAAAAGTGTATCTATGTCAATATGACACAAATAGCTATTCAATCCAAAGTTTTTCTTTGTCAATTACATTGAAAAAAAAAAAAGGTGAAAATTTGTTTCATCATGACTAAGTTGCTTCTGCCACTAATTTTTCTTATCTATCTGTGAAGTCCTGGGTTTCTTGCTGTCATATTTAAGAAAATAATAGTATTTCAAAGTCAAAGTATTGACGAGTTCCAGGAATTTCTAACTGACTAGACTTTAGCTCAGTGAGGAAAGCTTGTAGCAAGAATAAGTTTGGATTAAGAATCTTAATTTTCAAGTAGCTTTTTAATAACACAAAGGATGGCTGATATAAAGTGATATAAATTAGCCACATGTATTTTGTATTATATATGACATAATTGATATATCCTGTCATTAATACATGGCTTAACATACTTTTTCTATGTATTCTTTTTCTGATATAAAGAACTTCAATCTTTTATTCTTTTATTTTCTTGTTATACAAAGCAAGCTAGTCTTTTACATACTTTCATCTGTACAAGAAGGAAACTGAAAGGTAAATTGGATTTCTGAACTCATTTGGAATGACAAGAGCACAGTATTCAAAGGAGAAAGGAAGATACGTATACAAGGAAACGAAGAAGTCGAGATGCAGCTTACTTAGTGAGACCAAACTTCTCTGGCAACCAAGTCATGATAAATCCAGACATGTGAAGTCTTTCAAAGCCCACTGGCAAGCTTAACCAAGCATTTCTACAAAAACGTTCATTCTAATGGGTTTCATATAAAACCTGCACCCTCATAGGATTGCAAGTCCCCTTTAAGCACCGCAATGGTCTGCAAAGCAGTAACAAACCAGTAAACCAGTTCTATGCATCAGTGAATGCGTTTTTAGTCTAAGTGAAGTATGAATCTGACAGATGCCAATTCAGACCCTTCAGTTCCTGCAGATCTCTGAAGGCAAAAATGTCAAAGAAGGCTCTGGTCTTAGCTAACATTGCACTAATGGTTTATTTGTATCCTTTGGAGGAGTGTGTATTCCCTTTTAGCACTTCATTACCTTCAGTAAACCACAGCAGCACTCCAGCAAACTAAAGAATGGTGGTCCAACATCAGGACACATTTTAGCTGTGCTTTGTTAGCCGCACATATTTCCAGCATTTTCAGAAAGTTCTCAGGAATTCACTTCTTGTCTTCTCCATCGTTTAACCTCATCGGCAGCAATTAAGGCCCAGCCACAATGGTTGTGAATTTTAATTTATTTCCCTAATATTGAAGATAGCTGTATGAAAAAGACACAATCTGCACTATGCGCAAACTTTCAAGGGGGTAAAAAACAACCCTAAAATATTTTGGAATACAGTAATGATAAGATATACTAAAATATTCAGTTGCCAAGACTCAAAGTTTTAGAAAATCAAAATATTCAGTAGTCTTACCAATTTTGCCTACATTTTCTTTTCTCCAAACAGTAATTTACTAGTTCTGCTGAAGCCTGAAGCATCTGATCTTTGATTTATTTTCCAGTGGTAATCGGTATAGTCTAAATTGCAAAATATTTGCTGATCAATACATAAAACATCTGATTGAAAGAATATCTATATAGTTACAATTTTGCTATCCTCCAAAGCAGTACTTCAACACTCTAGAAAAACAAGTGCACACAGAACAGAAAGATAATGTTACCGCTGTAAGGCTTCATATTATTTAGATCAATCCCATAATTCCCGGCAATTCTCTGGTTGGAGAAGGCAACCCTGCCAGCAGGCTAAAACTGACTGCCTCAATTAAGGAGAAAAGCAGTGATCAACACTTTGTGATCCTGAAACAAAAATATCTCACATTGTTCAAAGCTAAATTTTGACAACACCCAGGACTTAATCAATGGCGATATCCTTTTCTCTCTAGCTTCTTTTCTTAAGTGTCACTAGTTCTCATTTACACTCAACTACCGTAGGATAGTGTAGTTTAAGAACATTTTTTTGCACTTCAGAATCAAAAGTGAAGTTGTTAATTACAGCTCCTGTAAGGCATCTACACCCTAGCATGAACACTTTCTCTGAGAAATTGTATAGGATACACAGTTCAGAGAAGGAATAATTATATCTGCACTGCAATTCATTAATATAGCTTCAAAAAGCCTACATCAAGTGAGATACTGAGTTCTAACATCAACCTGTTCACACCAACACAGAACATACAAAGTTAGTTTACACTACAGTATACAGTAAATGACTGCTGCTCTTACTGTATATATCCAGTGGTTTCTCAAAGAATGCAAAATATTTTTTTTATTTCTGCATACAAAATATTAAAAAGTACTATATGCAAATGGAAATAAAGGTCAATATTCATTTTCAAGCATAGAGGCTTTCATTTAGAAATGGCAACACGAATGCGGATTTCTGAAATAAAATAGTTTTGAAGCAGTAATTCCTGTAGCAAATGAAACATGAATGAAAAAAGAGGTTATATGCATAATATTGGTTATTATGTTTTACCCATCTTCACCCCCATAATGTTGGGAAAATGTTGTAATTCTTAATTCAATCAAGATAACTCAGAGCATCCCAGACTGAAAAACACTTAAAAGAAATCCTTGAGAATGGCTAGCTAAACAAGATGTAAATAATTACTCTTGTGGAAATTACTGCTTTCTATATTTCTTTTTTGTAATGAAAATATAAATGTAGACAGATAAATATGCATATTTCAGTAAAAATTCCCTAACTTTTAAATGTTTGAATATAAAAACCTTTCACATAAATACTTAAGACTAAAAATACGAAAGTCTAGCATTTTCCAAAATACTGTACCTGAAAAATAAATTATTTCTGGTGTTTCTCTTAAGAGCTAGAAAACAGAATCAATATTTTTTTTCCTGTTGGAACAGGACAAGAAGGGCCCATCTTTTGCTATATAAGTTCAAGATTCATTTTAAATTAGTAACATTTCTCTTTTTTTTTTTTTTTACAAGTATAACTCTTGATAAGTGGATTGTGAACAACTCATGGTCAACATTATTACTGCTTTAACAATTTTTTAGTTATAAAATGTATTATGTAGTACAAAGATTATAGAATATCCAAGATAGGGAGAAAACTGTATAGCTATGTGTAACAGGTACATCATGTACAGGTATATGTGTAATAGGTACATCTGATGATAAAAATTACTAAATAGAAGTCTATATAAGGTCTTATCATTAAGGATTGGCAGTTGAGAGAATTCAGAAAGTATTTGCAGTGTAGTTTTATTTCAAAAAAATAATAAAAAAGCCTAGTATCCAACAAATCTTAAACTAGCCCTAGTTTAGAGGAATTCTTATCTAACATAATGTATGCCAAAAGGAATTAAGCATGGATATTGTGTACAATCCTTACCATACACTCAGAATAAAAAAAGCTGGTTTTAACTGGAGGTCATAGAGGGTCATAGGCAGATCTGTTATTGCTAGGCACATTAAAGAAAAAATGCTGCATTATTATGTGTATAATGATTCCTGCAATTGGAGATGGTAAGAAGGAAAGAATAATTCAATAAGAATTTTTAAGTTCCCCTGTATTTGTAATGAGTTTAAAATTCATGAATCACAGATGTTATAAAGAAACCAGAAAGCTGAATCTAATGAAAGACTTGACTTGAACTCCTACGAAATGTATGTATCACACCACCAAAGGCTGAATCTAAAATAAAAAGTATCAGTTGCTTGCATAGAGGGACTACTCTTATAGCAATCTAGGAGTCAGAGCGATCTGGTTCCTGGGCAAACTCATTGTCAGGTTGGCAGAACAATTAATGCTTTGCTTCAAACATTTCCTAGGAAGGAGTCTTACTTACATGGCTATACTACCTTTTATATCTGAGCAATTTAAGTTGGATGGAAACACTACAAAAGAATGCTAACTTCACAGGTGGGAATGAAGTGTAGGAAGGGAAGTCTCAGAATCCCTTTACTAATTAGATGTTTTAAACTAAAAGTGATTACAAACAAAGACAGTATACAGACAAGTATATAAATTCTACATGGCTAGAATATTGTAAAGTAAATGCATCACTACCCATCTTGAATTTCAAAGTAAAGACTTTAGAAATTGAACTAGTGAGAGGTCTGGTCTTGTGAACATTAAAAACTGCACCTCAACAGTTTGAAAACAAATATACAAGAAATTAAATCACAGTTTTGTATTAGAAACTGACCCTAATTATGAGGTGCTTTTGTTTTTGCTTTTGCCAATAGTTATTTGTTTCTGGCCACCACTGTCTCATCCAAACATCTTTTCCTTAGTGGAAAATTCAGAAAATATGTACGCCTTTGACAGTCCAAGGGCAGAACAACTTGTCTTAAAAGGAAGAAATGAGATTCAATGAAGAAAAGAAATTTGAGGTCCAAGTGGTGACCAGTAATGAGTGGCATTCCTCAGGGGTCAGTACTGGGATCAGTGCTGTTTAATGTTTTTGTCAGCAATATGGACAGTGGGATCGAGTGCACCCGCAGCAAGTTTGCCGACGACACAAAGCTGTGTGGCACAGTTGACACACTGGAGGGAAGGGATGCCATCCAGAGGGACTTAGACGGGCTTTGAAGTGGGCCTGTGCAAACCTCATGAAGTTCAACAAGGCCAAGTGCAAGGTCCTGCACCTGGGTCACGGCAATCCCAAACACAAATACAGGTTGGGCAGAGAATGGATTGAGGGCAGCCCTGAGGAGAAGGACTTGGGGTGTTGGTGAATGCGAAGCTCAGTGTGACCCAGTAATGTGTGCTCACAGTCCAGAAAGCCAACTACATCCTGGGCTGCACCAAAAGAAGCGTGGCCAGCAGGTCGAGGGAGGTGATTCTGCCCCTCTACTCTGCTCTGCTGAGAATACACCTGGAGTACTGTGTCCAACTTTGGAGTCCTCAACACACAAGGGACATGAACCTGTTGGAACGGGTGCAGCAGAGGGCCATGAAGATGATTAGAAGGCTGAAGCACCTCTCCTATGAAGACAGACTGATTTCGTGTTGTTCATCCTGGAGAAGAGAAGGCTCCAGGGAGACCTTATAGTAGCCTTTCAGTATCTAGAGGGGGCCTATAGGAGAGATGGGGAGGGACTCTTTATGAGGGAATGTAGTGATAGGATGAAAGGCAATGATTTTAAATTGAAACAGGGGAAATTTAGGTTAGATATCAGGAAGAAATTCTTTGCTGTGAGGGTGGTGAGACACTGGAACAGGTTGCCCACAGAAGTTGTGGATGCCCCTTCCCTGGAAGTGTTCAAGACCAGGCTGGATGGGGCTTTGAGCAACCTGCTCTAGTGGGAGGTGAGGGTTGGAACCCCCATGGCAGGGGAGTTGGACCTTGTTGCTCACTAAGGTCTCTTCCAACCCAAATCATTCTAAATTCTATGATTTTATGAGATCCCAAAATGAATCAATGCAACAAACTTCAGTTAGAATAGAATATGATGGATTGCAAGAAAAAAACAGCTGTTCCAGAACTATGAAACTCACCTGAACCATGAGAGGAACAGGAGGAGAAATACTGAGGAGGTGGGCACATAAGTGCCTCGCTTGACTGCTTGATTGTGCCACAGTGTATGATGCTACTGGAGCAGATACAGCCCCTAGATCTCAGGCTGCACATCCTAGGAAGACTGCCAACACCTTCGGGTTATTTATCCAAAGAATTCTCTGACCATCAACAAACCTTGTCTTATAGATGAATTTTTCTTTTCAGCTATTTCATTCCTATTTATTTCTCCACCCCACTCAGCTTAGGAGCACACTCATTGTCCACGTTTGTTGAAGTCATGTCTCATGATTTAGGCCCAGCTGTATGTATTAAAAATGACTGACTCACAAGTTTAGTGTAACTTCATCAAAGGTACACGTCATCAACTTTTTGTTGTGGTCTTGCTGATCACCTTCTGCTAATAGCAGTATTTGTAATTACTCTTTGCTATTCTTTTGCTGTGCTTTGGGATACTTAACTAAAATTACAAGCTTTTGGACCATATTAATCTCTAGTGGACTATTGTACTTAAGGCACATAAAAATTAGTTTAACCTCATATATTTTTCTTCTAACTCATGCACCTGTTTCAAAAATCTGTTAATATCTGTAACAATAATTATTATCTACAAACTGTAGTATGCAGTGCCTCCAGCTAGGAATCTAAAAGTTGTTGTTCTTTTTAAATAATCCAGTCCTAAAGTAGGAAGGCAAGTCAAAACAATCCACTGAGATTCCTTACACATTCAAGAAATCTGCAGTTTATCCTGGTGTAATTACAAATCATTTTGGAGGAAGGATATTTATGTGTTATATTCTTACCAACAGCTGATGGGCTCAGCTTTGGGACTGTCTTGAAGCCAGCTGGAATTGGTTCTGTCCAATATGGGGCAACTCCTGGCGTATTCTCACAGAAGGGACCCCTAAAGACCACCCACTACTAAAACCTTGCCACTTAAACCCAACACAACCAGTCTAGGTTTGTGGATTTTCCATACTACACCTTTCACCTTATTTCATATTGTTTTCAGTGTAAATCTTTTAACCAGATTATTGATTTAATTTAAAGAAAACTCTCTAAAAGAAATAATTATTATTTATGAAAAATAGAGTTCTTTTGCTAATTCCATATTTGTGTTATCTCACAGTGTTCTGATCATGTAAAACCTGTAAGCACCACGTATTCATTTTTAAATGCTGTGCATTTCAAATAACAAAGACTGAATACCTACAAAGAAGTTACAACAAGAAAAACAGAAATAATAAAATGTTTAAAAATAATTTAAAAAAAAATTGTGGGTTTGATTTTATTTCCTAATGAGAGACATCCCATCTCTCTTGTATTTCTTCAGAGAACTATTTAAACTTCATGCATTGTTTTTTATTTATTTTGCAAGATAAAGTCCAGAATGTTGAAAAACTGAGATTTCACTATTCCCAAGAGCATAACTACCCTCTAGTGCTAAGGTCCAGAAAATCCTTCTTTCCACTTTACTCAACAGGGTTTCTGCAAGGAGACTTATTCAGACAACAATGACAGAAAATGTAACAATACCATATCATAATTTCTTTAAACAACACCAACTAGAAAATTAATTTGTGTGCAAATCTGTAATTGAACTTCATGAACAGGCAAGATATTCCTGCTTTAAATAAAAGATGACATGGAAATCAGGAAGAGAATTTAGTAGAATATTTCAGTTCTTGGTTTCCAAACAGTAGAAAGGTTCTTGCTAAGATGTAACATGGAACATATTTGATCTTTCCCCTGTCAGAAAGTTAGTTACATCAATAATTACAAATTACATAGGAGAGGGTATGGATACTACAGTATATTGCCTCATAGGCTAATTTTCGCACACTTTAATAAAATAAAGGTAATAAAAAATTTATTTCCTGAATAAACCACAGAACTGTGAATTAATTCCTTGTTGTAGTCATGTTCCCAAAATAGGTACGTTACGTAGAAAACTTACTGTTTTTCCCATGCAGTTCTTTCTACAGCTGTGTATGCCATTGACAATTAGTTCTTGTTGGTTTAACTGCTGCCAGGGTTTTATGTGATTTTCTGAATGACTGTAAAGAGTAAAACTATTGAGAGGCAAAATGTGAGTGGGTGCTTGCTCATCCACATCTAGAGGGATGGGATTTTGAGGGAGTCTGTTGTTCTCCTTTCCTGTCCAAGATGTATGAAAATCTGAGTCAATAATGAGGTAGTTTGGGTGTCAGATGTATCAATAAACTTGATGATTTACAATTCTGTATGTCTCTTTCACTGAGCTTTCGTTTTCATGAAACTTTCATTGTTTCAGCATTTCTAGAATGTGGCCAATATGAAGATGTGAACTATTGAGTTCTTATTGAGGATTAATTTGGAAAAAATAGCAGAATGCTGCCTAGTTGGAAAAAAAACAATTAATATGGCAGTGATAACATATAAAGTTGTGCTTTCAAGATAGTTTAAAGTTTGCTTTTTTGGATTATTCTGCTTTATTCTGATTCCCTTTTAGGTAATCTAAAAGGTTTTTGTGGGTAGCAGAGCATGTAGATAGAACAGTCGAAGTCACCCTGGATGAGCTCCCATTTTGATCTAAATGTACTCCAAAGTCATCCACAGCTATGAGGAGAACATTAGAAGCATTCATTTGATCTGAGAATATTAATCTGATTTCTGCCTGTAAAAAAGAGAACTCTTTCTGAAATTTTCAAATGACTTGGCTTCAGACAGTTTTATGTAAGATCTTACAACTTATTTATTTAACAATTAATTTGGAGTAATTTTTTATAGTCCAGAAAATCATACAGTCATTGCGTACCATCCTTTATAAAAAGAATAATCACTGCAGCATCTCTTCTTTAAAGCAAAGAAATACATTGTGGACTCTCGCCCAGAGAGCAAAACAACTGGATTAAGAAAAGGAATCTAAACTTGAAAAAAAGGAAAGAGCTGAGCCTGTGCACTGTCCTTTAACTTTTGAGGCTGTGTGGTGGGTTGACCCCAGCAAGCAGCTTAACAACCACACAAACCCTTTACAGGGAAGTTTAAAATACAGGTTTCCCCAATCCTTCACTGCTTGCAATATGTTATCATGAGTGAATTTGCCAGATTTCAAGACTATGGATCACTGGCCATGAATTTACATGAGAAGACACATTAGGAAGTTTTCAGTGCGCATCAATTCCCAAGGAAAGACCTTTTGATTGCCTTTAAAAAGTGGACCATATACCATGCATTAACTCATTTTCCTTTGATGTTACTAAGTCTGTAAGCATTTTTCAGATGTGATTTCACTGACAGTAATCCAAAGCAGGAAAATCTTCCCTCATCCACTGTTGCCATATTTAAAGAGAGTTTAGTAGAGCTGTGGCAACTCAAAGGACTTTCCTTTTAATCTTTCTCACCATCTCATTAGCATTTTTGCTTCTTCTGACCTTTTATATAAAGATTTTTTTTTATTGCTTATGATTATCTTTTTTCTGGTAATTACTTTCTTGTATCTTGATAATCAGTAAGTAGCTATTTTAATTTTGAAAACTACTTTCCTAATATCTTTGAAAGTAATGGCATGAAATACATGGCTGGCACGCATCAAGCTCCGCACTAACAGAAATAACAACACATGGTTAAGAAACCATAGAAGAAAAAACACAACTAGAAGCTTATACTCTACCTAAGGACTGAGCTATTATTTTATGATATCAGAAAATTTATGATATCAAAGGGCAAAATTTCTTTGTCCTCTCATCTGTAAAATGGCTAGTTGATTTAAGCAATATTTATCCATTATTTGAAGAATCTTGTCTGGAAAATATTTTAAAAAGGCCCCTATGACTCAACAAACTACCATTTTGTGATTCATAACCTGCAATTAGTTATACAATATATATATAATTTAAAATTAATCCTTTCACTAGTTCTTTTTTAATACAGGAGTGAATGATCAAAGTTAAGAGAGAGCAAAGAAGAACAGCATACAAGATGAGAATATTCAGGATGTGCTTTTCAATCCGTTTTTACATATCCCTCTTAGGTCGACCAGAGCGCTCTAGTTTATCACTGTAAAGTAACAGGGAAAAAAAAATATTGTAAGAATACTTAGTGAAACTAAACCTGGAGTCACAGGACACCTCAAATTCCATCATTGGACTGAGAAGATGGTGGTGGTTAGTTTTCTTTGTGGTAAAATAAAGCATAATTTTCAGTTCTTTTAGTTCTTTATTAGCCACATGGGAGCTGTTATTTTCTGCATAATGTAATGAAGCACCTGCACCTAGGCTTACTTTTCATATTAGTGTCTCTTGGCTTAAAGTCACTTGCACTTAAATGGATAAAAATTAAATTAACAGTCATTCATGGACTAGTGTCAGATTTTTCCTGAAAATATTTAGTAAGCTTTTGTTGTTGTATTCTATGCTTCCACACTGTACAGTTGAGTAGAAACTGATGCATGCAGTTTAGTAGAAACTGATATGGCACCAGGGAGAAAGTCTGGAAGACCAGTGCTTGATTTGTGAAAAGTCTGTATTCTCTTTCATTGAATCCATCCATTGTAACCAGTGAATAAAATGGGGTTTACATTCATCTATCTATTGGATATTTCCCCTAGGAGCCATCTTGCCTTTTCTTTTTATTCCATATCTTCCAGACCTGAACTACAAATTATGTCAATGATTAAAGTATTGATAAAATAAAGAATTAATAGTAGTCATTGATGAAACTGCCAGACATGCAATCCCAAGAGCAAACACTGCAGATCTTATTCTGTGGAATAATGAATCCTGATAGTACATCTCTCTAAGAAGGCTACTGGCTCTCACAAATACTTCACAATATGAAAATTATTAGAACACTTCAGCAGCCATCCCTGTAGTGCAGGTAGAGTGGCGGAAAATGTCAGAAGGGAAAACAAAAGCATACTGAAAGCAGCTATTGAACTGACTTAAACAGTGAGATTAGCCCATTAAAAAATATTAAGGAATTTCCATAACAATAATTACTTGATCTGGGTTATTTTGCAAATTTAATATTCAATTTTTTCTCACAATACCAAATGCAAACAGCATAATTTAAGGAGTTCTGATCTTCCTAAAATCTTCATTTAGGTAATCCTCTGAAACTGTACCACTCTTCCTTCTCTCTCACCCCACATCTCCCCAAAAATGTCAATAACAATTAATTTCCTATTATAAATGTCATAGAAAAGAAAGTTAAACATTTTAAAGAGCAATTCTGGGATGTCATTGCACCCATAGAGAATTAAATTAATTTTAATTAGATCTTGTAAGTACAGTTAATAAATAATACATAGGTACTTAGCCTTTTTCAACTCCATAGCAGAGGTAGCTTGGAAAAATTAATCACCATTCAGTGCAACATCAACTGACTAGTATAAGGAGAGATAAACAACAGCTCACTAAAATAGACTTATACATACCTACAACGAGGGAGGTGAAGGACCTGTCTGACAGTCTGAGCATGACTTCTGCCAACTGACTTTTTTACCTTCTAGGAAGAAATTTAAAAAAACAAACAAAACAAATGAGCTGAGAAAAAGCCAAACAGTTTTGACTTTTCATAAATGAGGAAGAATGCTACAATGTAACAGAAAAACAAACCAACAGGTAGCATGCATTTACTCCACAAACTGAATAAAAATTTGTAAATCTCCCACAGATTATTTCTTTGTCAGATCCATGAACTATATAAGGACACATAATTTAAATTAAAGGATTACCATGCCTCTGTCTAAGGATATTAATACTGGAATTTGCTATTAAGGTTTGATTCCACTAGTTCTGCCCCTTTCCTCCAAAGGAATGGTAGTCTTGACTCCTAATATTATATTGTCTGTAAAACCAGGTGAATTACCCCTCAGATGATGGCTGAAATGAAAAGTAAGAAGGAAAGATGGTAAAATGCTCCTTTCTCTCTCTCAGAATGAGGTTTGATAGCGAAAAGGCAGACAACGTATTTATCAGTAGAAAATTAAACATGCTTCAGTAGAAAATTAAACATGCTTGTACGGAGCTCAGAGAAAGAGTAGATTATGTCCCACAGCATGGATTGAGACTAGGACAGTTTACTGTGGTTAAATACATTATGTCTCTTTTTGGTACTTTTTTACTACTGTTTTTACTACGTACTGGAATTTCTAGTCACCTCCTGGCATAGAAAGTCATGTCCTCTGCATTTGTGAGAGACATAGATGATTTTAAGAGCATTTGGCTGCTGAGATTGTTATGCAGTTATGCTCATAAGAACTAATTGTACTTTTAATTAGTGCCTGGTTTTGTGCAAAATCAAAGTTCTTTATGTTTCTTAAAAAAAACCCAACCAAACATCAAACTCAGCAAAGACTGATTGGTGCCAGTGACACTAGACCCCAGACTTCCTCTCTTCAGTGAGCTACCTCTCTCTTCAGTCTTTCACATCAATGGCCCCAGAGAACCTGAGCGTATCTTCATTCTGTCCTGAGTTTTCTGCCATTTCTTTGTCTCATACTATAAGGAGTCTTAATTCAAGTGTCACAAAAGAATTTGCAATTTTTAAATGCAACCAAGTCAAGTCAAATCATTTAATTGCTATTTTTAATTGCCCTCACATGCAAATACAATACATAATATTTATATATATCTCCTATTTCCCTAAAATTACACTTGTCCAAAAGAGAAGGTGAGCAATGCTGAGGACTGAACTGCCCAGACATCAACTTTAATATACAAAATAAACTCATTCATTACAAGCAACAAGAAGTTAAAATTTTCATGTGTCATAAACCAGGAAAACTGCTGCATACAGACCACTCTTTTCAATGGCATATAATTCAACACAAATGTTGGGAGACATCAATTTTATGCAAAAAATTATTTATGATGCATATATTATGTATGCCCACAAAAATTTTGTCAAATCTTTTTGGAGAGCATTCATTTCACTTCCTCACAGAAGTGAAAGTAAAACTGGAAATACTTCTCTTCCCTAGAAAAGTAGTATGAATGGTTGCATAACACATATTTTCTTTTAATTACTAGAGAATTAGAGACTCATTTATCTTTGGAAATGGTCATCTCCATTAACAGACCACTTTTGTAGACCAGAAGAGGCTGTGATAGATTTATTTAACATGACTGTACAGCTCGCAAGAGCTTTATTCTCTGACTCTACCAGGGCACAAGATTCAGCCCACACTGAATTAACTGTCTAATTTAATACTCAGAAAGCATCATTACATATAAATGTATTGGTTCCCCATCTCTAACTTGATGTTTTCTTTATTTTGGCAATGTAGAAATTCACTATCAAATAAACCAAGTTTAAAAATTATACCCTGCATTAGAAAAATTTTACTTTACAAATAACTTTTAATTCTCAACTTTCTTGTTAAACTACAGTATTTAGAATCATCTATCATCTGAATCCTCCCTCTAGAAGAACTTCAGAAGATAGCCAAGTTCAAGATCTCTACTAACGTGTTAACAAGTTATGGTCTTATCTTGCTTCTGAAAGCTTGACTGCAATGTCCTTTCTTCTGCAAAGTTTCTGGCTATTACTAGATTGTCTCATAGAAATTATATCATTCGCTTGAAAGAGAAAGAAACTCCTAAACTAGCAAAAATTAACTAAATTAAATTTTTCAGTTAATTATTCTGGGTGTAACAGATTTGTCTTTGTTTCATGACACTCAATCCATCTTCAGTAATATGTTGATCAGATTCACATAGTCATTTTCTGAGGAATTTTGACTATGATTCTAGCAAGTGCTGTCAGTTGCATTCTGAAGTGAAAGGTGTATTGAAGGACTCACTGAGAGAATTGTGCAGAAATCAATTTTACTGGATTACCACAAATATATCAGAATGAAAAGAATGATTGCTTCTCTTTACTCTTCATGTCTCTTCATTCTTTTTCTAGTTCTTCTGTAATTAAATACAATCTCTCTGAATGCACATATTTTGAAGAGGGCATTTTGTGCTGGTTGAAGCTTCTAAAGATATGAAATATCAGAAGACTCATGAACATAGATCAATGAACAAAGGAGTCATGACAATGTAAAAGCTTTACTATAAATACATTTACTGCATAGTTTGTAACACTATCATATGGATTTTTCAGATTTTTTGCCTCTCCTCCTTTATCCACTTTTTTCTTTCCTTTTTGTTTCTCCTTATTTTCAAAAGATGCTATTTCCCCCAAATATTTTCTCTGCCTCTAAATAAACATTTTTCACATTTCAATCCAAGCAAAAGGCAGATAACACTTCATGTTACTTTTACTCTATGAACCATCCTTGCATGAACATACATGAGGTCTGAAAGGTAAGTATACTAATTCCTGCTATTGTTTCCATTGTATCTCAGTTTACATGACAAACTAAGAGGAAAGCTGTAGAAACAAACAGCAGCATAGTAACATGCTCTTATATCTTTATTACAAATAAAGTATGTCAGGAAGGGACCTTCATGAAAAAACACGTTAACAGACATTCCCTTTTCTTGAAGCAGTTATGGTCAGTTAGATGACAGCTTCACAAACAGCAACAGTTTCTAGTGAATTGTTACTTCTTTCCATTCCCTTATATGACATTCCCCTTAATAAAGGTGTTTTCACAGACAAAGCAACTAGTAGTAATTTAGACAGTTATTTCAGGTGTCTCTCTCATAGAAAAGTTATAGTGGGTAACAATTCTGACCCAAGCTAGGTCATTATAGTGCGGACATTCTGAAAAAAACTTCATTTAATTGTTGTCTCAGCTTCTCTTTTAATCCTCCCTCAGCCCTGGCAGCTACAAAATATATACAGCAGGTTAAAGCAAGTTCCTATATTATTGGAAAATGCAAACCCACAGTAATTTCCTTGAAGCTAAACTTCCATTACCTCTACTGGCTTAGCCCTGGGGGTCCTTCAGGAATGCCACGAGAATGGTCTGGCTGACATTCCCTGCTGTCCATTCAGGATGTGTAAGCAGGGAGTTTGGGTGAATAGATGATCTCACATCCTTGAAAATCCTGCCGAGTTTCCCAGGTCTATCTAACTGAATCCTACTGGGCTGGGGACAAACCCATCACGGTACCTCAAAGCCCAATTATATCATCTATGGCAGAGTCCTCAGAAACATCACAGATCAGAGAAGACTTAAAATTTTCTGGGAAAACTATGATCCCAATGCGTTGGAGAAATGTTCTTCCTAAATCTTCAAAGGTCCATGAAAGCAGAAGAACAATTTGATGTAGGCACAAATTCAGTTTATTAGTGATGTTAGAATTTTCTTTCCCTTTTTCTTTTTTTTTTTTGTTTCTTACATACAATTGTCTGCAGTTCATTTCTCAGTGGAATTTCCCATCATATGTCATTGTACATTTCTTACTTGACATAATTTTCTGTAATGTGTGACATGAAAAAAATATTTAATATGATGAATAAAACATTGCTTGAAGAGGAAAAATTAATTTAGGACACCATTCAAAGATGCAAAGATTTTTTTCTTTCCTGAACAATTGCCTTTAGAAAATACTGCACAGCTTAAGTTATTTTTAGATTTGTAGATAGGAGTAAGTACTTGATCTATAACTTCTATAGGGCTTTTTGGAATCTGCTCTATTACAAGGATGCACAGTAACATCTCAGCCACAGCACTCAACAAGCTATAATAATTGTTTTCTTTTCCAAAATAATTTATTTTAAAAATAGAAAATTAGTAATTAATAATGTGATTTCTTTTTTGTCTCTTTGATTTAGCATTTAATGTATTTGAATTTAATTTAATCTGTTTATGTCAATTTGGCTTTGTGGCCAGGAGAAATAATTAATAGATTATTTTTTTTAAGGAATCAATGTCATTCAGTCAGCAGCAGAACTCTGACTTACACTGCTGTGATTTTCTTTAACCTTACAATTTGCACTGCTTCTTCTTCTTCGGTAACTGAAACCTATACATTTTATCTTCATTAGGCCATGAAACTGTCTATCTGTCATTTAACCAATAAAAAATGTGAATTACATTTTCAGATAATTACTATATGCTTTGAGAAGCTGAAACTGAAGGCCACAAGATTTTAGAGACTTTAAGAGAGAGATAATCACCATGAATTTCAAAGCCTACAATGATGTTCTCCTAGTAGAAAATACAATTTATATACTTCATCAAAGCAGGCCATAAGTACACCTGCTGGATCTCATTCACATGAGGCAGGTATCACACCACAGAGTCAGAAAAGGGTCAGCACTTATACTGATGACTTAATCCCTTCCTGGTTTGATTGAATTGATTTTCCACTATCTTATCATTATAGAAAATAGGAGGTAAGGCACTGTTGCTGTTGGTGCAAGTGAGATGCATGTTGAGCATCTCATCATGTTCTAATTGTTGTTTCAGTTTCTCTTAGGATCTACAAATTGAACACAGAACTGATAATTCAGAGCTTTCTGAACCCTAGTCAATTCTAGCTGGCCCTTGGACAAATCATCACTAAAACCGATAGTAGTCTATCGTACTGCCAAACTGAGAATTCAATGGAAAGAGTCAAGTAAATATATGTGTTTCAGATTCTTGGTATCTAGAACCATGAATATCATCTAATCTAGAAGAATTCATCAACAATTAAACAGGCACTAGTATTTTCCAATACTCTTCCATTAGTATGAAACATGAGATACCTTCTTTTCATCCTGTTTCATTCTTTTTACCTGGAAGGTTTTTGAAACATTTTTATAGGTCTGCAAGTACATGAGTAAATAAAAATTACAGGGAGCACTTAAGCATGTTGAACCTCTATAGAAAAACTAAATTTGATAGCAAATAGTTTAAGTATAAAGATTTGGGAGGAAGGACAAGATCACTACAAAAAACCCAGAACATTTTATCTAAAAGCTAAAACAACCCAAGCATTTTCTACTGGCAACCAAAAACCTAATAGAGGTCCCTGTTTTTGGTAACACAAAATTTTTAAGTCAGGAGGCAAAAAAAGTTAAGTATGTTAGCAGTTAAATAGAAGATTAACACAGATTTGTTTTTTTGAAAACTACTGTCATTGAAGTTCTCCTGCAATTTCTAGATCACAGAATCTTCTTGGTTGGAAGGGACCTTTGAGATCATCAACTCCAACCACAAAAAAAAACCAAAACCAAAAACAAACACAAACAAAAAAACCAACCAAACAAAAAAACCCCACAAACCACAAAACAACCACACAAAACAAACACCCACAACCACACACCACACCCACCCACAGACACAAACCAACAATCTTGGGCACTAGAGCATGCCCTGAAGTGCCATATCTACATGCTTCTTAAATACCTCCAGGGATGGCGACTCCACCACCTCCCTGGGGAGGCTGTTCCAGTGTCTGACCACTCTCCCAGGAAAGTAATTTTTCCTAATATCTAATCGAAGCCTCCCCTGCCCCAACTTTAAACCATTTCCTCTGGTCCTGTCATTATTCACTTGGGAGAAGAGGCCAACACCCACCTCTCTACAACTTCCTTTCAGGTAGTTGTAGAGGGCAATGAGGTCTCCCCTCAGCCTCCTCTTCTCCAAACTAAACATGCCCAGTTCCCTCAGCCTCTCCTCATATGACTTGTTCTCTAGACCCCTCACCAGCTTGGTGGCTCTCCTCTGGACACCCTCTGGCAGCTCAATGTCCTTCCTGTAGTGAGGGGCCCAGAACTGAACACAGTACTCGAGGTGAGGCCTCACCACTGCCGAGTACAGAGGCACCATCACTTCCCTACTCCTGCTGGCCACGCTATTCCTGATACAGGCCAGGATGCTGTTGGCCTTCTTGGCCACCTGGGCACACTGCTGGCTCATGTTAACCCGGCTGTCCACCAACACCCCCAGGTCCTTTTCTTCTGGGCAGCTTTCCAGCCACTCTTCCCCAAGCCTGTAGCATTGCCTGGGGTTGTTGTGACCGAAATGCAGGACCCGGCACTTGGCCTTATTAAACCTCATCCCATTGGCCTTGGCCCATTGATCCAACCTGTCCAGGTCCCTCTGTAGAGCCTTCCGACCCTCAAGCAGATAAACACTCCCACCTAGTTTGGTGTCATCTGCTAAGGAAATTCAAGTTCCTCCAAAATGTCCACAAATGTTTCTTGGTGATGTGAGTTTATATTTCCCTTAGTGTTTCAGAAGCCAAACAGAAGTTTGAATTTAATGTGCTATCTATTGAAGTAGTAATTCAAAATTATTGTTACCACAAGGATTGGAAATTTACCACTGAGATTATGGTGTTCATGCCCAAAAACTGTTACGCCAAATGAATGGCTTAAACAACATATTTGAGTGACAACTTAAAAGAGAAGAAATTCAATATCCCTGTGATACAGTTAAGGACTCCTAAATCATCAATAAAGTAGTATCTTGCTTCTCTTCTTCATGAATAAAAAACTTTTATAATGGCCAAAAGCATTATATTTGCATTCATTTCCATGTTGAGTGACGGGAAAAAAGGAGCAGAAGCAGAAGGCAGAGTCTGTGAAAACTGAAGCAGGGAGTCTTGTGAGATCTGACTAGGGTCTAATGCGCTAAAAGCTGAATTTGTGATTGTTGGTTGAGACTAGACAGTAGTTCATCACACTCGTTGGAAATAGAATGTACTGAAAAGGATTTGTCACCCAAGCAGAGGACAGATAAATGGCTGCAGTGCCAAAATGGAAGTAACCCATATAATGTTAGAGAACCTGCTAAAGCAGTAGGTAGGAAATATTTGTGAGTCAGCAATTGCCCAAGCATAACACCCTTTCACTGCAAAAGATGAAAGACTCTTTAATGGTAGGAATTGGTCATCAAAGCTTTATGATATGGGCCTTTATGTTTTCCAGTGAATCTTCACTACTGGCAAAATAGAATGATCAAGCTCTGAGCGTATTAATGTCGGAAAAAAATACTTCTAAATTGAATGAATCCTGAAAACTTGCTATAACAATGCACGTGAAAGAAATCTTTTGAAATTCAGTTTGGTATTTTGCTTGGATTTAAGTCAGAAATAATTCTGCAGCATATTTGTGATACTAGGAGAACTCTATTTCTCTGTGCTTATACAGCAGAGGTAAGCCTTACGGCCAAATTCTGATGCATGCTCACAGAGAATAAATTGGTCTCATGACCCAACTTTTTTGCAGTTCACAACTCTGAAATGTTCGTGTAATAATGACAGTAATTGCTTGAATAATTTCAACAGGATAAAATCTTGCCTGCTTCTGAAATAAAGTATTGGGTAAATTCTATCCCAGTGCAATACTTATTAGAAGCTTTATGTCCCTTTCATTCTTAAAACATAGACTTTGATGATAGAGCTATGTGATTTTTTATACTTCGTGGCAATAAAGGCTGATATATGTCATCCACTGTTTGCTTTGGGTTTTGTTTAGTTCTTTCATACCTGTTCTGAAAATCACTGTCATGAGAGCAAGCAGTCCTGTTGGACAGCTATCTCTAGTTCTTCAGGTGTTTTGTGAACCTCTGTTAAAAATTTAGATAAAAGTACTTAAATGACCAGTAGTAAATCACTGTGGGGGGTGAGAGGAGAGGAAGAAAGATTGTGATTTCAGGTAAAGAGTGATGTCATAAAATATGTAGCTTTTTTGCATAACAGAATTGACATTATTTTTGCATACCGATTGTGATTCATGTAATTAAAGGTCAATCTCTTAGCTAGAACTCATGGATTATGTCTATCCAAAATTTTAATACATAGTATCTTTTACTTGTTGGTATCACAGACATGCAGGTCTTGATTCAGTAACATATGGCAATCAAAATCTAACTTGAAACCCATGAATTGGGTGTAAAAGTTTCAGTGCATTGATGTATCAAAGCAATAACTTATCAAAATCTGTATTTAACTGAAAAATATAGACTGCCGAACAATGGTACAGTAAAAAATTTATGAACAAAAGCACTGAAGGCATCCTGATTTGGAATTTGAGGCTCTAAGCTAGAACCTTGCCCCAAAAAATATTACAAGCCTTATTTTACAAGTGTATCTGTCCAAAAGAATTATAGATTTTTTTAAATATTTTGAGCTATTTAATCAGCACTGAACTATGTTGTCTTTGTATAAATCATAAAATAGAAGACTGAGTGTAAAGAAAAAGCAAGCAACATATTATAGCTTGAAGATGAGCAAAAGTTTAACACAATATATTTGTGCAAATGTTGTTAGTTTGACAAAATATTGGTAATGCATGATTATGTGTTATTTAAAATATGATTTAAAAATGTCTTTCTGTTCAAAATGTCTACTTGCATTCTGAAACATAATACCACACAATTCCTAGGAGAGATAAGTATTAGCTGTTGTTATCTGGTTTTGTTATTAAGGGATACCAGGTAGGACCTGATGTTAGTTCTATAACTATGCAAAAAAGTACATACAAGTAATACATAAAACTACAGATTTTTTTTTTTCTATAAAACAGAACAGCATGGATACTTTTTTACTTCAGTTAATTTGAGAAAGGGTAGAAGGGGTTACTCTATTTATTTTAAATTTTATTACCAGTCTGGCTTCATGTGCTACATACCTCATTTTCATGATTGTCCCAAGGGAACAAAAGTCAGTCAGTGTTACTGAAACATATTTCAGCAAAATAAAGCAATATAATGCAGGACATTCAATCTGATATAGTGGAGAACGAAAATGAATGGTCACAATTTCATAGACTGACAAGGCTTTTCAAGACAAAGTGTGACAAGTTTCTTAAAAAACAAATAATATTTCAGTGTAATGGGGTTTATTCCACAGAATGAAAATGCCCTGTTAAAGTTTGGTTCTGGTAAGTATATTATAGCTTTAGACTATGTATTGGGATAATTTCCAATTTGTACTGGAAAAGTAAATACAAAAAGATGGGTACAGAAATATGTCCATTATTGTTCACTATAATAAAATAGCCATACAAACAAAGTCAACTTGGAATTGTTGCACAGCATACTTCAACACATTATGTTTTCTGCCTTTGGTAGTCACAACTTTCACAAAAGAATTCTTCACAATTATTAACTAATCTCTATAATATCTAGTGAAGTACAAAGGACAAGTTGCAGTCAATGACAGCAGCTACTGTTTTTCAGAGAGCCCTCTCTCTGCCTCTTGCCATGTTGCACTGTCAAGAGAGATGGCGTTTTGGCCTTTGAAATCCAGAACACCAGCTGTATCCTGCACTTTCCCCCAAACAATCCTACATGAATGATAAAAGTGATCTCAATTTTCATAATTCACATATCTTTTTGTAAAGTTGTCACAAAAAAATAAGCATACCTAAGCAGATAATTGGTTTGTAAACTATTGTGACTCTACTCTGATGACTGTCATTTCTGCAAAGGACAATAAGCAGATGATGAAATAGTTTAAGATTATTTGGTTTTGGGGTCTTTTTTTCCCAGGTAAGATGTTAACTAGACCTTGCTGCAAAGCTGGCAGCTACATCTTCCCAGATGGTAGCCAGTCAGTGTGGCTGTAGCTATAAATTTAACTATGCATGATGAAGATGATGTATTGAGTTTGCCGAATACTGAGAGCAGGAGTTTCATTGTCTAGCCCTTGATCTGAGTTACTACTGCTTAGCCTAGTAGAGAATCAGTTTTCACAAAGGATTATCATACATGTACTCCAGTAACCTAAAACCATAGACTGAAATTTCTACAGCCAAGACCACCCATTTATTTAAACAATTGTTCCCTTAAATATTTTTCTGAAAATGAAAATAGCATCCAGTGGTAACAGAAATGAAAAATATGTCACTTTCTAGGACTGACTAATTACATTAATTCATTCAAGCAGCCAACTATTTTCTTGAATTCCATCAGTTTTCTCATTTTGCTACAGAGAGAGAGCACAGAGGCTTAAAGATAATACACTCTTTAATGGCCAAACTTCTCCAACATAAACCTAGAAGTATTCTCTTCCCCAATCCATATGAAACTGAGCTTCCTGTAAATTACAATCCATTATAATTTATCAGTGGAACACTGATTATTTAATAATAAAAAATCCTTATGCAAGAAAGAAAGAATAACAGGGGACAAAGAAGGTGAAATTTCCAGCATTTTACAACACAGCAATTAAAGAAGGACTACAACTGAAGCCCAGCTAAGTCCTCTTCAAAGACCAATTTTAGGTCAAAATACTGTCAGTGTCAACCTACTTGTGAACTGCAGTCCAGTCAATACATTTAACCATGTCTTTTTCTTGCCATGTATTGCCATGTAGGAGACTTATTTGTAATGTTTCAGCCAAGGAGAAGAAATTTAAATTTTGGCTGTATTCCAAGGTTGTTAGACAGCATCCGTGACCCCTTAGAGTTTTTCACTTCCAAATAGAAAAATTTATCACTTCTTGTAAGAGATTGATATTTGACAAATGAAAATTTAGAAACTTCTTTCAGAAGGAGTAAAATAAAACTGTGGAAAGTGTCCTGCCTTTGTCATCTCTCATGTTAGTAATGAAAGATAAAGTATTTACACAGATTCTTAACCTTCTTTTATTTGCTACTCTTTCAAACCTAGAGAATGCCAAATCCTGTGTGATTAACACAAACTGAAGAGTCTACAGTATTACTTCATACTTCATTACAAATACAGGATGGCAGGTCAATATACATGAAAAGTTTGTAATGAAGTTTTGTCCATCTGTTTGATAGTTTCACCCTGTTATGTGAAAAATCTTAGTCTTAAAACTGTGAAAGGATTCAGGACCTGAAAATGTCAAAATATTGAATACACTGCTGCTGTTATGGTTGATGATGACTGAACTGAAAACTAACATGAATTTTTCCAAGCAAAATGTTAAAAGCATGAAGCTTTACCAGAGCAGCAGACATAATATTAGTAACAGGATGAATTCCTCATTGTTTCTGCAGCAAAATGTTCAAAGGTATGAGTATTCTAGAATCGCATCACAGCTCTGTTAATTATATCTTAACATACTTTTTACTGAAATAATGACTGGATGAAGAGTCAGCATTAAAAAAATACACAGGAAGAAATAAGATTTTCTGGTGTGATTTGATCATGCCACACTTTGTTTACACAAGCAATGTGAAAGAGCACTTCTCAGATAGAAAAAGATTTATGATTTGGTTGTGGGTTTTATTAGACTTGTATCTTAGTCTGTGGTGTGCTCCAAACACATTGGTTGGCTCTCTTTGGCTATGTACTTTGGAAACAGTTATTTCACTGCCAGATTAGTTGTATCTCTGTGAAAATGTGAATCAAACAAAACTTATAAACAAAAAAAAAAATCTTTTTTTTTTTTTTTGAGGAAAACCAGGATTTTTCATGCTATAAGTAAATTAATATTGTTAAATGGGAACTTTTATTAACCATACCTTGAACTGCATTTAGGTTACTGACCTAGCAAAATAAAAACATAATCATTCCTAGAGCCAGCTGGAGGCAACAGCAAAGTGTGTGGGTGGTCAGAAAGTGGATTATCAGAGGTGGCAATGTAATCAATTACTTTCTCTCTTAATATCTTTGATATCTGTGCAACAGTAAGACAGTATGCACATATGGAAAGGCTCTTCTCTCTCCTCTTCTCTGGTCTCTTTTTATCTACAACTCGGCCAGGATCCAGTCCCTTATCCTTAGTCAATTTAGCCTATAAAACTAAGAAGCTTTGAGTGAGCCTTTGATAGTAAAAAAAAAAAAGTATTTTCCCCTAGATTTTTCTGTGGTTGTTTCTATTTATCAGTTAGTTGTTGGTAGATGATGGACATATCAACAGTCCTTTCCTTAATTATCATCAAACTAGAGAATGTGCCTGACTTCGAAAGCACAGGTTGTAATTACACCTCTCCTTTTTCCTCCTGTTTAATCTAGCCACTTTCCAATTCTAGTCACAATTCCAAGGAAATTTCTTAATCACAGTATTCACAGTCATCAGGGTGATGGAATCTGACACCGCTTTGGCCACATATGGGATGACAAACCAGTACATCTTCACATTACAAAATCAACAATTTAGGAAACATGAGGAAAACAAAAATGCAAAAAATACTGCCATCTGTGTATTTCCCAATTACAGGCAATTTAATTTTTATAGCAGTTTTGCACCTGCGTTTATTTGAGGACACAATGCATGTTACTTGGACGTCTAAATACAGCAAATGAGGCTATTAAACATGTAAGTTACATCAATTATAGGCACCAAAATGAATCCATATTTATATCCAAATTGGTTAGTCTCTACTAACTCCTACCCAGAATGTCACATTTACTTTCTATTAAAAAAACAAGCAAACAAAAAAACCCCACAAAACACAAAAACCCACCAAAAAAAAAACCAAAACCAAAACCAAAAAACCCCAAACCATCAACATATATATTGAAATGCACAAGAGAGTTAATTTCCTCACTGTGCCAAAGCTCACTTCAAGTAAACACGTAATGATTGTAATTGTCTAAACAACTATAACATTCTGGTAAAAATAATATTGTTTATAGGTTACCTCACATTGATGATAAAATGCTATGTTTCTCTTACTTTCTCTCTGCTCCTCTCTCTTATAATTTATTTATTCCTTTCTTTTTCTTACCTAAAAAATTGCAAAGGATACAGCGTGATATTATACATAAACAAACTCTCTCCTGTTTTGATCACTGGAAAAAGCAAGAAACTTTCTGTGGTAAACATTAGGAACTTAGTCCACTAATCATTAACAATATTGATAATGACATATGGCAACGGGACTTCAGTTTTTTCAGTTCTTTAATTTCTTCTTGGTTTGGTTACTGAAGCAGCAAAAGGGAAGTCCTCATTTCCTTTCTCCATAGTGCATTTACTTGTCCTTTGAAATTCATTGCATAATTAAACTACAGAGACAAAATCAAGCTGGCTTCTGTGCTCGATAACACTGGAATCAAAGACACTGGGGATTCATGTGGATGTACCCTTCAGCCTTTTGCACAACAAGGCTTGGAAAATGGCCAATAAAACCCAAAAGAAGGACAAGGCTTACTATCCTGTTACTTCCAGATCTGAACTGCTAGTTTATATAGTGTTTCAGCTTGTTTCTCTGCAGATCATCCCTTCTTCTAGTCATAGCCCTTCTGTGGCTATAAATGATACTTATTAGGTTGAAATAATGACATATTCAGCAAGCCCTGACTCATTAGATTTGCCCAGTATACAAAATTCATGAGAATGTGATATGAAAGGACTTAATAATAGTGTCTGCTATTATAAAATCAATGCTTTCTTTGCTAATAGTCATAAATGTTTATATGGACAATTCCATTCTGACAACCGGCATTTCAAAGCGGAATGATATAGAATTGCTAAAATTTGAAATCAACATTAAAAGATATTGAATTCCTTTTGGTATAGAAACAGAGCAATAATTCAAAGCAGGGAAGAAATACATTTCCTATGTCCAATCTTTCAAATAAACACCTTCTAATCAGTAGAAGTGAAAAAGTGTGTGCTTGTGAAAGCTGACATAAAATTAAAGAAATAATAATAAAATTAAATAAAGTGAAGAAAATAGCTACTACTCATACCAGGGACTTAGAACAACTGTTTTCTGGAATGTCAATGATATACATAGTTATATGAGCTATATTATAAATTCCCTACTAAAGAAAAGAACATCCTTGAGTCTTTACTGGAAAGTGAAAATAATTAGCAGCAGTAAGAGACACAACTTAGGTATTTTTTGTCAAAAAAAGTAATCTGAATACTGTATCTTCTAAAAGAACTAGAGAAGTGACAGAAGCATTCACAGAGGGATTATATCAGTATCTTTACAACTGGGAATACGAGGGAGCCAGAATGAACACAGGAAAAACAAACTTCTATGTGGCATTTCAGGTAAAAAAAACCTTCTCTTGTAGTAAAGAGTCTTTACTTGACAGCAAGCTGTTACTAAACCATACCACATCATCCCTGTGCTTCTGCTTTAAGTTGTCAAGTCAGTTTGGCGAGTTTCTGCATAGTGTTAAAATGACTACTTTATTCTGTGACTCTGATGTTCACATTTCTATACATTTTTCTTGTAGGTTCAGTAATTCAAAGCTCTTCCAAAAAAAAAAAACCACCAAAAAAACCCCAAATCTATTGGAGTACTTGCTACTACATGGTTTCATTTCTGGGATTTGACTGAATTGGAGAAGAACATGATGAAAAGAATCAAGCTTGAAAAAAACAAACTCAGCAGGTCTGCTAAACAAAAAGCAAAATTTTTATTGCGTATGGAACACATTTCTTGGGACCCTGTATCAGGCCTACAGACATTTGTACCAGTAAAAAATATCAAGTCTCCCAAATACACCATAACACAGGCAAAGATTGTAGTTCTATTCACTGACTTCAAGCTGCCTATTCAAGATATCAGAAAGCTATACTCATCATTTAAATGGAACTTGAATAGCAAGAATGACTGATATTAACACAGTCTTACAATGAACATTTGAAAGGAATTGTATATGGTACACCAGTACTCTTCCTTATTAATTCAGTATGTGAATCACTACTCATAGAGTTTGAAGCAGCATGGATCTGGACAAATATTTTTTAAGTTTATGGTGTTCATTTAAACCCACATTTTCAATTTTTAGCAACAGAAATGAAATGTCTACCTGCTTTTGTCTGTGCTTTCTGAATGATCCTACCTATGAAATACTGCTTCTTCCAACCAAGACCAGTTAGTGGTCAGAGGAGGTTTCTCCTGTAGTCTATGGAATAGCTTAGACAAACTCCATAGTTAGAGCAATAAGCAGAGAGACAGAGAGAAAAAGCAGCACTGATAGTCACAAATCGGTATCAGCAGAGGTTCAGACTTCTTTGAAAGTCACTGTATAAGTAAAGGAGAACCATTTGTCACAATCTACCCTGAATCCCAAGTGGTATTAGAGAAATTTAAGATATGATATGATACAATACTATCAAAAAGTCTATGAATTTTTTTTTTCTCATCTTTAACAGGGTAGATCTGTATTTGAAAATTATTCAAAAATAGGGTAGTAACTAATAGTTGTCCCAGTAATGACAGTAGAGAGGTCCTTGGTGCAGTCTTTCTTTTACTTGTTTATTTACAAATGATCTGAGAAAATGAAAAAAAAAAAAAAAAAAGAGGTGGCAAAGCATCCCGTTCCTGACTAACTCAGAAATTGAAAGATTTGGCTTAGAAAAATTACTGGAGAACCTCACAATACGGACAGAAAAAAATGCCAGATATAATCCTATATAGATGAATGTAAAGGGATAGTCATTGCAAAATGAATTAAGACTTCCCATTAAATAGACACAATGAGACAGGCACTGAGTTATCTGTGAGTTACAGGATTATAAAAGACGATCTCATTTCTCAAAAGTAAATGTCATGAAAAATTAACACAATGTTTCCAAATTATTAGGAAAGAAATAGAGAGCAAAACAGAAAACATGCCACCACATAAATTCGTCCCAAGTTGTGTGGGCCCCTCCATCTCTAGAAGTGAACAGAAGTACTGAAATAATATGTTACATCAAATGGCTTCTCTATAGGAAACAGTTAAATATTATTAATCCAGAAAAAAGCTATTGAAATGTGACCCAAACAAGAAATGACACAGAGATGATGAGTAGGAGATGACAATTCGCTGTCTCTTCTAACACAAGAAGCAGGTGAGGCACAACTGAAAAGATTAGCAGCAAAACAAAGTAAGATACTTCTCTATGAAACAGCATAAAATTAATACTAAATATCTACTAAGATTTAAAAAGAGATTTGTCAAATTCATGGAGGAAAAATCCATCAAAGGCTATTAAACACTGAGATTAGAACTTCCTTGCAATAAGTGCCATAAGTGAGTGCTTAGTCATTGCGTGCTTGCTCTGATTTTGTATGCTTCCAAGAAACCATCACTGACCATGTGTGTTTTCTGATAGATGGAGCTTTGGTGAGATGCAGTATACTCCTCCATTTATTTTTAATAGCACTGACTACAAGATTACCATTCCTGAAGTAAGAGTGGTAACTGAGATAATTTTTCCCACTGCGTAGCAGGGTGTGGTCTCGCACTTTTCCTTCTCTGTTTTCTAGTGGCAACTAAAAAGGGTTAATGAAATTGCTGTTTGTGATTTAAGCTAAAATATTTGGCTTTAACTTAAACAGAGAAAGTGTCACTCAGTCAACAGTGGTGTTTGAAGAGCAAAGGAACTAACAACATCAGTTTTCAGCTAAGACAGATGTTTCACTCTGTAAACATTTCTCCTTTTCTCCCCTGATCACTTAAGACAATCTGTTTGATTTTCTTTAGGAGGAGAGCAGTAGAGGAGATGCAGTGACTTTGTCCTGTGTGCTAGCCTGTGTTTTTAAGTGTTACTATCTCCCAAGCATATTATTTAATATAATGGTATACTACAAGAGAGAAGACAATGAAAAATTCCATTACTGTAATTTTCCTGCAATTCTCTGAGGTAGCGATAGAGGTCCATTAAAGCTGTTTTTCAAATACACTTTCAGATAAATCAGTGACACAAACAGCACCATGATGTAAGTTATGTAATAGCTACCAGGACTCTATGTCTACCAAGGATTCTCTTTAAAATGCAAGTTTAAGACTTGAAAGGAAAGGTCACATCCTCTGTGGGAATAAACCAGCACTACTCTTCAACAGAAATGAAATAAATTACATGGCTTCACTCTTTCTCTGTTTAAGTCGGTTCTTTATTTTTTCACCTACATTATCTGTGTTAAATACTGAGATGAGAGAAATGTCAGACAAAATTTGGCCAGTATCTGCAGACTGTTGGTTTATTTTATAAAAAAAACCCAACACGCAAACAAGCAAACAAAAATAAAAAAACTTAAGAATTGATAAAATTTTGCTTAAATGAAAGAATCAATTAAAGTCATATAGGCCAGATTTCCAAATCTACAAGTATTCAGGACATGATGATGACAGCGGACTACAAGCGTATGTTGAAAAAACATGGGTTCTAACAATATAAAGTTAGAAACAGGTAGTTTATCTTCCAAATAACATGAACCTTACTATCTAATTGTCTATGAATAGCCAATACAAACATCATATCTAAATAATATAATGATAAAGTAAGTTAAAACAAATATACTTTAATATAAATGTGTTTACTAAATATTCTTAAAAGAAATGTAGAAGTTTATTTACTGTGCTCTCAGGCTATACTCATCAGTATTTTTTCCTATGTATTTTCTCCTAC
This sequence comes from Numenius arquata, assembly GCF_964106895.1. Taxonomy (NCBI): domain Eukaryota; kingdom Metazoa; phylum Chordata; class Aves; order Charadriiformes; family Scolopacidae; genus Numenius; species Numenius arquata. The sequence goes on along the minus strand of NC_133616.1, from coordinate 59,499,936 downwards.
CTTTAACATGAGATCTTCTAAAGTACTTCCTACTTAGTACTTAATAGTATGAACTTAATAGTAAAACTGAACCACCATTTCACCTTGTCAAGGTGCACAAATTAAAGATAGTGCAGTATTTTAGTTAAAAATTAAAATGACAACTCTATTAAGCTTTATTTTCAAATAGTGAAAATGATTATAGAATAACTCACCCTGGCCTCATGAAACCTGACATTTCTTTAATGAAAATACTATTCTGTTTCTTTTTGATAGAAGTTTTTTGTTGGGTTTTTTTTTTTCTTTTTAAGAAACACATATTGTGCAGCCAAATGCTATAAAAAGTGTTTCAGCTTGTATTCAAAAGCAAGCTGTTTACATTTTGTAAGGTGTCAAAAGCATGAAGTTTCTATGAGGTTTGCAGTCTGTATTTGGGTGTGGCAGACGGGATCTAGTACTAAAATACCTGATAAAGTACATTGGAAACATGATGTATAAGGATACATTGGAAAACTTTTCACAGGCATGTAGAAAAATTCAGTTTAGCTAGGAAGACAAAACTTTTAAAATAGTAAACTCTGTATACAAAAAAAAAAAAGTTCAAACCAAAATAGAACATTTTCAAGATCGAAGAAACCATTAGCTTAAACATGTAATATCCTAAAGAGTTGATATTAAGCATGGTGTGATAGCAACATTTGTTTTTGCCTTTACTGAAAGAAAACATGAATGTAGCAGTGTGAAAAATTATTTCCTGGGAGAAAACTGAAGGCTCAATATGTATTGTCATTTCTTCTGTGTGTCCAGGCTGGGTGCATCCACATTGTAAATGCTGTGAGGCCTGTTTATTCATGGGCGTATGAAACCCATGTGTCACATGAATCTTTGTGCTGCATTAGGATACACCAGTGGTCTAATAGTGGACCAAGGCTACATTCTGCAAAAATAAATCCACATTCTAATTTATATGAAATTCAGGACATTAATATACATAGGACCTTAGGTGTAAATAATAGTACAGAGTTATGACAGTGTAAATTATAAATCCCAGAGAATCTATAAGGTATCAGATAAGCAATCAAACTGTAAAGAAACACCTTTTTGTTTTTTCCTTCCCTCTTGGAAACACAGGAAGCAATGTAGAAAGGATCTAGACGTCTTTAAAATAAAAAATAAGTAAATAAGTAAATAAATAAATAACAAAAAAACCCCAAATCCCCAAAACTTTTATAGTCTCTAGTGGGTTCACACAGGTTCTGCTTTAGTACTATATTTAAGCAGCACAATCTAACCTCTTCAATGGTTTCAAAAAGAAGTCACCTTATTTTAATGTTACTGACAGCAATTACCTCAGATCTAAGCTCAGCATTTTTTCTCTTAGCGATTTTCTCAAAGTTCAATTTATTATGTTAAATTATTGTAAATCATGTGAAACCTTTTTAAGAAAAATTGCATCAAGTTTTAATAACCTGAACAGTGATTCATTCCCACTCAAATAATATCTGCATCATTTGCAGATGCTTTGAATTGTCTGTATGATAAGACAGGAAAACTAATATGCTGTGAGATTTAAAAAAAAAAAAAAAAAAAGTGATCCAAAAAGCCTAAAAAATTATTTCTGCATACCAAAGACTTGATTTTACCTCTCATTTATTTGTATCAATGAAGCGTAGAAAATTGGTTTGGGGTGACCAAAGTGCCAGTAAACTGCCACACACATTTCTGTGCTACAAAATGGTAAGATTCTGTTTGCAAAAAATGTTTATATTTCAATGAAATGGATAATATCTATACTGAAACTGCTGCCTGCTAAAGTCAGATTTGCACTAATTAATCACTAAAGACTGAAAGTATTGCTATCCTTTCACTTGGTACAAAGTGACCAAATAGAGCAGTAAGCAATATTATCTTGGCATGAGCCCACTTTCTTGACTGTCTAGTGGGTGATCCAAAGAAATAAATTACTGAAGTCTCCATTAATGCTCTTCTCTGAACTACCTAAAAAGTCATAAAGGTCTTCATTAATTCAGACCTATTATACAGAGTGAGTTTGGCTTTCTGATTTTAAAAATAAATCACATGGAAAAGTGATTGAGACTTCCCTTTAGGTGAAAAGCCTCTTCATTATTTTACTCAGTAGGGAATTTTTCCCAAAAAACCTATAATCTCTTTTGCTCTAGAGAGATTTTTCATAAAATTCAGGCTAATTTCACTTTTATGCCAATACTTTCGTTTTATTTGTCTGGTCAAAAGATAAGATTCTCTGTTTTCAAATGAAGTGACTTGTAAACACTTATGACTTTCAGTAAAAAAGTGAAAGAATAGATCTTCCATTATAACTTTCACCTCACATTACCAAAAGAAATTGCTATTTCTACACATTTGTGCTTGTAGGGGGATTTGCCGAATCATTTAATCACACTCTTGGTATGTTCCTTTGGTCCAAACAATGGAGCATTTTATAATGAATACCTCACTATCTTTTCTCTCCTGTTACTCTTCGAAGCTAGTGTCAACTTTTTCACGGATAACGGACACAGGAGTAGAAAACAGTGAAGGAGTGACCATGTCAAAATTAGCAGGTGGGGTAGGAGAAGCGTGAAATGGTGCCAGGGAGCCATTGTCTGCACTACATATATATTTTCAGCTTAGTCTGCTCCCAAGGAATGAACACTTGCTAGTAGAGGGAGCACATTAGCTGTGCATCTTCTGGTTTAGTTTGATCTTACAGCATCCACTTTGAGAACTTAGGGACCCACACTGTAATGCAAATCTCAGACCAATAAATAAGAATAACAGGGTGATTTATTTGAAAACTTCCCTACTGTACAACGCCACTAAAGACGGCTTATCAGTTCCTTGATTTGCCATAACTAAATGCCAACATTTCAGGTGTTATTACTTGACTGGCTGGAACTGTTTGGACAAAAAAAAAAAAAAAGAGGAGGTAAAATGTCAAACAGATGAAAACTTCTCTGGGTATTTTGGACTGACCTCTACTGTAATTTGTTTAGTCTCAGTTACCTGTACCTGGATTAATTTATTCTGAGTATAATATATGATCTTACTCCCTTTACACACTTCACTTAATCTTTAAATTGGAGTACAGTAACTGGCTAATTTTAAACTCCCTGAATTGATTTACTTTTCCTCTGGTCTACGCTTTTCACCTGCTATTACCCGTTATCTCACAGTCTGGATCTGGCACACATATCCTTAAGTTACTAAAACATACTCAGATGATTCTTCCTTAAAAATTGTTTTTTTATTTATTTATTCATTTATTTCTCAACAGGTTGACTGCAAATTTTAAGTAATGTCTGAATCTATCTTAATGAGAAATAAAAAATAAAAATAAAAAAGACCAGGAGTTTTATCCTCCTCGTATTTGTATTGCCACCAACTGTATGGTTTGTTATTGACTGTGGACTGTTACCAGCATCACAGAGAAGGAGATTCATGAGACAAAGTTTAAAAAATTATATAAACCATATATGGAGTGAAGGAGTTTCAACAATGTTTTAATGTATTTCATAAAGACATTGATAAAGGAGAGGACCTGGCGACAAACAACATGGAAAGGGCTCAGGTACTTGATGTTTTCTTTGCCTCAGTCTTTATCAGTATAGCCAGTCTTCAAGTATCCCAGGTCCCTGAGATGCGTGGTAAAATCTGGAGTAAAGAAGAATTCCCCTCAATGGAAAAGGACCAGGCAAGAAAGAAAGAAACTAGACACACATAAGAAGTCCATAGGGCCTGTCACGTTGCACCCACAAGTCATGGTAGAGCTTGTTGACATCACTGTAAGGCTGCTCTTGACTGTTTTTGAAAGGTCATGGTGATTAGAAGTAGTTCCTGAAGACTGAAAGATAGTAAATATCACTTCTGTCTTCAAAAATGGCAATAAAGAAGATCCAGCGAACCACTGACCAGTGTCTCACCTCAGTCGTTGGAAAGGTGATAAGATAAAATCTTCCTGGAAATCATTTCAAAACCCCTTAAGGGTGTTTGGAAGTGGTCAATATGGATTTACAAAGGCAAAACGATGCTAACCAATGTGATAGCCTTCTACAACAAGTTGACTTGCTTGGTGGATGAGGGGAAAGCATGGATGAGGGAACTGGGTGAGGGTGGATGAGGGAAATGCATGTTACCTTGAATTTAACAATGTTTTTGACATTGTCTCCCATAACATCCGTTTAGACAATTTGACAATGGACATGTTAGGTAAACGGACAGTAAGGTGTTCCTAAATCTGCTGAAGAGACAGGTCCAGAGCATTGTTATGAGTAGCACAATGTCCAGTTGAAGGCCATTCAGTAGTGGTGTGTGTCAGGGGTTGATAATGAGGCCAACTGTGTTTAGCATATTTTTTAATGACCTGGATGTTGTGACAGTGTTCCCTTAGCAAGATCGTAGGTGGAAAAAAACAGGGAGAAACAGTTGATAGACCAGAGGGTTGTGTTGCCATTCAGAGAGAACCTGACTGCCTGGAGAAATGGGCTGAGAGGAATCTCATTAAGTTCAACAAAGAGAAATTGCGAAGTCCTGCATTTGGGGAGGAATAAGCCCTGGCACCACTACACACTGGCGACTAACAGTGCAGAAAGCAACTCTGCAGAGAAGGACCTTGGAGTTCTGCTGGACAAATAGCTGACCATAAGCCATCAATGCACCTTCAAGGCAAAGAAGGCAAACAGTGTGTTGGGTTGCATTAGGAAAAGCCTGGCCAGCAGGCTGATAGAGTCCCCCGTACTCAGCACTGGTGAGAACACAACTAGAGTGCTGCGCCCAGTTGGGGTCTCCCCAGTACAAGACAGAGATGAATTTACTGTAGTTAGAGTCCAGTGAAGGCCCACGAAGACATTGAGGAACTGCAAGGTCTTTCATATGAGGGAAGGCTTCAAGAGCTGGCACTATTCAAGAGAAGGATTGGGAGCATTTTATCAATATCTATAATGTGTATAAATACCTGATGGGATGCAACAAAGGCTCATTTCAGTAATGCCCAGTGACAGAATAAGAGGCAATGGACACAAACTGAAACACGTGAAACTTAATCTGAACACAAGGAAACAGTTTTTTACCTTTAGATTGGTCAAATACTGGAACTGGTTGCCCAGAGAGGCTATAGAGTCTCTGCAGATGCTTAAAACTGGACTCTACACGGACCTTACCTCTACCTGCCATAGCTGATATTACTTGAGCCAGGGAGTTGGACTAGGTGATCTAAAGAGGTCCCTGTCAAAACCTCAACATTTCTGTGATTCTGTGTGATTCTGTTGATAATGCAAGCTGGAGCTATTTAGATTTTAAAATGTTAAATGGTAGGAAAACACTGAGCAAACTACTGAAACAAGTACCCTTCACCCACAGAAGAAGAGCTTCATACAGCAAATTCAAGAGGAGAGGAAAACTATATAAATATAAACCCTTTAATGTAACAGTTAATGGAAGTGCTGACATAACCTTTACCACAACACTGAGAGAGCATCACTCTAATCAAGATAAAGAATGACAGGGAATCAAAGGTGAAAGATCTGCGTATATTTTGCAGAAAGGGAGAGACAGGTCTAACAAGTTAGAAACATTAATGTCATTTTTTATGACAGAAATTACATGGCTGTGGACAGGCTTGCTGTATGATGCAAACTGAAAACAGAAAAAAAAAACCAAAAAACAAACAGAATGTTAAAGGAAATAGATTTCATGGGGTTTGTACTTCAGTAAAACAAAAGGCTTATTGGAAACACCAGTGAAATTTCACTAATGTATATGAGAATGTAGAACCGGGAGTAATTCTGAGACATTTTTCAATATTTTATGCTGAACTATGTTGTACCTAGATGAATGCTTAAGCAAGAATGGACATTCTTAGGCTGCAGTAGGAAGAAAGACTATCTATTATTGTTAGACATTTTCTTCAGAATCCATTTTGGCTACAATTATTGAAACATTTCCTGTGTATTAGCAACTGAAAAGATATGTGCTAGACCAACAAAAAATATAAAGAAAAATTTCACAAAGTAAGGAAGAGGAGTAAACAGTCATGTAAAAAAGAGAAAAATATATTTACATTGGTTTAATTTAGTCATGTTGTCTAATCATTATATAGGAGATAAACTCAGAGCTGACCTAAGAGCACAGAAGACATTTCAGCTCTTGACAAACATTTATTATTTCATTTAGTTTTACGACTTTCATAAAACATTTTGAATGGTATCTTGTGTTATTTGCCAGCTCAAGAAACCATTCATGTAATTGCTCTCCATGAAGCAAAGCTGTAATGCTGGGATAACAGAGAATAAATCATATAATTCGCCTTTTAAAAGTTGTATTTCAGATGTTATTCAGTGTGAGGTTTTTATTTCACAGAGTCATTTAGGGTTCTTGTAAGAATTTATTGTGTTGTTTATTTATCATATAATGATGTTGATGGCAGGTTTCCCTTTTATTAACATTTTATGTTATTACTTAATTCCAATTAAAGCAATCTATCTCAGCAAATCAGAAATACTGGGAGAAACTCCAAGCGGATCTCTACCTTTAACACAAATGATCTGTCCCTTTACCACTTTTTAGTATTCATTACTCTATCTCAGGTGACACCAGCTCCAACACCTAGGTGATATTCACAGCCTTTCTTAAAAATTGAGAGAACCATAAACTTTTTTAGAGCTGAATAAATTGTAGTTTTTTGAATCTGTGGTCCTTAGATAGTCATAAATATTAATCCTACTCTATGACCAAAATCGGGGGGGGAACAGGGGGGGTCGGGGTGTGTGTGTTTTATTTACATCTAGTAACATCAGCAGATGGGGAAAATTCCAGCAGTCCTAATTGCCATTGCTGTAACGGACTGAGTCTGGAATGTCTGGGTACCTCTCTCACTCTGAGTGCCCTCCTGACATGTTAGCTAAACTGCTGCTTATCACTTTTCTCTGATCACAAACACGCTCTTTTTTAAGATGTCAACCTAGATGTCTGAGGCTTTTATTTACTGACAATTCAACCTACAACATGTTGAAGCAGTTAGGAATAGAAATGCCATTTATGAAGCTAGAGCAGTCATTCAGCCATCTTAATCTTAAAAACAAGTCTCATGATCATTATTTGGGCTGTCCCATGTTGTCGGTAGAAACAATGTAGAACTCTGGGGTGCATTACAACTCTACCACTGCTGACTGTCAGCTATATGGCAGATGGCAGTCCCTCGATATTGAGAGTATGGAGGCTGTATGAAGTCAGTAGGTGCTTTTGTTGCCATAAGTTTAAAATTCTGCCACCAGTAAGCACTCAGCACTGCAGTCTTCTGCAGGCTACAGTACAGCTGCATGAATGCTTTATTCTCCTCAATTTATATCTAGCTAACCAAGCATTTGCTTTCTAATTGTAATGGATACTAACTTTTCATACAGCTTCCCCATTTGACAAGACAACTGCAGGTCTCTGCTGATAATTCAAGTTCTTACTAGCAGTGCATAAATGCATAGGTATAGTTCAGAACTTTTTTTTTTTTTTTTTAAATTGCCTTGGAAGTGAGGACAATGTGATTATTCCTAACAGGCTTCTAGAGAGATACCCTCTGATGAAACATAGGTTGTTTAAATTTCGGATGTTTGACTTTAATTTCTCCGCTTGTTGTTAGGGTTGTATAAAACCAAACCCAAACAAAACCAGGCTTAGGAGAGGCCCCTGAAAACACCATAAAAGAATTTCTAAAAACTTTCAGTAACATTTAGTGATAATATATTAGAAAAACCAATTTTAAAAAATCTTTCAACAAGCATCCAAACAAGAAAGTTTAAAGTTGGCTTTTTGAAGGCACACGTACTGATAGAATGTGACCTCTGTTCCTCATGGAAGAGTAATACATGCAGCACTAGCAAGTCTAATGCAAAATAATTTGAAACACAAATAAATACTCTTAGTGCTTTCACTATTTAGATCAGAGTATTGCTAGCACATTTCAAATAATGTGGAAGTAAGGCTTTATATCAGAGGATTTGGAAGATGCTACTGCTCTGAAATGATAACAAAACTGGATGGCTGATTACCAGCTTTTAGTAAGAAATTTAAATTCCCTGTTTTGTTATAGTGTGAGAGCAGTACTTGAGTATGCAGCATAATTAAACCTTATAGTTAGTGATCATCAGGAATATTAATCTCAGCCTTTCCAGAAACTTCTAAGTTATTGTCAATTATCAAACTTTCAGGTATTGATTCTGGTACTGAAAGATAAAAACAACCACACACTTAGAGAGACACACCCCAACTCCCCTCCAGACACCTCTCCTCTTCCTTTCCTAGTCCCCAGTCCCCTTGTCACACACTGGATTCAATCCCCTTCTTATGGTGAAGGGTGATACAGGGCACTGGGGTCAGCAAATGGCAGATACTACTCAATTCCTCTGGCATGGTGTCCTCCACTAGCTGCAGCCATACCTCTTCTTCCATCTCCCTGTGACCTGCTCAGATGGCTTCTTTTTTCCCGCCTGGCTCAGGGCAGCCATTTAACCTTCAGACCTGCTTGGGGCAGCTAGTTTTGGTGCTGCCCTGCTCAACTGGCTAGTTTTTCTTCAGCGTTTCTTCTGATCTGTCATCTCTCCTACCATGGCACCCTTCTGGTTCTCCTCCAACTCCTCCTCATTCTTCTGTCTTGCCCCAGCAATGCCTCTTGTTTTCCTCCCCCCCATTCCTCAAGTGTCCCTCCTTGTGTCTCCTTCCACATGTCCCTTCTGCTCTGGCATTTTTTCTCTCTGTATTTATCACCCTTTCTTAATGAAGTGTGGCAGAAGCATTATAAACTCTTCTGATTGGCTCAGTTTTGGTGTTCTGTGCATCTGCTTTGCCTGTTGTGGAGCTGGCTGGAACACTCTGTGACCACCACCACAGGGCATCCCCTGCAGAGGCCACCCCTGCAGTCTCTGCGGCCCAAATGATGCCAGTTATACCTAGTACAACTTTATCCTGAAGAATCATGCCCTGGGGATGCCCATGCAGCCCTGTAGGCAGACTGTCACTGCCAGCAGTCAGTTCTTCTGATTCCTGGTCACCATGTAAATTCACAGACTGGGGCAAAACATCCCAGTGGTGTTGCTCATGGAGGGGGATGGACAGTACACAGGCCGGCAGGGTACTGAATGGAGAGTAAATACAAGTTGGAAATCAAACACAGATTTCTCCTAAAAATAGAAATTCACAGTCATACTTGTCATAAAAGATCTTTTTCTCAATACTTTTCAATTAGTATTAAATAATACTGGCTTTGATACACATTATTAAACACTTTTTCTCTGAATGAAAAAGCACAATAAAAGCTTACTTGGTGTTTGCATTAACAATACTAAAGTATACCTTCAATTATAAGGCAATAGAATCTTTAAAACTTAAATTTCTCCAAGTTTAAAACTTAAAATCCTCTAAAACTAAAGAAATAGAATACTATATTGAGGAAGCTGAGAATATGCATGATATGTCATTGTAAGTTTTGCGTATTTTTCTCAGTTCTGCCAACATTAACTCCATAAAAATAGGTCTGAAAGATACCTTTTTGATATGGCATTAATGAATGTTCAGATTAACTTTCTTGTGGACAGGTTAACAAAATTTGTATTAAAAGCTTTCATAACAGGGGAGATGTAAAAATGCAAGATGTACAGTTAGATTAAGGAATTATGAAAAGAACCACTACAACCTAAAATCAGTCTTACAGAGAAATCCATTGATACTCTTATGTCTTTCTTCTAAACAAGTCTTCTAAACAAAAAAGTATGCTATAAGAATAAAAAAGCGATGATCAGATATAATTAGACAACACATTTTGACATCTATGTGAATCTATTTCGTGATAAAAGCTCCTGTTAAAGAAAAGACCTTAGTGGTTTTCTCCAGAAGATCAGGTATTTACATCCACAAGCTACCAAAGAATATTTACAGTTCTTTACTGAAAGATAAAATTTGATCTTAAATCAATTACATTTAAAAAACAACTTCTCTAGTTTTCTCACAAGTGCTTCTGAAACTTCTTTATGGCACACATTCTTTATGACCCTTTCAGTATTTTCTACACCTTTTGTAACTGACCTTATTCTTTTTCAACGTGTACGTGGAAACTAGGGAAATGAATAATGCAAAATACTCTTTAAAATTATGAGCCCTTTGTCCTTTACAGACAGATCTGCCTGACTTGCAAATTTTAGAATAGGTAGTCAATAGGCTTGGATTCTGAACTTCATAGAAATATAGAAACCTCACTCAAAGTAATGGTAGGAGTAGTGGTGAACTTATTGTAGGCATACTTGATTAAGATAGTGGTATAGACATGGAGAAAAAAATATTATTAGATTCAAGACAAGAGAGAGAGAGAAAAAAAAAAGAGAAAAGGGAGGAGAGGAGATGAGGAAGAGGGAAAGTGGGAACAAAAGACAGAAATACAGAAAAAAAGGTCTAAAATCAGCCTGGAGACAGTTTTCTGGTGAACAAGGACTTGAAGGATTTTGCTGTATTATTTTCAGTTCTTCTTTCATCTTTGTAAAAGAAAACAACTGTTCATATTGAGGGTGATGAGTTACAAAAATAACTTGTAACCTAGGGCCCCAATGTGAGGCCTTAATTCAAAAGGCACATATGTTTATGCAGGATGAAAAAGCTTCTTTCTTTTACTGTAGTGCAGAAAACATTGTCCCTGTGAGGCTGATGGGGCCTGGCAATCTTTGCCTGAGGAGACATAGCCTTCACTTTTTCCAAACTTGGTCCTTGGACCAAGGAAAGACGTTAAAGGGCCACATTTTCAGCAGATATTACTGTCATAGATATATTGCTGGAGTTGGAGCTGGGAGGTATGGCCAAGCAATCTGCTTCAGTAAGGTGCTGTGGAAACAAGCTCTATATTTATTTTTTTAAATTGTCTTTAAAAAATAACTGTCAACAAAAAATGTGGATGAAAATAGACGCCCAGACACAAGGTTAAAAAAACCTATACCCTGAGCACTAGTCTTTTTCTAAGCAGCAACGGATGAATAGAAAAGACAAAAAGCTCATGAAAGAAAAACTATTGACAAAGTCCTTAACTCACACTGTGTATTTAAGCTGTATTAACTGTATTTAGCCACAGAAGGGCATACGATTTATGGCTTTGTAGTGTTTGCTGTCTACTTGACCTTGATTTGTCTACATTGGGTTTTAGACCTCATCAATGGCATTGAAGCCCAGATTAAGAAGAAATTAAAAGCACTGCCATCACTTTCACCAAAAGAAAAACAAATAGATCTCTTCATCTTTGCTCCTGCAATGAAGGGAACTTCACTGTGCTAAGGTCTGAAATCTGCCTTATTGAGATCATAACCAAGAAAATAGTTACTGAACAGGTATAAAAAAGCAAGTTACTCTTTCTTGAGTGAAGTCTCGCATGACTGCTGTAAGGTAATTTACGCTACTGTTGCCTCATATTTTTTCTGAAGACAATATAAACATAAACACTGTAATGAGTGTCAGGATAAGCCTTCCTGTTCTGCAGCTATCAGAGCTCCTATTCTTCAGGAGCTCTAAATGAATACTGTAGAAAAAAATACTATTCCTTTGAAAGTCACATTTATGTACAAACTAAAAACAAGTTTGGTTTTGAAAACATAAATATATTAGAATTGCCTCTACTTTATGCAGAACTTAGACTGAACCAGGTTTTTGAAGTAAACAGTCTAAAATAAGTTAACTTGTGGAACCAATGAACACGGTAACACCTGGCTGTTCAGAATGAGCTATCCTGAGGAATTCCTATTCCAGGATTCATGAGATTTTTTTTTCCTATGACTAATTCTGGTTTTTGGAACATACCTCTAAGATGTCTGTAAGTATCTCTGTTAATGGAAATTCTCATGTAATCATGATGCAGCACTCTTATTCTTCAAAACTGTATATCTCACATAAAAGTAAGGTTTGTTTCTTCACTGCCTGAGAACCATTATATGTCAAAAAGAATGACCTGTTTCAAAAAAGTCGGCGCATTGCTTAATGTAGAAGTGCACAATGTTCATTCACATGGACATTACCTGAACATTTTAATGCTGCAAAAGATGTGTGCATTTGACTTGAATACTTACATTTTGAAAGATTTGAAAATAGGCTTGAATATCTATTTTTTTGTTTTACGCTATTCACTATAACAAAAAGCTTAAAAAAAAAAGATAAAATGACACACATAAAAATAACATAATGATAAAAAAATACATAAGGGTGAAGGTTTTGCAGATTTTCTTATCAGTCTTCCTATTCTTTCTGTGTCATAATAAGGAAATGATTTGACTCTAGTTCGCTCCTACTGAACAGACAAATTAGAGTTTCAGTTAGCACAAAGACAAATAGAAACATGACTAGGAGACAGATGCAAAGATGTCACCTGTAGACTGATTAGTGCCATGTTCAGTTAGGAAAAAAATGTATTCAGTATTGAGTATCAGGGTATTTACTGCAATTAGCTGCAGCACTTAGGATGGAGGGGGAGAGGGGAAGAGTTAAGATATACACGGAGTGTCTCTGGAGAACCTGAACAAAATAAACTCTCTCAGACTTAGTTATTTTAGCTGGTTAAATTAGTGTTTTAACATGCACCCTTACTAGAAAAAAATATAAATTCACCATGTTAGAAAGCTCATGATTATGCCCCAAAAGAGAGTGATGAACACACAATAACTCTGAAACACATTTAAGAGCTAGATAGACCAAAATCTGGAGAACTGTTGCATGTTCTGACAATTTTGTATTAAATTTGTTCCCTGGCATCATCAAGACAGAATGATGAAGATTTTTTTTCTGGTAGGGAGAAAACTGTCCATCCCCAAGTAAACAGTCACCCCTGAAGTGAGATGATGGGGTGCAGCTACAAAGTGAACAACAAAGTTAAAGTTCTAAATATGGAAGGAAAATGTTTCCTGAGGGTGAGAGACACATGGTGACCTTCTTAGTCCACATTATTAATGTTAATAGGTTAGCGAATTATATTAAAAAAGACCTACAAAATATGTAATTTTTAGCCATCTATCCAAGTTGCAAGGGAGCCTTTTAATACAAATATAGACCTGATATTTCTTTCCACCACTACTTTTCCTTTTCTGATGATACACTTTAATTAAAATCCAATTCCTGTAACAATGTGTCAATTTTTATGAAAATTTTACTATAAAGTGTCCTTTGAAATTCAAAATACTTCCATCTTCTTAAAACATAATGTCATGTCTTCATTTATTTTTTATTAATACTATGATTTTAAAGGAAAAATATACAAGGAAAAATTGTATGCGGAATAAGTCTTTCTATTTTATCAAAATATAATGATTCCTGGGATAAGAATCACCATAATAGTTTCATTTCACAGTGTATTTTCAATTGTGATTCAAAATGAAAAACTATTTTCAAAATGTCATATTTTGCATGAAATTGCCAAGTTTTATCCAGCTCCAAATATAAATCATTAGTTGAAATAAAGCAAATTAAGCACGTATACACATTTACAGAAGAGACTAATATTAAAATAAATTTGTAAAATAACATTCTTGTCAAATCTGAGCAATATTGGCTGTGAATGTTATTACAGTTAAAGAAGAAACATTAACTAAACTCCAGCTACAGTCAAAAGCTTGGATGAATGTAAGGCAGACGTTAAAAATAATGGGTTTCTACTTCTGGGCACCTAGGAAAGGAATAATTATTAATGTAGCTCATTGAAAACAAAGTCCACATTCATTACTATCTTTGAGCTATTGAGCTATATATAAAGCAATCATGCTGACTTCATTACCCAAATTAGATGTTTAGCTTTTGTTTAAAACAGCAAAGTTTTAACATTTTTAGTGATTAAAAAAAAAAAAAGAAATCACTACCAGTAAAAAATTATATTGAAACTATGACAAAGCTCTAGGATAAGTCAAAAATTGAAGTGGAATAAAAATTGGATTTTATTCATACCTGCATTAAGTTGAAACACTGTTTAATAATAATACAAAAAAATAAAAATTATATTTAATAAAACAAATTTTAGTGTTTAGATCATCAATTCTGGTTTAGAAATCTCCATTTCTGTGCAGCTCCAAATCTTCCAATTATTACTGAATTATTAGTTATTATAAATATGCATTTCTGAGGAACTCATCAGATCAAAAGGATATGATGCTCAGTTTAAATAAAAAATAAATGCATTTGTTCCTTATGAGTTTTTGAGTGAGGTAGGGGAGGAAACATGGAGAAAGGTAAATACAGAAATTACAGCCTTACACAGGAAGTTAGTGTCCACATGATTTTTCTATGGAATAAATACTTTCTAGCATCAATTATATATCTGCACTGTCATTAACTATCAGCAAGTGCTGTTTTGAGGGGGGAGGGGTTGGGGGTTTTTTTCATTTTAAGCAGTGGTTCAAATGTTTAGGATATGAATGTTTCTTCTTTCTTCACTGTGATGAACAGCGCATTCAGGATGCTAAAAAGGCTTCTGAACAAATTCATTAAGATAAAAAACTATGCTTTAGTGATTTATTTAACAAAATTTGAAGAGATAGCATTTTGTATTTGTACTGGTTTGGGCTGAGACAGAGTTAGTTTTCTTGATAGCATTTTGTATGGGGTTGCATTTCGGATTTGTGACCAAAACAGTGTTGACAACACATGGATGTTTGTAAAGCATCAAGGCCTTCTCTGCTTCTCACACTGCCCCACCAGCGAGCAGTTTAGGGTGCACAAGAAATTAGGAGGGGACACAGCTGGGACAGCTGACCCCAACTGACCGAAAGGATATCTCAGACCATATGATGTTGTGATTAGCAATAATATGTGGCGGAAGAAGAAGGGGAACACGTTCGGAGTTATGGCATCTGTCTTCCCAAGACAAACTGTTAACCATGATGAAGCCCGGCTTTCCTGGAGATGGCTGGACCTGCCAATGGGAAGTAGTAAAGGAATTCCTTACTTTGCTTTGCTTTTACCCTTCTGACCCTCTCCCCCATCCTACTGGAGGGGAATGAGTGAGCGGCTTGGTGGCTCTTGTCTTCTGGCTGAGGTTAAACCATGACAATAATCCAGGTTTGTAAGACACAACTTATAGCACACAAAATATAATCTGATATTTTATAATATTTACTATTCAAGTCATAAATCCTTGTAGCATCCTCTGGAAGCACAGAAAATTGTGAGATAACATTGCAGTGATTTTTAGAGGAGTTAAGGTGTCTGATTTCATTATATAATTTCCACATAAAAGTTAAAGGAATACCATTTGGGCCCCAAGCAAAAAAAAATATGCTTATAAATTTCAAGAGAATAACCACAATATCATTATAAACTGGTAGGGAATTTGTAAAGAAAAACAATAATGTAAGTCAAAAGACAAAAAGAATTCAAATAGTTTCTTATGGCTTTTTATTGTATCCATGGTAGGTTTCCAGTTACATGGCTGAAATAGATTCTACACATTTTAGTCTTAGAAGAGGCAAAGAAGAAGAGGCAGTACACATGCAGTCATTTGAATGGTTTCTGAGCACTTACTATAGGTTATTGAGAGAGTCAGGGGGGCAACTTGCTTCTGGAAATTTCAAATAAATCAGAACATCTCCAGAATATGCATATTTATTTTTTTTCTTTGTAAAACTTAAAGTTACTAATTCTTGTCCTTTTGTTGTTTTTTTTAAGCTGACCTAATTGAAAATAGCTCATTTGAAGTGAAACCCACATTAAGTTATAATATTTTCATTTTGTATGAAAAAGTCAAAGCATTCAAAAGACTTAATTCATCCAAAGTTCAAGTGATTTTGATATTTAGGACTGATTTCACATGGCTCTAAAAACAGAGGCTTCAATGGCATCCGGCAAAAGACTCTGTCTTGTTGCTTTTTAACTAACAGCTGAAGAGTTGAAATGGTGACTCTTCTTCAGTAGGAAGAGGTACATGGAGCAGATTTCTGTTGCTATGCACTTGCTGAATTAATTCCTTGACAGAACCAGGCAGATGGGCAAGCCAGTTTTATAAGTTCTTACTTGATGCTAACTCAGAAAGTGGATGAAAGAGCTACTGTCATTCCCTCACTGGGTCCAAGAGCAGGTTAAGCAGGCGGTGGCCCAGGAGCTGCTGCAGAGCTTCAGTTGCAAGAGAGCTGCAGTTGCCTTCCAGTTGGCATTACAACACCAGGTTTCATAAACACAAAATATATCAGGTATCCTTTAGGATTCCAACCGAATAAGAAGGCTTTACTTGCTTTGCTGAATCAGATACTATGTGAACAGAGAAGCTGTAAGACCCTCTGGCTCTTGATGAGGAAGAGGAGACATGGACTGGTTGAAGAGAAAAAACCTGCCTCTGGGAAAGAATACTTCTTATTGTGTGACTCTACTAAATCCTGTCAGGAAGTAAAATACATCTCCTCATCCTACTTTAGAACTTATGCCTGCTCCCACTCTTTTTCTTACATTTTTGGTGACCCAAAACATGGGGATTTTGGAAACCATTTTCTTCTTAAGCTCAAATGAGGAAGCAGATCACAGCAAGAATGCAGTAAGATCTTCCTACCTTTTACTTTTCTTTCCAGTGCCTGACTGTCCTCCTCTTATTCTGCAATACTCTGATTGTTAATTCAAATCTGCGTTCATGAAATTGATTTATAAACTTTCCTTATTGAATTTCTTTTCCTGCTCCAGCACTATTCTGTGCTCCTGCTGCAGTTTTTTGTTATATGCTGTTAATAACAACACATACTGTGAGTGTCAGGCGGCTGATTTTTTCAAAGGTCAGATCAATTTAAAGTTTCTCTGTGCAAATTCAACTTACCATATAACAAAGCAATCCAGATCCCCAAAATATCTGTTTTTTCACATATTTCTTGCTCTCCATTTTCTCTTTAAGTGGAGATGTCTATCATACTCAGCTTCTGCTCATTTCTTTTCTACGATTCTGTGTGAATCTGGATTTTGTCTCACTAATACACTTAACGTTTGAAAAACAAATGAGAAAAAAACTTACTTCCAGTAACAGCACTGAAATTTGTCTCCTGCATGAAGACAGAAGCCTGTCAGCTGTGAAATATGCAATGTTGGTATAAGAACCTGAAACAGAAGTCTCTCTTGTCCACAGAAAGTCACAGTATAACAATAGCTGGAGAGTAAGGGAGTTAAATACTCATATATAATTCTCTAATCTGAAAACACTGAATTCTTTGTTAATGGGTGGAATTGACCCTGAAAAAGAAAAAGAGTAAAACAGTGTGAAGAAGTGTGATTCAGTTTTGTGGTGGTGTTTATACATTAAAACTTCTTCTGATCAGCAACGAAAAGAAAGCCTTTGTGATGCTTCTGTGCAGGGAATGGGTCCTGGCTACGCGGCAGCTCCCAGAGCCCTGGAACTGGCAGTAGTGGCAGCACCATGATTTGGGGAGGAATGTTCCCAGTGCTTGTGGGCAGTGAACCATTAGTCAGCCTGCTGAGAGTGGGCAGTGAACCATGAATCAGCCTGCTGAGACGGCTGCTGAGGAGCCAGGCA
Organism: Numenius arquata; assembly: GCF_964106895.1. Lineage (NCBI taxonomy): Eukaryota > Metazoa > Chordata > Aves > Charadriiformes > Scolopacidae > Numenius > Numenius arquata. The sequence continues at coordinate 59,482,439 of NC_133616.1, read as the reverse complement.
GAGAGCCTGGCAGTAATGCAGGAAGTTTTCAAAATCTGCCTGATAGCAATCAGACCAAAATTCTGTCAGCCTTGTCTCATTTAATTCTATAAAGAGTGAAGAGGTTAAATAAAAAATATCAGTTCAGAGAAAAAAACTTTTTTTTGCAAGATGCTATTCGATCGAAGGATTTTTTAGCATCAAGTGTACTGTGGAATATACACTGTATTGGGCGTAAGTGCCCAAGGTTTTGGTAACGTTGGGGTTTCATGAGTGCCAGGGGCTGGCTCATCCAGGACACAGACATTCCAGCCCTTCCACTGCAGGGCACAGCTGAGCCCCTTGGCCAAGGTGGTGGCACCTCTGTGGAAACATACTCAAGAAAGGGCAGAAAACACCAAGGGCAGAGGAGGAGGAAGTTTTCCAGATGACAGGGCAGATATGCCCTCACACCCCATGGAGAACCCACCCTATAGCAGATGGATATTGCTGACAGGAGCTGTGGTGCTTGGACAGCCAACACCAGAGCAGAAGAAAAGTGGGAGAAGGAAATAGTAGCAGAGAGGAGCTGCTGTGTACTGACCTCCTGCCACACTGCTTCTTGCATCACTGGAGGGACTGGATGTAGCCTGCAGCAGTAAAAAGCAGGGAGCCGGGGAGTCTGAAGAGAAGGAGTGAAGGTGAGCCAGCAAAAGTGCAAAGGAAAAGGGTTTTACCTGTGTATTTTAATGTTTGTCTTTTAGCTTCTGCATATCTGAATAATTATTTCTATGCATCTATACATCTATAGATCTATATCTAGACAGATAAAGATATAGACATAGACAGATATAGGTATAGCTATCTACAGCTATAGATATAGATAGATGATATAGATACAGATAAAGATGTTGATAGATATAGATATAGATATATAGATATAGAAAGAGGTAGATAGATAGATAGATAGACAGATAGATAAATAGGTAGCCTGGGAAAGGGGGAAGGAAAAAGGCTTTATTTGTGTGTTTTATTGTTTGTCTTTTTCTTCTACATATCTGAATCAGTATGTCAGTAATTTCAATGTATTTACAGATCTCAACACCTATATCTAGATAGATATAGGTATAAATATAGAGATAAATCCATAGATTTTTTATAAATTGGCAATAAATTGCTTCCCCAAATCTAGTCTGGTTTGCCCATGGTGGTAATTCCTGTGATTTCCCTGTCTCTATCTCAACTCATGAGCTTTCTTGCTCCTGTTCCTTCTGTTCTCTCCTGCTGTCCCGCTGGGACAGGGGCCAGGAGGCGGGGGTGAGGGGAAGGGGACAGGATAAGGAGGGAGCAAAGGTCTGGACCGCAGGATTGGCTGTTAGCTGGGGCCAGCCCTACACATAAAAGTATTGTGTAAAGCTCGTTCACTTTTCCTTTTGCCGGAAAAGAAATCACCTATAAGAAAGGGTGCCATTCATCAACACATCTTATAGCCAGGACAGGCAACACAATCAGCTATGCCATCAGCATGTTAAATGCAAGTCACAGGACTGCCCTTCTTCCATTACTGCTTGAAGAAAGGAAAAACATCTTCTGTCAAAAAAATCCAGTTATGGAAAAGTCCACCACAATGCTTTTTACATTTTTCAGTAGTTAATTATTATCAAATGTAGGGTTAGTTCTAAGTCATAAAATTATAATTTTGCACCTTTTTTCCTGATGCCTTACTGCTTCTGCTGTCTCATTTCCAACTCCAGCATCCAATCATTCTTTTTTGATATCTTTTTAGTCATCTTTTTACATCTTTGGATGTGCTACTAGATGTGTTATGACACCCTTAGCAGTTATTCTTAACAAGACTAATCATATTAGTCATAAGTTTTCCCAGTTTTTGTTGAATGATTGCCCTGTGTTGGATAAAGCCTTTTGTAGAACAGGGTGAAAAATTTTGGTCTGTAATTTTCACTTAGCCCAAAACCACATGTTCAGGGACAACAAATTGCATTATTTTATTAAGTTTCTACTAGACTGTTCATGTAAAAATTTATAAATATTTAGTATTTTTAAGAATCTGTTAGATCATTCCCTTTTCCCCGGAAATTTTCATTTACTCCAAAAATGCTGACTATCAATGTCTAAGTCTTTTCAATAAACAACTTCAAGCTATTCAAACCTAAACTATTTAAACCTAAACAATTCTAGTGTCTTGTTTTGAAAAATAATTGTTCTAGGTTATAAATATTTTCCCAGTACTTAAAGACTACTCCAAACAAATACTATAATTACAGCCATGTGTAAGAGAAACAAGTGAACAAATGAAATAAATCAAGCACTAAACCTACTCACATTTCAATACAGCCTCATAAAGGTTTTCCATTTCCCTTGGTTTCTTAGCTTGCTCCACCTAACAAACAAATCAGGACTTCAAGTCCTGTCTGTGTCTTTTTTTCTTTCCAGGGGAATATAACATTTCATACAGCTGATCTCCATAAAAGATATTTCTCTATAAAAGAGTATGGAATAAAGATTTAATAAATCCAACATGTAAATATTCTATTTAGATAGTTATAAGGTGGAAAAGGAACTATAGATAGAACAAATTTCCAAAACCCAATCACATGACCATAGAAGGTTAATATAACTATCTGTTAATATATCTATATAACCTATCTTTATTTTTAACAGACATATACTATTTTGAGGAACACCGTGTTGTCCTGAATGTTGTATCATTGTATAGTGTTGAAATATCGGGTGTAAATATAACCTGACAAATCTGCCATTGGACAAAAGTGGCAGTAACCGAGCTGTATTTCAGAGCCCGTTGGAGGATGAGTATAGTATCTCTAAGAAGACCTCAGAATGGTGAATGAATTTTAAAGCTGATGATGCAGAAAGCAATGTGATTCTTACAGTGATTCATAGAGGGGTTTCATTTCAAGATACTGCATCCTCTCTTTCACAGACGTTTCATCCATGGAATCATGGAATCATGGAATTGTCAGAGTTGGAAGGGACCTACTAGAGATCATCTAGTCCAACTCCCCTGCTAAAGCAGGATTGACTAGAGCGCATTTCTCAGGACTGCATCCAGGCGGGTCTTGAAAATCTCCAGAGCAGGGGACTCCACGACCTCCCTGGGCAGCCTGTTCCAGTGCTCTGTCACCCTCACCGTGAAGAAGTTTTCCTCATATTTAAATGGAACTTCCTATGTTCCAGCTCATGCCCGTTGGCCCTCGTCCTATCGCTGGAAACCACTGAAAAGAGTCCAGCTCCATCATCCTTCAACCCACCCTCTAGGTAGTTGTAAACATAGATAAGGTCTCCCCTCAGCCTTCTCTTCTCCAGGCTGAAGAGTCCCAGCTCTTTGAGCCTTTTCTCGTAAGGGAGGTGCTCTAATCCCTTAATCATCTTGGTTGCCCTACGTTGGACTCTCTCCAGTAGTTCCCTGTCTCCCTTAAACTGGGGAGCCCAGAACTGGACACAGTATTCCAGTTGTGGCCTCACCAGTGCAGAGTAGAGGGGGAGAATGACCTCCCTCAACCTACTAGCCACACTCTTCCCTATGCAGCCCAGGATCCCATTGGCCCTCTTGGCAACAAGGGCACATTGCTGGCTCATGGAAAGTTTTCTATCCACCAGGACTCCCCGATCCTTCTCCTCAGTAGTGCTTTCCAGAAGATCCACCCCTAACCTATATTGGTGCCTGGGGTTCTTCCTCCCCAGGTGCAGGACCCTACACTTGCCCTTGTTGAACCTCATTAGGTTCTTCTCTGCCCAGCTCTCCAGACTGTTCAGGTCACACTGGATCGCGGCACAGCCCTCTGGAGTGTCGGCCAGCCCTCCTAGTTTGGTATCATCAGCGAACTTACTGGGGATACACTGTCCCCTCGTCCATGTCATTGATGAATATGTTGAACAGGACTGGGCCGAGTATTGACCCCTGGGGGACACCGCTGGTTATAGGCCTCCAACTGGACCCTCCTCTGTTAATTACAACCCTCTGTCACACAGCCAGCTCTCAATCCACCTCACTGCCCCCTCATCTAGCCCACACTTCCTTAGTTTTCTAAGGAGGATATTATGGGAGACAGTGTCAAAAACCTTGCTAAAGTCAAGGTAGATGACATCTGCTGCTCTCCCCTCATCTAGCCATCCAGTTATAACATCATAGAAGGCTATCAGATTGGTCAAGCACGATTTACGCTTGGTAAATCCGTGTTGACCACTTCCAATAACTTCTTGATTTTCAATGCGTTTGGAGATGACATCCAGAACGAGTCTCTCCATTATTTTCCCAAGGACAGAGGTGAGACTAATTGGCCTGTAGTTCCCTGGGTCCTCCTTCTTGCCCTTTTTGTAGACTGGTGTGATATTTGCCTTCCTCCAGTCCTCAGGCACTTCTCCTGTTCTCCAAGGCCTCTCAAAAATGATGGAGAGTGGCTCAGCAATAACATCTGCCAGTTCTCTCAGCACTTGTGGGTGCATCCCATCAGGGCCCATGGACTTATGTATGTCTAGTTTGGCCAAGAGATCTCATCCATTGTGCTTAACTCATGAGATCTATGTTCTGACTATGTTTACATTTCCACTGAGGTCCTGGAAAATTTTCTACTTGTTTTGTATTGAACATGTACCAATAATGAACAAGCAACAGTTTGGTGGTCTGTAGCAAGCAGATGAACCTCTCTGCAGGCAGCGTGCATGAAGAGAATATGTATTATAATTCTGTGGCTTTTTCTCCCTACTGAAGCATTTACTCTATACCAATGGAATTTTTCAATTCAAGGGTTTTCTTATATTAGTCACTTTCAATTAGTTCCTTCTCTGACTAGGTATTCTTCTCTATGGATCCTAAAAAGAACCCATAAGCACTTCTTTCTTTTTCTTCATTTTCCCTGTGAATGGTGAGTTGATTTACTGTAACATTCAGGCTGTCAGCCATGAACTATCAGGGGCTCTTGCTCTCTACTCATGGCTGTTCAAATACTGTTAGTGTTGGGAGATGCCCAGAATCCTTTAGAGACACTAGAAGGCCAAATCCATAATTAGGGTGAACAAACATGAACAGCAGAGGGGAATCAGTGAAGCCAGTAACTACTGTGGTGATTACAGCAAAACTGGTCACAGCCAAATAGGTCACTGCAGAATCAGTGACTTTCCTTGTCAATGCTAATAACAGTTTAATGTAAACTTGCAAACAGAAATAACTAAAATTATTCCTGCACCAAGAAATCTAGGAAAAATGCTTCTCCTACATTTTCAGCACCAGTAAGGAGCCCTGTGTTCATGTACGTCACTGTCCCTTAAAACTGTTTTCCAGATAAAGCACTAATCCCTTTGCTGTTGGCACATTAGACAAGATTCTCTAAGGCTCCAGTTCATGCCTAATTAGTGGAATCATAATGCAAAGAGGCAGCAGAATTCGTAGCCAAGAGATGCCATTGAGAGATTCTGATGAAATATAAAATTAAAGTTATTTGGGGCTATGCAGCAGAATATTGTTATCAGCTACGCTGTGATAAAGGGGCTATAGAAAGCGGAAGGACCAACATAGTTGGGAGAAAATGGAAATGGATCAATATCCATCCTATGAGGATATAAACATTAACATTTCACACATAATTCAGATTTATCTCTCTCTTCCTTCAAGAAATACTAGAAGATCAAGAAGAAAATCTGTATTACATACAATAGAAGGATAAACTAAGAGTGGGAACACTAATAACATTTATGAAGAGCAATTATTGTCCTTCAAAGGTTCTGATATATCCTCAGAAGTTGCCAAAGTACACTGATCAAAATCTTTTCTTGACTTTCCAAAATAGAACCATGAAAAGTTTTGACAGTTTCCCAAAAAATATTCTCTGGTGTTCCTTTATCGATTTTTATCATAAATGGAACTTTCTGATGGTGCCTGGTATAATGGAAGACCATGGATTGCATAAAGAAAAAAACACTGTGTAAGTGTTTTTGACCAGAATGGAAGCAGAAGAGGGGAACAGAAAGATGAATCAATCTGCTTATACATTTATCCCCTTACAGATTCTGGTTCTAAAATGTAATAAGCATAAAATCCTCTTTATGAAAGTTTTTAGAAGTAATTAGTATACAAAGCAGACAGCATATGAATCAGTTCGTCCAGTTATCCAGTTGCTTGAAAAAGTCAAGATAGTTATATATTTGTGGCTGGTATTGGTACTCTGAAAGTTACCACGTGGCTGAGGCAGCTCTGCTGATGGCTTTTCTGAGTTGAAGAAACTGCAATTTTTTACTGAGTCAGGCTTTATCTCTTAATCACAATCCTAATAATCAAGGCAAATTGAGCTGATAGAAACTTGCTTGTCAGGGTATAAATCTCTCTCGGGCTATTCACTGTTGCCCTATTAGATAGCATCCTCTTTTTCTCACAATGTGCAAAGAAGCACAGATGGTAGAAGTTTGGAAAAAATCCCAGAATGGCACTGAGGGAGCAGTTGGAAAAATAAAGTGTAAGTAAGGAGAACAGAACTCTGACTCTATCAAAATTTTGAGTAAATATGAGAGATGACAAACAGGTAAAACAGGTCATCCAGAGTTTATAACAAATTCTATAACTGTCTTACCTCCTACTGATGGTAAGTTTTCAACAAATTTTTTTCAATCTTTTCTCTTAACACTGGCAGTGGTAGACAGTGGTATTTCTGGTGCTGCCAGCAAAGGGTCAAATCATGGTAGAGAGGCCCATAAAAAAAATGTTAGCCTGCCATGAAGGTAGTAGTGATGTGTAACGGTTTAAAGTGGTTATGGTACTTCTTTATAATTCACCAGCATTGCTCAGCCTGGAGACTAGTGGCAGATGCACTTTGGTCCAAATGTTCATACATGTATATTTGACATTAGCCTGCAAAAAGAAAAGGAAAAGCCCTGCTGTCAGATTAGAAAAATCTACTTTAGTTTGATCCCATTTGTGAAATATGAAAGATTATACATACTGCTGTGTAAATTATTCTTTTGTACAACTTGGTACAATGCTGCTTAAACTGACAGTTCTATTCATTAATAACAGTAGTCTCAACATCCCATTTTTTGCAAGGAAAGTCAATATAAATAACTTATCATACATAT